>NC_088684.1:61306498-61653998 GCF_028017835.1 Emys orbicularis | reverse complement strand
GAATCTCTGAGGCAAGAAAATCCGCCAATAAGCACAGGACCCACCAAGATAGAGGAGGAACTTTGTCACACAACATATTTTTTCCTTTCACCTGCTGCTGTGTTAGCACAGAGGAGATTGATCATACAAGGGGAATGAAGACTACTGTCAAATTCACCAAGTAAACAAACTGAAACATAGGGAAGTATTTTTTCTCTAATCTTTTAGTTGTAGAAGACTTTGGAAATACTTGTAAATGTAGTAGGGGGAAATATTGCAGATGAAGCAAGATTTTTTTTAAAAAAAGTTGTCAATGTTCCTTTGGACAAGGCTGGAATACTTATTTTTGAAAAAAAGTGGTAATTTCTTGACGTTTGCCCTGAAACAAGTGGTAATGAAAATTGTTATCGCGGTGTGCAATTTTAATGTAATTCAAAATAAAAAGCTTAGATGTATTTTTCAGTTTTAAAAAGCTGAATTAATTTGATTGTATTTCTTTCCATAGTTAACTTGGGATAGATAGCTTGTGACCTTATGTTATGTCGCTGTGCAGGGAAGTAACACCTCCTCTAATCCTCTGCATGGCTGTGTAAAACCTATGTAGATCATAGGCTAGGGCGTGGCATGGACCACAATCCCAGCGTTCAAGATTCTGCCCCCTTGCTCCCATTTATGAGCAATTTGTTAGGGTGGGGATGGGAGTCTTGTCTCAGTCTCTCTCAGCAGATTAACTAACAGAGGTGGGCTGGTATAATGAGGGAAATAAACCGCACCCTATCAAGTATTGTTGCAACTTTCCTTCAGGAGCAGGGGAAGAATTTTGACTGAGCAACAATTTATTTTTGAGGCTCCTGTGGGGGTGGCACAGCTAAGTACCATTGTTTACTCAAGGCTGAGTTTTAAAAGCCTCTGAGCCTCAATCTAGCTCTGAATGAGACCAATGCATCCGAGGTGAAATCCTGGCCTTTCTGAAGTTAGTGGGGGTTCTGCCATTGACTTCACTGGAGCCAGGATTTCACCTCAGATGTTTTAGATGTGTATGGCAAAAGTTCTAATTTGAAAACTTTGTTCATTAGATCATCTGCATGTGGGGCAGGGAGGGATAGCTCAGTGGTTTGAGCATTGGCCTGCTAAACCCAGGGTTGAGAGTTCAATCCTTAAGGAGGCCATTTAGGGATCTGGGGCAAAAATCTGTCTGGGGATTGGTCCTGCTTTGAGCAGGGGGTTGGACTAGATGACCTACTGATGTCCCTTCCAACCCTGATATTCTATGATTCTATGTTGTTTTTTCCATTCATATTTACCACTCATATATCATTTTAATTTTTCAAGCAAAATAAAAAAAACCTTTAAAAATATTGATTTTTTGTTTTTTTTTCACCAACAATATTCTCTTTACAGCAAAGATTAAAAAATGAAGAGCTAATTCGATTAACTGAAGAAAGACGAAAAGAGGCTGAAAAACAGAGGAAAGAGGAGGAAGAAAAACAGAATGAACAACTTAGACAATATTATGAGCGAGAAAAAATAGCAAAGATGGAAGAAGAAAAAAAGGTGGTACACTTTAAGGACTTTCTAAAGTCTAAACATATTTTCCTATTTTATTTTTAGTAAGACAATTGCTAGAAAAATTGAATCATGGTAATAAACTGCAACTGTTTTCTAGCAGCTGCTGAAGGCCCTGTCTTCACTAGTCCTCCCTTTATATCTACCAACACCAGCAATGGTGGGAAATTTTGACAAAAAAGTCTAGTATATGCACAGAGAGACACGGTGGGTGAGGTAATGTGTTTTATTAGACCAACTTTTGTTGGTGAAAGAGACAAGCTTTCAAGCTTACACAGAGATCTTCACATCTGGGAAAGGTGCTTAGAGTCTCACAGCTAAATACAAGATGTAACAGATTGGTTATCATAAGAAATTAACACGTTGCAAGAGACGATTCCAGGTGAAGTGGGCAGTTAACACCTCTGCAGTCATAGGACAAAGGAGAGTTAGTGGGTTACAGATTATTGTAATGAGCCATAAATCCAGTGTTTTTACTGAGTCCATGATTTTTAGTGTCGAGCATAGTTATGAATTTAAGCTCTTCTGCACAATGTTTTCAAAAGATGAGCCTATTTCCTTTGAGTTTGAGAACTGACAGGTTAGATGTAGAATGATCATTTTGTGAAAAGTGTTTGCTCACAGGTAATATGGTGTTTTTGTCTTTTGTCATTTTTCTGCATGAGTTCATTTACGAGCATAGTGATTGTCTCGTTTCAGTCACATGGTTGTTATTGGGGCATTTTAGTGCACTGGATGAGGTACCCCACTGTGACAGGATCCCCAGGGTACAACCTGGAACTGGGGTACTGCTGTGCTCCCTTAACTCCCCAATCTGGGCTGTCTCTCACAATGCTTTGCTAGTGACAAGCAGCAAACCCTTCCGGGAGCTTTAATCACTCATCACAACAGCAGGTGGAGCCCCACACCCAGCTAAATTGCATGAAGGGATCCAAAGCCTCTCATGAATCACACAGAGAAAGGCACCAGCCACCTCCCCCCGCAGGTCCCCAGCCTAGGACCCCAGAGCTGTACCATCTTGCGTTGGTCAGAAGCCTGACCAGTATAAATTTATTACCCAGTCCGCCCCTCCCTCAATGTGAAGAGGACATGCACCAGCTTTTGTACAATAAGCAGAGGTTCCCCAGCACTTAAAGCAAAATATACGGTTTTTGGTAAAATATAAAACAGGTTTATTAGCTACAGAAAGATAGATTTTAAGTGATTGTAAGTGGTAGGCATAATATGATGTTACCAAAAAGAAAATAAAAATAAGTGCACAATCTAAACCTTAAACTTTATCACACTAGACAATATTTAGATCAAGCAATGTTCTCACCCCACTGGATGTTAAAGGCCTTAATGCACAGACTTCCCTCCTGAAGCCTGGACCAGTCTCCTCTGATATCTTCATGTTATCAGCATCCTAGTTGTTTCCAGCATAGGTGGGGGAGGAGAAAGACTCCCTCATGCTGCAACTGTTCCTTATTTTATACCCTTGGCCCATGTGCCTGGCAGACACTAGCCAGGCATGTCCTGGTTGGCTTTGCTAAGTCACAGTGAACAAGCAGCCCCTAAGTCATAGTGATCAAGCAGTTCCCATTGTGTGGTGCTTGGATAGTTGAGTCACACAGTTGATTAACGGGTGGTCAACACCAACGTGGGCAGGGATCTTCTGCATGCCACTAGCAAACTTACAGCATATTTCAGTAACAACCATAGAGCACAATCTCATAACTTTATATACACTAATGACATACATATTTGGACAGAACCACAGGTTTCAGCAGATCATCACCTTTTGTATGATACCTTACATGGCACGCTTTATATGAAATATTCCAACCAAATATGAATGATGAATATGGGGTTTACAGGGTGTCATTCTGAGGTACAGGTATTTTTGTCTTCTTATTTTTTTGCATGAGTTCATTTGAGAGCATAGTGATTATCTCGTTTTACCCACATAGTGGTTGTTGGGGCATTTATTGCACTGGATGAGGTACACTATGTGTGATAGGCATGTGTAGGATCCATGGATAATGAAAGGTGTGTTGTGGGGGTTGTTGATCTTTGTGGCAGTGAAGATAGATCTGTAGGTTTTTCATATGTTGTTCTGGCAGGGACTGCTATTGCTTTGAGTTGATGTGTCCTGGTCTGTGCGGAGCTTGTTTCTGAGGATGAGTTTGGAGATGTTAGGGGGGATTGTTTGAAGACCAGGAGAGGTAGGTTTTGAGAGAGATTTCTTTCAGGATGTGGTCCCCATTGAGTATGGGTTGTGTTACCCTATATGGATTCCAGTGTGGGATGGTAGGTAACAACTAAGGATGTGTGGTCAGAAGCTGGCGTTTTTTGTTTTGTTTTTGTTTTAATAATATATGGAAGCAGGTTCTTTTGGGGAATTTTGGTGGCCCATTCTATAATCAGAGCCGGCTCTAACTTTTTTGCCGCCCCAAGCAAAAAAAAAAAAAAAAAGCGCCGCTCCGCCGTAACAACCCCCCCAGCCCTGCCCCCCAAAACAACCCCTCGAGCGCCACGCCACTGTAACAACCCCCCCCGAGCGCCCCGCCGAAACAACCCCCCCTGAGCGCCCTGCCGCCCCGCCGAAACAACCCCCCCGAGCGCCGCACCGCCCCGCTGTAACAAACCCCCCCCGGAGCGCCACGCCGCCGAAACAAACAACCCCCGAGCGCTGCCCAGCCGAAACAAACAAACAAAAAAACCCGAGCGCCACCCGAAAATTGGCCAACCCTTACAAGATGCCGCCCCAAGCACGTGCTTGGTCGGCTGGTGCCTGGAGCCGGCCCTGTCTATAATGTAATCTATGTCTCTGGTGAAGTGTCCTTGTTTGGTGAAGGTGGTTTTAAGTGTGTTAAGGTGTATATCTCAGAACATATTCTGTGGCTGTAGATAAGATTTCTTGGTGTTTGGGGTGGTTACTGGACCTGTGAAGGTAGGTGTGGTGATCTGTGGGTTTCTTGTATATAGTTGTCGGTAGGGTTCCACTGTTGAAGCTGATCATGGTTTCCAGGAAGTTGATGCTAGTGTGGAAGTGAGCTAGACAGCGTTTGATGGATGGTTGGTGGTTGCTGAAGTGGTGGAAATCTATGAGTGAGTTTAGGTTGCCTGTTCAAGGGATGAAAATATCATCGATCTATCCCAGGCATATCATTGGTTTCGTGGTGCATATGTCCACATTTTTTCCTTCAATGTGACCCATGAAGAGTTGGTAAATTGGGGAGCTGTCCAAATACCCATGGCTGTTCCCATGGTTTGGACAAAATGTTTGTTGAATGTAAAATTATTATGGGTGAGGATGAAATGGATAAATTTGGTGATGTGTTTGGGGTGGATATCTGAGTGTTATCTATTCTCTTGTAGATATTTGAGGCAGGCAGCGATGCCATCATTGTGAGGGATGTTGACATATGGGGACTGACATCCATGGTGACAGGGATGGTGTTCTGAGGGAGACTGTTAGTATTGTGGAATTTCTGGAGGAAGTTGATTGTGTCTTTGAAGCAACTGGCAGTTTGCGTGCTGAGTGGTTAGAGGATGGTTTCTCTGAGTTCCAGTATTCCTTCAGCCAGAGTGTCATGACCAGATATGATGGGTTTGCCTGGGTTCCCTGGTTTGTGTGTCTTGGGAAGTGTGTAGAAGGTCCCTCAGGTGGGTTTGTGGGGGATGAAGTTGTAGAGTCTCTCTGAGTTTTTGGGGAAGGATTTGATGCTATTCTTAAATTCCTGGATGAATTGTGGTATTGGTTCTTCTTTGAGTTCTTTTTGGAAGGTTGAGTCAGAGAGTTGTCAGTTGGCCTTGTTGATATAGTCATCATGGTAACGGACTACTATACACATAGTATAACTGGTCAGAAAATGTCTCTCCTTATGAAAAATTTTGATTTTTTTTTTTTTTAGCAAAACAGTTGAAAACCAGAATAGCTTGATTCAGAAATATCTCCGTGGTACCTCCTGGCAGTTATAGATTGGATGTCTTGTGTCTCCAGTCTACTGTGTAGGCTAGGCTCCCTGGTTGGACTAAGTCTTTCATGGTGTACGTGGTCTACCCTTTTGGTGAGATACAGATGCAAGTAAGAACACAGTAGGATAAATTATGGGCCTAGGAACATCCTCTCAAATTTGAGATTTGATTGATTAGGGTCTAAAATTCTTACCCAGTTCCTTTCCTCTGCCCTGAATGATGTAAGAAATCCTCCACATTTAATAATAGTGGACGTTATCTAAGTGAAAGACAGTTGGCTTATGTCACAGATCCAGTCGGGTGCCTCCTGCCGGCCTCCCACCACATGCTGTGATGAGAATCCAAGCCTCTGGATTCCCAGGTGCTTTAAGCCTTCTGGAGTTTGAATGGAAATCCAGCCACTGCCCCAATCTTGGAGTCCATAGGGACGCTCTGAGGCACAGGCCTGCTATCTAGCAACATCTCCTGAGAGGCAGAACCCACTGTCTAATTGCCTAGCCCCTTTCGTGTGTATTGCTGCCCTTTCAGACTTCCTTGACTCACACCCTACCACAGAATCCCTCCCCAAAGTGTGAGCATTCTGGTTCATAGTTTAATTCTCTCTGAAAGCATGTGATTGTGTGTGTGATCTGCTTCACAACAGATGCTTTTCCCCAAATGTAGCACATTATTGCTCTTTTAATTAACAAAGAACAAGAGAGTACAGATCATATATAACACGACAAACATCCTAAACCCAATATCCCTTTCGAGCCATCTGTGTTCAGGAGGGTCTCATGCAGGCCCTGTGTACTGGATTGGTTCTCCCTTATCTTGAGCTGGAAAAAAATGGCCAAAGACTGCAAATAAATTAGCTCCTCGCTTTTTAAAAGCTTCCAGTCTTCTCTGTCAGGTAACTCCCTTGCCAGTCTTGCCAACTTCCCCAGGTGACTCCAAGGCATCCTCTCCTGTGACAAACCAGGTCTCCTGGTTAGGAGCTATCTTATTGTCTAAAGCAATCACATTTCAGTGGTTCAACATTTTAAGTCAATGACCCTCTTTTGTTGTTTGTTTGCCACCAGTCTTTGGAATGTCATCTGAACAGGGAGGCAAACAGAGGAGGCAGAAGCCTGTACATTCAAAATTGAGTTTGGATCTTGATAAAGATACATACAGAGAGTTCATGATCTCACACAGAATTCATAGATTACACAGACAGATTCTCAATTTGTCATAGATTAATTTCATTGTATGTGTGTGTGTTGGAGAAATATTTTACAAAAATGTGGTATTTGAATAGAGGGGAAAAAAGAGGATATGTGACTTAGTTAATTATAAGATTTAAAAATGATGACTAAATAATTATAACGCATAAATTTTATAAAGGTAATTTCTATAAGTACAACACAAAATGCATCTAAGAACTAATTACAAAAGGCTGAAATCTTTATCATGATTGTATGTAAACAAAAAAAGGCAACTATCTGTATAATATTTTTGTTAAAACAAATAGTTAAACATTGAAAGCAAAATATGTAAATGCTAAAAATAAAATAAAAGAAAGTCCAAGCAAATGAAATGATATTAAAATACAGCTGATGAATATATTAGAAGCATTTTATGAAGGGTTAAAAGCTTCAATAAGCTTTTATTTTAGCCAGCTCCTCCTTTTAATATAATTCATTAAGCATTAATAGGAAATTTGTTACAATTTTGTACATTTTCCTGATTTTCAGTTTTCAAGGCAACCTTCTCCTGTCATTCCTGCTCTTCAGAACAAGTCCTTACAGAAGGACGAGAGGCCTCCTTCTGTTGAAAGCCATATGTCTTATTACACGCAAGTATGATTCTTCTATTTCAAACTTAATAATTAGTGTACAAGTGGTAGAGTGTGAAAATATCAGTGACCAGTTGCAGTTTTGACAGAACAGTGCAAATAATTTGTGATGCACTTGCCATAGCCAGTGCTGTACCTTTGGTGTGCAAACTTTTTGAATATTAAAATATTTTTTTTAAATCATCTGCTCTGTCTAAATTCTTAAATGTATTCTGGATATATTCTTTCTGAAGGGGTCAATACCACCTTTCTATTTTATGTAAGATATATAGACAATAACTGAGATGATGGAATGCCTTTATTGCTAAGATAGTGCAGCCTACTTCTGAACTGACATTTGTTGTAAGTTCTCAAGTTCTCCCTTGCATCATAGAATCACAGAAATATAGGACTGGAAAGGACCTTGGGAGGTCATCTAGTCCCTGCACTGAGGCATGACCAAATAATCCTAGATCATCCCTGACAGGTGTTTGTCTAACCTGTTCTTAAAAACCTCCAATGATGAGGATTTCACAACCTCTGTCCCCCAATCTTCTTTTCTCAAGACTAACTATGCCGTTTTTTTTAACCTTTTCTCATAGGTCAGGTTTTTTTAAACCTTTTATCATTTTTGTTGCTCCCCTCTGGACTCTCTCCAATTTGTCCACATCTTTCTTAACGCCTGTGCCCAGAACTGCACTCAGTGCCCCAGCTGAGGCCTCTCCACTTCATTATCCAAATCATTAATGAAAATATTGAATAGTATTGGACCTAGGACAGATCCCTGCAACCCCACCTATGTCCTCTCCAGTTTTACAGCAAACCATTGATAGCTACTCTTTTTAAGTATGGTCTTTCAATCAGTTTTGCAGCCACCTTATAGTGATTTCATCTAGACCACATTTCTCTAGTGTGCTTATGGGACTGTCATGTGGAACTGTATAAAAAATCTTACTAAAATAAAAATATATCACATCTGCAGCTTTCCCCTCCCCCATCCAAGACCAATAACCGTGTCAAAGAAGGAAATTTAGGTTGGCTGGGCATGCTTTGTTCCTGACAAACCCATGTTGACTATTTCTTGTCATCCCACAATCCTCTAGATGCTTACAAATTGATTGTTTAATAATTTGTTCCAGTATCTTTCCAGGTATTGAAGTTAGGGTAACTGGTGCATAATCCCCTGGGTCCTCTTTGCTCCCATTCTTAAAGATAAGTTCTATGTTTGCCCTTCTCCAGTCTTTTGGGATCTTACCCGTCTTCCGTGCGTTCTCAAAGATAATCACTAATTGTTCTGAGATTGCTTCTGCTAGTTCCTTAAGTACCCTCGAGTGAAATTTCATCAGGTCCTGCTGACTTCAAGACATTTAATTTATCTAAATATTCTTCAACCTATAATTTCACTATTTTGGCTTGTGTTCATTATCCCTTGTTGTCAATATTAATTTATCTTTTTAGTCAAGACTGAAGCATAATAGGCATCACTCAGTCTTCTTGATGTTGTCTGTTGTTTTCTCTTCTTTCCTGCTAAATAGAGGTCCTACACTTTTCTTCATCTTTCTCTTGCTTTTATTTCTAGAACTTCTTCATATTGCTTTTTATAATCCTTGCTAGGTATAACTCATTTTGTACCTTAGGCATTCTGATTTTGTTCATGTTTGCTCATGCTGTTCTTTTGTACTCATCCTTAGCAATTTGTCGATGTTTCCTCTTTTTTGTAGGATTCTTTTTTGATTTTCAGGTCATTAAAGAGCTCCTGATGGAGTTATATTATCTGCTCTCTCAAAGAAGAACTTGACATTAGTTTTCATGGTTGAGGTAACACTTATCCATGGAGCGATGGTTGCTTTTGTACCCATGTGTCTCAAGGTATAAAGAGAATTGAAAGTCTTAAACTAATTCAGTGTTCAATAGAATATATTTTACATCAAGAGCTTGGATGCATATTTTCCTGTACAGATAAGTTATTTCTTAACAGGTAATATCACAGTTTCCTCCTTCACATCTGTCACGGATGCTCTTGCACAGATCTGGAACAGTCCCTGGGAGGACTCTTCCAATGTGCCAACCCCGTTAGGGTCACATTCTCACTAGGGCAATCCACTTGGCTTCACTGCCTCCTGGCACCAAACCTCAGAGCCTTCAGCATCACTACTTCACGCCATGAGTTCCCTTCAGTGAGTCCACCTGAGTGGGGCACCTGAGGGAGTTACACACCCAACGGGGTGCGGAGTGACTCTCAGCCAATGTTGTAAAAGCAGGAGGGTTTATTAGATGTCTGGAACACAGTGTAGAAAATCCTTAGTTAACATGGAGAACAGAAAGTTACAGCATAGTCCATGTGGGTCAGTTCCAGAGCCCTCAGCGCCTCTTGAGTCCCAATCCAGAAGCTTCTCTAACAAGCTCTCTGGGACAGGGTCTGATTTTATTCATAGGTTTGTGCAGCATCTAGCACAGTTGGGCCTTGGTAGTCCTTGACAGGGACTTCTAGATATTACCACAGTACAAATAACTGATGATGGTGATTTTAGTATGTATTTAAATAGCAGATTTTTTAAGTAATAGAGATGACTAGAGACTGTCAGATTCTCATTCTCTCTCCCTCATTCTGCCAGTAGTTTCAGTATGATCAGGCATCAGATATTTTTAGGTTCAGTACTTTTTAATTTCTCATCTGTCTGAAGTGCTTACTTACTGTTAAGTATGAAAATGACATATTTGTTATATTTGTTAGGATATTCCACAATCCAGAGTTCTGTCTCCTCCAGTCCCAGCTAGAAGAAACCAGATGCGTGCATATGGTTGGTATTCTCTTTATTCCATGATAGCATAACTAATATACACCTTTATATATGTTAATCTCCTCTTTCTCTGTTGTCTACTTTTCTGATATTGACTGTAATTATCTTGTGGAGAGAGAAACTCCGACACTTTTAGATCCCAAAGATACCAGCAAATACTTTTATTTGAATTTTTTCTAACAAACATTTTTTTCATATACCCTAGTGGAAAAATTATTGATCTTTTGTTTTCAGATATTGGCAATTTATTTTGAAAATCATCCTTAATTTAAAGAAGTCTCATGTAAGAAAATGCATTTGTTTGCATGGTATTAGCACATTAATATTAATCACGCTTCTGCTTTAGGGTAGAACATGATATGAGTATAACTAGGGCTACTGTTATGAAATAAAGAAAATAAATTTGTGCTGGTTATAAGGAAATTTTCTTGGTAGTGAGATTGGTTAGACCAGTGGTTCTCAACCTTTCCAGACGACTGTACCCCTTTCAGGAGTCTGATTTGTCTTGAGTACCCCCAGTTTCACCTCACTTAAAAACTACTTGCTTACAAAATCAGACCTAAAAATACAAAAGTGTCACAGCACATATTACTGAAAAACAGCTTACTTTCTCATTTTTACCATATAATTATAAAATAAATCAATTGGAATATAAACATTGTACTTACATTTCAGTGTGATACTTGGGCCTGTTTTTACTTGTGAGCCTTGTCTCACAAGTCCTGCCGCCCAGGGCTGAAGCATGTAACTTAGTTTTGTTGGGGGGGCCCTATGGTGTGGGGCCCTGGTCAGTTGCCCTACTTGCCACCTCCTGATGCCAGCCCTGCATTTGCAACCCCCCTAAACCCATCCCATGACCATTCCCGGGGCTGCAAGCCCCTAGTCGAGAAACACTGATCTAGATGAGTTGAGTACCCCCTGGAAGACCTTTGAGTACTCCCAGGGGTACATGTACCCCTGGTTGAGAACCACTGGGTTAGACAGTGGGATTGTCTTCCAGTAGAAGGTGCTAGAATCCTTATTTGGGACAGTTGTGACTACAGTGAGCATAGCACTCCAGAATTACTGTAGGGAACAGTCCTCCACTGGCAGAAGTAGACTAGACTATCTAATAGCGAGTAGGGCTTTTCATTTGTGATTTCTGTCGTTCTTGTTCCCAATACATTTTTCCATTTATAAACTGTATATTTTCTCTTCTTCTGAGTTCTATAGAATTTGGAGTCCCTGAGACAGAGTCTCTTGCCCTGCACCTTGTGCAATCATTTACACCAGCACAAAGTGGGTGTGAATTGATACTATTTAATTTGTTACTATTTTACAACTAATTTGCCCTGGTGTAAATGACTTACACAGATGTAACCCAGTAGAGAATTTGGCCCATTATATGTAAGATCACATAACTCTGCAGTTGGAAGGATTAAAAATAGTTTAAGGGCATGTCTAAAATCTCTCTCGAATCTGGTTTTCTATAAAATCTGAGGCATATGTAGAGTACAAGGTGGTCTGATAAGGTTCTTGTTTGAGATGAGCTGTGTAACTCACTGTGGTTTCACCACTTGAGTAATGTGGCTGTGCCAAACTCAAGCCAATAATCACTTTATAATCACATCATTCTTTGTACGTATGTACTGGGGGAATGTCTACACTACAAGTGCTACAGTGGCACAGCTGCAGCTACATTGCTGTAGTGTAGAGACTTAGTACAGTGACAGAAGGGTTTTTTCCATTGCTGTAGTAAATCCACCCCCTCAAGAGACGGTAGCTAGGTTGACATAAGAATTCTACTATTGACCTCACTGCATCTGTAGTGGGAGTTACGTCGACTTAATTATATCATACAGGGCATGAAATTTTTCATAGCCTTGAGTGATATAGCTAGACCAGGCCTCATTCAAGAGCTAGCTCTGAAGAGCTGTGTTTTTCTCTCCCTTTGTTTTGTCACTCCACCGTTCTCCTTTACAATTAGCTGTCCTTACTCATGTTATGTATATACATTCCGTTATAAGCTACTCGCTGCAAAGACACTTTTTCTTACTTTATATTAAGAACACAGGGCTGCATTTTAAAAGATATGTAGGTGCCTAGAGATGCAGATAGGTGCTTAGTGGGCTTTTCAGACACATGTGGGTGTAATGGGGATTAGGTGCCTCTCTGTATTTCTAGGTGCCTGAATGCCTTTAAAAATCTGATCCATAGTCTTTTAGAGCCTGCTGAAATTTTTACTTTGATCAGGTCGGATCAGGTAGGCAAATAAGACACAACATAAAGAGGAAGGCTTTAAGTACTGGTTTGCAACTTTTAGTAGCTAACCATAGTAACAGGGGTTTGACTGGGTACAGTGTAGAGGAACACCAAATGAGAGAGAATGCTATCCTTATCCTAGCCCTAACCAGAAGGTTCAGCCCAGCCCTCATGTGAGAAATGAGGATACATAGGAGCTAATGCTTGTGCTTGAGACCTCATGCTAATGCTTGAGACTTAATGACCATGCATCTTTGCTGCAAGCAATGTATGGTCTAGTTTTGCAGGCTTCTGGGCTCCATTCTCAGATCTATCCCAAGAGTTGGGCCCTGACACCTAGCATGCCATGAACTGAACACCTCTGCATGTGGCAAAATTCCTTCCTGACCAGAAAAAAAGAGTTTGGCCAGATCCACAGCAGACCAGTGTAATCACTAGACATTTGGGGGGAGGGGGGAATATGCTAATAATTGGGTGATGAAGACAGTGACCTTAGCTCTGAAGGAGTCTCATAAATCCCAGGGGGAGGCAGAATGAACAAAAATCTAATTTTGCCTGTTACCTGTCCAGTGGCAGTCCAAAAGATAGAGACGCAAGGTCCCAGCCCTCCTGGCACAGCTTCCAGGCCCTACCTTTCACTAACCAGACTCCACATGGAGCAGGGAGGGCATGTCACGGTTAAGAAAATAGTAGCTGTCCTTTCTCCTAACCCCAAAGTCAATCAGGATGCTGGGGGAGGAACTATTGCTTGCTGGTCTAATCAAATTGTATCTTCTCTCGCCCTTCCCCCCCCTTGCTTATACAAGATGGGACATTTCTGATTGTTAATCTTGGATGCCTCTTACAACTCTGTAATCGGTTCCTTGGGATGTCTCTAAATATAAAATCTATACTAATTTAAAATGTATAAAAGGCTGCATCTTGATCATGTTGATATAATCACTAGTACTGTAGCTGAAAGCCTGTGCTGTTGCATGGGGTTAATCATAAAGTCATATTTGTAAAAAAGCCAATAATGGCTGAGAACTTAAAAATTAGACCATGATAGACTGTGAATCCCAGTGATGGGATTGAATCTGGTGATATTCTAAATACAAAGAGCTCTCAGCAATGCTTGTAGCTGTTTCCCTCTCTTCACATGGACTCAACAGACATTCTAGTCTTCAGAGTGATGTTTGGGGTTATTGTATGTGCTGGTTATGTTGTGAGGGTGGTTGTGTTGATTTATGTTTTGGGGGGATTGTACTGGGACTTTTGTGTTGGCTTGTGTGCATGACAAATAAGGGGTGTGCTGCTTGAGGGTCTGTGTTTTGGGGTTATTGTGTGTGCTTGTTGTGTTGGCGGTTTTGAAGAACTGTGGCAATTGGGCCAGGCAATCCACCATCTGTGCAGTCTCCATCATATAACCAATGAAATTGTTGCATGCAAATTAGCTGTAGAGTAAGGGTGGTTGGTTGAATTACTTCTGGTATCACAGTGGTCTAGGACTCTTGGCATGGCATAGATACATGCCTTGCTGTGGCATGTGTGTAATTTGTACAGTCAGAATGACTGGGTACTTAAAAATTGGACAGTAACAGACTTCAAAACCCAGTGGTGATTGAACCTGGTAGTATTCTGAACAAGAAGGGCTCTTGACCATGCTTGTAGCTATTCCCATAGCTTTGCACTGACTCTACAGACATTTTAGGCTTCAAAGTGACACACAAACTGACATTCCTGCATTTTTATTATATATATTATCTTAGTATTAACAACAATCAACGTATTTTTACACTTTAGATTTCTGAAGTGGCCAAAACAAATAGTGTTCCTCTATCACTTTTTTTTTTTTTAATTATCTATGTTAAATTCCAGAGGAAAGAAAGAATGTGATAAATGAGCTGTCAGAGATGAGGAAACAGCTCCGAAGTGAAGAGCGGCGACTTCAGGAACAATTGCTCAGTGTAGCCAGTGATGATGATGTAGCCACTACAAGGTGAGATTTTTTAAATACACACTTCTAAAGCCAGTTCTTGCACTATGCCTAAAGCTATATTAACCTGCCAGAACACACTTGAGCAAAAGCAAAAATATGAAAACAGTTACGGGATTAAACTTGCATACAAAATGTTCAAACTCTTTTATAATACAGCATTACATTGTTGAGCATGACACCCTGCAAAATGCGTAATTTAGGGTGTTCTGTGGTCCATGCTTACAGGATAGGGAACTCTATCCTGGGAAGCAGTGAATCTAAAAGTCTCGTGGGTCAGAGTGAATAATCAGCTGAACATGAGTTCCCAGTGTGTTGTGGCCAAAAGGGCTAATGCAATCCTTGGACGTATAAATGGCAATATCTGGCAGGATAACAAGAGGTTCTATTACCCCTGTATTTGGCACTGGTGTGACCACTGGTGGAATACTGTGTCCAGTTCTGGTGACCAAAATTCAAGAAAGATGTTGTAAATTTCAGAGGGTTCAGAGAAGTGCCACAACAATTAAACAGTTGGAAAACATGAGCTATAGTGAAAGACTCAAGGAGCTTAATCAGTTGAGCTTGTCAAAGAGAAGGTTAAAGACTGACAGGATTGTAGTCTCTAAATACTTATGCGGGGAAAAGGAAGTTTGATAATGAAGAGCTTTTCAGTCTAGAAGGCAAAAGTATAAGAAGATACCATGGCTGGAAGGTGAAACAAGACAAATTCAGATTAGAAATAAGGAGCAAATTTTTAACAATAAGGGTAATTAACCATTGGAACAGTTCACCTAAGGTGGTTGTGGATTCTCCTTCACTGGAAATGTTCAAATATTACATGTTTTCTAAAAAGATATATGCTCTTGTTCAAACAGGAATTAATTCAGTGAAGTCCAATGGTCTGTATAATGCAGGAGATCAGACTAGATGATCATAGTGGTCCCTTTTGGCCTTATCTATGAATTTCATGTATATATGTTTTTTCAGAGGAATTATCCAGTTGGTTATTATGTATATCCATTGCTTTCTAAACCTAAGATTTTAAGGGGAAAATATAAGTCTCTGATGCCAGCTGGGCTCCAGTTTCCATTTCTTTCAGTAAAGCACGTGTTTGCACCTGGAAAATACAACTCCAACATTAGTTCTTACGTCTACTGTTGTACATTGCTGTTGCTAGTTATCATTTCATCTGAATTTAAATTGAAATAATAGATTTCTCCTTTTGTATGTCTTAAATATAGAAAATACTTGACCCAACAAATAGCTTCTTGTATTTTTTTTTTTATTTTTTTTGGTTTGAGTGTTTACATTCCTTCAGACATACACTAGAATCTTGGTAATTCACATTTCACTAGTCCTTTTTCCTCAGGCCATAATGTGTGTACAAAGCCAGCAGTGTCTGTATAATAGCCTACTGCTGTAGAGAGGTATGTTGTTATGAATACTTCATTACAAAAATATACCACAGAACATTTACTAGTGTACTATATAACTATACTAACACAAATGATTAGAACTGCACTGGTTAAATAAATGAATTTTGCATTATCCTTCTTTTATGTTTTGATTATTTGCAAATCTCATCACATAGTAATCATAGGACCATCCAGCTCATTTCCATGTCATCAGTGTGAACTTAGATACCACATTGCCTCCATTTGTAATGCACAAAGAAATTTAATTATTTTTAAAACTGTGTTCAAATTTCAAATAGTTTTATTCTTTGAGTGGCAGGATACAATATCCAAGTAATAGTCTTCACTTGGAGTAATACTGAGTGACATGTTCAAATAAGTTATGAATGAGGAACTGTTAGTGACACTGAATGTTTGGTTTACAAACTTTTCAAGCAGGAAAAGAGATAAAAATGTAATGGATGTATTTGAGATGGCCAGGCTTCGGATGCAAGCTCCAGTCAGGCGACCTTCATCAAAGGGTGCAGCTGACCCTGTCAATGTTCAGAATATCAGGGAGTTCAATGAACTTAAATACACAGGCAAGTGGATTTTATCCTTTCTAATTGGAGGTTTATTTGCATCTCTTAATCATTTCCTAGCATTTAAAAGAAAATTCAGTAATCCTTCTCACAGTTGCCCTTAACACAAACACTATGGACAGGGTCCTGGCCCTCACTGTATCTTCTTTTCTACTGGCATTCTGGTTTAACTAGTGAGCTGAGGAGTCCACTGCCTGCTACACCATGGCATAAGTAGTATGGCCAGGGAACCACTATATCCAGCTCATTCCTGGCTGCTAAAACAGCCCCTTGGAATGTTTTTAGTGGCATTGTATAACACATTCTGTGGTGGTTTTGTGGAGCATGTATATCAATTTGCAGTGCAAAATATTTTGGTTCCCCAAAATGATGATATACTTAATTTCCATTAAACAGGAAAGCATACGAATGTTTCAGCAGCTTTTTAATGCACTTGTGTGTGCAATGATCCATTCACATAAAGGTGCTGAGAGGTGTTTTTGAAAATCCCAAAGTGGCTTTGGAGCACAAGTCCCAGTGAAAGTCTACAGGATTTGTGCTCTTAAATAATTTAGGCACTTTTGAAATCCCACCCTCAGTGTCTGACAGCAGTTTACACCTGACATATCTGTGCTTTCTTATTAACCAAAAGAAGTATCACCACAATCAAAATTCACTGTGTCAACCCTTTAATTTAGTTGTTGTCATTACCATAGAATCATTGAAACTCCTAATCCAACCACTACTAACCATCCCAGGTATTTATACATTGTTACGGTCTTTGGGTTTGTTTGTTTTCTGGCAAATTGAAGTTGCTTAGTTATTTTTTTCATTTGATACACTTTACCGCCATCTATGAATATTTTTATGAAGTGGTATTTTAACATATTATTACAAGCCATCCACTTTTTTTGCCATTATTAGTTTTGATAGTCCTAGTGCTTTTAAATGCATGTAGTTCACATTTTTAAGGTAAATGTTTCTGAAATAGTGTTGTGATGAAATTTAAAATTCACAATCTATGCAACAGATTCAGAAACACGAGCAGACTTGAGATATATGTACCCCGATCCCCCAAAAGATGATCAAACCTTAGAGATTCAACAGCAAGCATTGCTAAGAGCGCAGCGGAAGAAACTCAACAGAATGAAAATGAGGAGGGATGCAGAAGGTAAGAAAAGAGTGACTTGAGAGAATATAATGTATTTTTATTGGCTTTGTTTTTGATATAATTGTAATAATCCTCAATTATAGTTTTAAATTTCCTTTAACTCATTGGCTTGCTCTGAAGAATGCATGCAGGTTCACAATAATTTGTTGGAAAACAGAAAGGTAAAACTACTGTTGAAGTTCTATATATTTTAATACTACATAATAAAGAAAAAGCCAGTCTATCTGTCTGCACTTCCATTGCTAGAGTGGATGCTTCCCCTTGGTTCTTTGGGAGTAATTTTATTGTGATTTCATGATTATTTTAAAAAATATAGCAGAAGTTTAGGGCAGTTCTTGTTTCTTAAAATCTAAAGAGTCGTAAATAGCTTCCCTTTCTGGAAGATGAGTTTGACAGAAGTGACTGAAGATGGTCTTCAGTCATTAGCAGATTAGTTCTGCAAGGCAACAATACTTCCACACTCATCACAGATAGTTTTGGAAACCAAGAATTATTTAGACTGAAGTTAGTATAGCTAATAATGTGTCTCTGACTTTTGAACAAGAAATATGCTGAGGATTAGTGAAGACAAAGTTCTGCTGTTTTCAGTCTCAAAACCAGCCATTGTCATAGAAGCCCCATGTCAGATGTAGCAACTAAGATAGCCTTACACTGCAGGTCCCCTTTTGGAGTATTGAAGACAGTGGGGCAGGTCCTTAGCTGGTGTTAATTGTCATAACTCCATTGAAATTCAATGGAGGATTTGTCTCTGTTTCTTGTTAGGTAAATTAACTTTTTCACCTTCATTCATTTTCTGTATGCAATAATACAAAACGTCTTTGAACCAATCGTCTGCCATTTCAGTACCTTGGGTCTTATCTTCAAAGCCATCAGTGGGTTAGGATGCAGCTTTACAAGTGACCACTTCTCCATTCCATGATGCCCTAAAACAGTTGACCTTCTCTGTAAAAATGCAGTTGACAAAGCACATGAGAATTGAAGTCAAATTGTACTCTGAGAAATTTTAGCTGTGGAATGAGCTTTCAGAGTCTGACCACTTTCAGGCAATGTTGCAAAATCCTCCTCAGCATAACTTGGTTAATTGGGAAAAAGAAAGAACGAGAGAAACAGATAAAAACAAAAGAGATCCCGATCAGACCTTCCTCTAACAGAGAAGGGAGAAGAGCAAAAGACCTATGAAGTACACCAGAAGCTTTGCTATACAGATCTAATTGACTTGGGAAGCAATTAAATATTACACTGAGGGGCACTATAGAATGCCCTAAGATCGCTAGATACATACAGCTAGAAAGACTAAATTAGTATAGACTTTATTTCCTGCATGGTGGTAGTTTTGAGGCTACAGCCTTCATGAAAGAGGGAAGAAGACCCTACCTGAAAAACAAGTAGTAATCTCACAAATTCTGCATCTACACCAAATCTCCACTCACTTGAAATGCCAGAATGAGTGCTGCCTGCAGTAGATTGGATACAGGTCGTCATAAAATAATCACTCTTTGTTTCATACTGTGGATTCAGTGACATCATCTAAATGTCATCTTTCTTTCTTACATATTTTAGTTAGTTAACATTATTGACATTCATTTCTGTCAGTAATGTTCAGAGAAAATGTCCATTCAGGTGAATGGAGCAGTTCTCACCTCTGCCAGAGCTGTCGTTTCAGGATCTCTGAAGACTCAAGTAGACATAATGGCATTTGCTTCACAATTTTGGAGGTTATTTTGCCACCATAAAAACTAGAGACTTTTTGTTGTAAAGAATGCTCAGATTCTGGAATGCAAGGCGCATTATCACAGGCAAGCTGTTACTTATCTGTCTGCCCAAACTTGTCCAGCTTAGCTCCTGGGGAGAAGCCCTTCTCCTAAAAATTGCAATTTGGAGTTTCTTGCTGACCTACAGTTCCAGTTGCTAAAAGTTTGGAATAAATGCTTGTAAAGGCTTTAGTATTCCTGCCACTTGTAGCTTTTGTTGGGGAAAATAGTTCTTTTGCAACTGTCCTAGGAGACCTGGATAGTATCTTACTCTACAAGTCATCCCAATATGACTAAGGGTGACCGAATTGATCCTGAAGGACAAAAGTTGTGTGTTTATTGCGTGATGAGCTAAAAATATGTTATGCATTAATGAGGAAGATGATGAATATTTCTTGGGTTTGTTCTTTCTGTGACAGGCTTTTCTGGTGTTCATGTACACTATAACTTTTATATACAGTATATAAAAAACAAATGTATATAAAAATACACTTCTTGTCTTAAATTGTGACCTTCTTGGGGCAGGGATCTTTTGAACTGTAATATTTTCCCAATCAGATTGTTTCTGATTAACAGGCCACATTGCCTTTGAGAAGGCTCTGATTTATCTGGAGGAGTGTGCTTTGCCAGCTATGAAAGACAATTTTGACTCATTCCATTAATTTGAGTACAGATTGTCAATTTCATCTCTTGCCAATTCGGAATGGATAATGTAGTTTTAAATAACATTAATCTGAAAAAAGCCAGATGTTCCCTTTTCCAGGGCAGTTTAGATTGGCAGACAAGTAACTGAACCCTGAGCACAATTCTGGGAAATCTCTTTATTTTTAAGCTGCTTCATGGTCCTTGTAGGGGACATTCTCCCCAGCCCACCAATTCTTTGTCCTCCTTTGTCTTGTGACTTTCATTGTCCATCTTCTATTTTACACTTACTTATAGTCTGTTACTGTCACTTCCTACTCTGTAGTTCTGGACAAGAGAAATATGTGTTCTTTGCCTTTTCTCTGTTAATTTTCCAATTAACCTTCCTCAGAGTCAAATTCAGCTCCTTTTTCTCCAGTGAAAATGGATCAGACGCTTTTCTTGTTGTCTCATTCAAGGGAAAAAGAAATGAGTGGGAAAAAGAAATATATATATATATATAGTATGAAAATTACACTGCTGTTGGCTCTAGAGGCAAAGACAGTAATTTTAGAGATTCTGCTAACAGTGTTGGGGGAGCAACAGATAAAAAAAAAATATGTGGCTGATGCAACTTTGCTTGAGCTATATGATTAGCATATTTTAATTTAATTTTTATATTTTATTTGCACTTGTTAATGGGAATGCTGCAGACACTGATTTTAATGAAAAGATTTGTGTAAGATGTAGTTTTAAGGCTTTAAACATCATTCTTCTTCTTATGTATATTATAGTAGTGCCCAGAGGAGCCCGGGTCAAGATCAGAGCCTTGTTGTGGTAGGTGGTATACAGACCCAGAGTTAGACAAGGTTCCTGCCCCAGAAACTTGTCTGTGAGAAGACAAACAATACAGCAAGAGCAGGGTAGAGGAAGAATATTAAATATTTACAATTTCTGTATACCTAAATACACTGTTCTTCTTTGAGTACCATTTCCTATGTGCATTCCACACATGGGGGTACTCATGCGCAATGTCTTTTGGCCTGCACATGTTCTGTAGCTCTTCTCGTGCTCCCGATTAAGAGTGTAAGAGACAGTGAGATTGTCTCTGAGTTCCATATCAATCAAACAAAATACCTGTATTTTTCCAAAACCTTGCTCTTCCTCTGAAGATAAGAGACTTCACTCCATCAATATTCAGCATGCCCTGGCATTCTACCTGCAAAGAACCAAACCCATTAGGAAATCACCAAGACTTTTTATTGCTACAGCAGAGAGATATCATGGGCAAGCCATATCCTCCCACTGCTTGCCAATCACCCACATGTGGAATACACATAGCGATCAGCACTCGAAGAAGTGGAGGTTACTTACTGTAACTGGAGATTCTTCAAGATGTGTGGTCCCTAGCTGTATTCCACTACCTGCCCTCTGTCACCTCTTCTTCTATTGGATTTGCGGTAAGAAGGGGAACTGGAGAGGCATCCACCCACACTGCCTCTTATACCCTCAGTTGGGACCACGAGAAGAGCTACTGCACATATGTGGACTAACAGACACTGCTTTGAAGAATTTCCAGCCTTGGTGTGCATGCATACCCATGTGTGGAATACAGATAGGGACCACACATCTGAAAGAGCCTTCAGTTACAGTTAAGTAACCTCTGTTATATGAAGGTTTGGGTTTTCTTTTCTTTTTTTTTTTAATTTTATAAATATCAACTTTTCCAACTGTCCTCAGCTTAGCCATCATGTTTCCTGAATAATTGTAGGCATCATGGTTACAAGTGATGTTTGAGAAGAGATTTGTAGGAGGAAGGGGTGAGTAGCCTTACAGATAAGTTCAGGGATGGTGTGCCATGTATTGTAATTAGAAAATAGTTAATAGCTTAATTGAATTGTTTTTGAACACCTGATATTGTCACAAGTTTCCATATGAAATTTAAAGCCACCAAACATCTCTTTATAGAGAAGAACTTGGCAGGGAGATGAGTTACTCCATGGCACCCAGGCAGCAAATAATACAGTTTTAAACAATGTTCTGCAGCAGGTTCTGTACTTATGGGCCTGTACAAAATTCCAAATTTTTGAGCTTAAAACCAAAAATATACCATATTATCTAAAACAAGCTGGCTAAGTAAAAAGTTAATTTATTATTTTATGAAAATTATATTAAATGGTGTATTCTCTCAATAACACTACTGTAATTGCATTAAATGAAGACAGTATGCAGTTCTTGTGGTAAAAAAACAGTACTTCTTACCAGCTACGTGATTAGTTGTTGTTTATTAAATGTATTACACTAATACCAAGAAGTCCCAACAAAGATCACTGCCCCTCTGTCAGGCGATGGACAAACATAGTGAAAGCCATTCCCTACTCTAAAGAACTTACTGTTTAAATAGACAAGTCAGGCAAAGGTTGGGAGGGATAACAGAGACATAAGGTATGTCTACACTACGGGATTAATCCGAATTTATATAATTCGAATTTAGGAAACCGATTTTATAAATTCGAATGTATTCGGCCACACTAGGCACATTAATTCGGTGGTGTGCGTCCAAGCTACCGTACTAGCATCGATTTCCAGAGCGTTGCATTATGGGTAGCTTTCCCATAGCTATCCCATAGTTCCCGCAGTCTCCACCCCCCTTGGAATTCTGGGTTGAGACCCCAGTGCATGATGGGGCAAAAAAACATTGTCGCAGGTGGTTCTGGGTACAGCCTCCCCCTCCCTCCCTGAAAGCAACGGCAGACAACCATTTCGCGCCTTTTTTCCTGAGTGAACTCTGCAGACTCCATACCGCAGCAAGCATGGATCCCGCTCAGCTCCAGAACGCAGTCATGAACATTGTAATCATGAATCTTGTCTTAAATTGTGACCTTCTTGGGGCAGGGATCTTTTGAACTGTAATATTTTCCCAATCAGATTGTTTCTGATTAACAGGCCACATTGCCTTTGAGAAGGCTCTGATTTATCTGGAGGAGTGTGCTTTGCCAGCTATGAAAGACAATTTTGACTCATTCCATTAATTTGAGTACAGATTGTCAATTTCATCTCTTGCCAATTCGGAATGGATAATGTAGTTTTAAATAACATTAATCTGAAAAAAGCCAGATGTTCCCTTTTCCAGGGCAGTTTAGATTGGCAGACAAGTAACTGAACCCTGAGCACAATTCTGGGAAATCTCTTTATTTTTAAGCTGCTTCATGGTCCTTGTAGGGGACATTCTCCCCAGCCCACCAATTCTTTGTCCTCCTTTGTCTTGTGACTTTCATTGTCCATCTTCTATTTTACACTTACTTATAGTCTGTTACTGTCACTTCCTACTCTGTAGTTCTGGACAAGAGAAATATGTGTTCTTTGCCTTTTCTCTGTTAATTTTCCAATTAACCTTCCTCAGAGTCAAATTCAGCTCCTTTTTCTCCAGTGAAAATGGATCAGACGCTTTTCTTGTTGTCTCATTCAAGGGAAAAAGAAATGAGTGGGAAAAAGAAATATATATATATATAGTATGAAAATTACACTGCTGTTGGCTCTAGAGGCAAAGACAGTAATTTTAGAGATTCTGCTAACAGTGTTGGGGGAGCAACAGATAAAAAAAAAATATGTGGCTGATGCAACTTTGCTTGAGCTATATGATTAGCATATTTTAATTTAATTTTTATATTTTATTTGCACTTGTTAATGGGAATGCTGCAGACACTGATTTTAATGAAAAGATTTGTGTAAGATGTAGTTTTAAGGCTTTAAACATCATTCTTCTTCTTATGTATATTATAGTAGTGCCCAGAGGAGCCCGGGTCAAGATCAGAGCCTTGTTGTGGTAGGTGGTATACAGACCCAGAGTTAGACAAGGTTCCTGCCCCAGAAACTTGTCTGTGAGAAGACAAACAATACAGCAAGAGCAGGGTAGAGGAAGAATATTAAATATTTACAATTTCTGTATACCTAAATACACTGTTCTTCTTTGAGTACCATTTCCTATGTGCATTCCACACATGGGGGTACTCATGCGCAATGTCTTTTGGCCTGCACATGTTCTGTAGCTCTTCTCGTGCTCCCGATTAAGAGTGTAAGAGACAGTGAGATTGTCTCTGAGTTCCATATCAATCAAACAAAATACCTGTATTTTTCCAAAACCTTGCTCTTCCTCTGAAGATAAGAGACTTCACTCCATCAATATTCAGCATGCCCTGGCATTCTACCTGCAAAGAACCAAACCCATTAGGAAATCACCAAGACTTTTTATTGCTACAGCAGAGAGATATCATGGGCAAGCCATATCCTCCCACTGCTTGCCAATCACCCACATGTGGAATACACATAGCGATCAGCACTCGAAGAAGTGGAGGTTACTTACTGTAACTGGAGATTCTTCAAGATGTGTGGTCCCTAGCTGTATTCCACTACCTGCCCTCTGTCACCTCTTCTTCTATTGGATTTGCGGTAAGAAGGGGAACTGGAGAGGCATCCACCCACACTGCCTCTTATACCCTCAGTTGGGACCACGAGAAGAGCTACTGCACATATGTGGACTAACAGACACTGCTTTGAAGAATTTCCAGCCTTGGTGTGCATGCATACCCATGTGTGGAATACAGATAGGGACCACACATCTGAAAGAGCCTTCAGTTACAGTTAAGTAACCTCTGTTATATGAAGGTTTGGGTTTTCTTTTCTTTTTTTTTTTAATTTTATAAATATCAACTTTTCCAACTGTCCTCAGCTTAGCCATCATGTTTCCTGAATAATTGTAGGCATCATGGTTACAAGTGATGTTTGAGAAGAGATTTGTAGGAGGAAGGGGTGAGTAGCCTTACAGATAAGTTCAGGGATGGTGTGCCATGTATTGTAATTAGAAAATAGTTAATAGCTTAATTGAATTGTTTTTGAACACCTGATATTGTCACAAGTTTCCATATGAAATTTAAAGCCACCAAACATCTCTTTATAGAGAAGAACTTGGCAGGGAGATGAGTTACTCCATGGCACCCAGGCAGCAAATAATACAGTTTTAAACAATGTTCTGCAGCAGGTTCTGTACTTATGGGCCTGTACAAAATTCCAAATTTTTGAGCTTAAAACCAAAAATATACCATATTATCTAAAACAAGCTGGCTAAGTAAAAAGTTAATTTATTATTTTATGAAAATTATATTAAATGGTGTATTCTCTCAATAACACTACTGTAATTGCATTAAATGAAGACAGTATGCAGTTCTTGTGGTAAAAAAACAGTACTTCTTACCAGCTACGTGATTAGTTGTTGTTTATTAAATGTATTACACTAATACCAAGAAGTCCCAACAAAGATCACTGCCCCTCTGTCAGGCGATGGACAAACATAGTGAAAGCCATTCCCTACTCTAAAGAACTTACTGTTTAAATAGACAAGTCAGGCAAAGGTTGGGAGGGATAACAGAGACATAAGGTATGTCTACACTACGGGATTAATCCGAATTTATATAATTCGAATTTAGGAAACCGATTTTATAAATTCGAATGTATTCGGCCACACTAGGCACATTAATTCGGTGGTGTGCGTCCAAGCTACCGTACTAGCATCGATTTCCAGAGCGTTGCATTATGGGTAGCTTTCCCATAGCTATCCCATAGTTCCCGCAGTCTCCACCCCCCTTGGAATTCTGGGTTGAGACCCCAGTGCATGATGGGGCAAAAAAACATTGTCGCAGGTGGTTCTGGGTACAGCCTCCCCCTCCCTCCCTGAAAGCAACGGCAGACAACCATTTCGCGCCTTTTTTCCTGAGTGAACTCTGCAGACTCCATACCGCAGCAAGCATGGATCCCGCTCAGCTCCAGAACGCAGTCATGAACATTGTAAACACCTCGCGCGTTCTCGTGGAGTTTATGCTTACCCAGGACCAGAAAAAAGAGGCGAGGAGGAGGAGGCGGCGACTGCAGCGCAGTGACAAGCGTGATGAGGACATGGACATGGACCGTGAACGCCGATTCTGGGCCCGGGAAACAAGCACAGACTGGTGGGACCGCATAGTGTTGCAGGTGTGGGACGATTCCCAGTGGCTGAGAAACTTTCGCATGCGTAAGGGCACTTTCATGGAACTTTGTGACTTGCTTTCCCCTGCCCTGAAGCGCCAGAATACCAAGATGAGAGCAGCCCTCACAGTTGAGAAGCGAGTGGCGATAGCCCTGTGGAAGCTTGCAACGCCAGACAGCTACCGGTCAGTCGGTAATCAGTTTGGAGTGGGCAAATCTACTGTGGGGGCTGCTGTGATGCAAGTAGCCAAAGCAATCACGGAGGTGCTGCTACGAAAGGTAGTGACTCTGGGAAATGTGCAGGTCATAGTGGATGGCTTTGCTGCAATGGGATTCCCTAACTGTGGTGGGGCGATAGATGGAACCCATATTCCTATCTTGACACCGGAGCACCAGGGTACCCACTACATAAACCGCAAGGGGTACTTTTCAATGGTGCTGCAAGCACTTGTGGATCACAAGGAACGTTTCACCAACATCCATGTGGGCTGGCCGGGAAGGGTTCATGACGCTCGCGTCTTCAGGAACACTAATCTGTTTAAACGGCTGCAGCAAGGGACTTACTTTCCGGACCAGAAAATAACCGTTGGGGATGTTGAAATGCCAATTGTTATTCTTGGGGACCCAGCCTACCCCTTAATGCCATGGCTCATGAAGCCATACACAGGCAGCCTGGACAGGAGTCAGGAGTTGTTCAACTACAGGCTGAGCAAGTGCAGAATGGTGGTAGAATGTGCATTTGGCCATTTAAAAGGTCGCTGGCGATCCTTACTGACTCGCTCAGACCTCAGCCAAACCAATATCCCCATTGTTATTACTGCTTGCTGTGTGCTCCACAATCTCTGTGAGAGCAAGGGGGAGACCTTTATGGCAGGGTGGGAGGCTGAGGCAAATCGCCTGGCTGCTGATTACGCGCAGCCAGACACCAGGGCGATTAGAAGAGCACACCAGGAAGCGCTGCGCATTAGGGAAGCTTTGAAAACCAGTTTCATGACTGGCCAGGCTACAGTGTGAAATTTGTTTGTTTATCCTTCATGAAAACCCGCCCCCTTTATTGACTCATTCTCTGTAAGGAACCCACCCTCCCCCTTCCCCCAGCTTGCTTTCAAAGGAAATAAAGTCACTATTGTTTAAAAATCATTTATTCTTTATTAATTGATTATAAAAAGAGGGAGAGAACCTGAGTGGGGTTTGGGAGGAGGATCAGCAGGAAGGAAAAGCCCACTAAAAAAAGGTTAAAAAAATGGCAGCCTTTTGCTTGGGCTGTCCACTGGGGTGGAATGGGAGGGTGTACGGAGCCTCCCCCCCCGTGTTCTTACACGTCTGGGTGAGGAGGCTATGGAACATGGTGAGGAGGTAGGGGGGTTATACAGGGGCTGTAGCGGCACTCTGTTCTCCAGCAGCCATTCCTGAAGCTCCACCAGACGCCGGAGCATGTCTGTTTGCTCACGCAGCAGCCCCAGCGTTGCATCCTGCCTCCTCTGATCTTCCTGACGCCACCTCTCATCTCGAGCATCTCTCCTCTCCTCACGTTGGTCCCTCATGTCCTCACGTTGGTCCCTCATGTCCTCACATTGGTCCCTCCTGTCCTCACGTTCACTGGCTTCTTTCCTATACTTGCAAACCGTGTCCTTCCACTCATTCAGATGAGCTCTTTCACTCCTGGTGGATTGCATGATTTCTGCAAACATCTCGTCTCGCGTCTTCTTTTTCCGACGCCTTATCTGGGATAGCCTTCGGGAAGGAGGAGGGAGGCTTGAAACATTTGCAGCTGCTGGAGGGAGTGAAAAAAGGAGAGAATTTTTTTAAAAGATACATTTTTCAGAACAATGCTTATACTCTTTCACGGTGACAAATACTATTCACATTACATAGCACATGTGATTTCTGTGCAAGGTCGCATTTTGCCTCTTAATATTGAGTGCCTGTGGCCTTGCTGCTAGAGATCACAGTCGCAGGTCCGGGCAACAGAATTCAGCTTGCATGCTGCCATGGTAAGCCACTGTCTTTAGGCTTCTGCGCCCTGCTTTCCCACATACCAAGCAAAGCCCGTTGTGCTGCAGTTTTCCTGTTAACCTTCAGCAGCAGAAAACAAGCTAACACCCCCCCACCATCCAATTCTCTGGGATGAGTGCTTTATCCCTCCCCCCACCGCGTGGCTGGTATCAGGGAAGATCCCTGCAGGAACCAAACTAACACCCCCCCCAACCCGCCATGAATTCTCTGGGATGAGTGCTTTATCCCTCCCCCCACTGCGTGGCTGGTATCAGGGAAGATCCCTGCAGGAACCAAACTAACACCCCCCCCTCCCAACCCGCCATGAATTCTCTGGGATGAGTGCTTTATCCCTCCCCCCACCGCGTGGCTGGTATCAGGGAAGATCCCTGCTAGCAAAACGCGAAAAGCTCTGGGCCAATCCTCCCCCCCCTTTGCACTTGGCTAAATGCAGGGAAGGATTTCTTTTCAGCCACAGGCAAACAGCCCAGTAGGAACGGCCACCTCTGTCCCCTTAATTAAATTCCCGTATTTCAACCAGGTTACCCTAAGCAATATCACTCTCCTGAGGATTACACAGCAAGATAAAGAACGGATGTTGCTTGAATGCCAGCAAACACCGGGACCATACGCTGCCAGGCTTTGTCATGCAATGATACCAGATTACTTGCTACTAGCATGGCGTGGTCAAGTGTCCTACCATGGAGGACGGAATAAGGCTGCACTGCCCAGAAACCTTGTGGCAAGGCTTTTGGAGTACCTCCAGGACAGCTTCATGGAGATGTCCCTGGAGGATTTCCGCTCCATCCCCAGACATGTTAACAGACTTTTCCAGTAGCTGTACTGGCTGCGAATGCATCCCAAGTGCTCAGGGCAAATTAATCATTAAAAATGCTTGCTTTTAAACCATGTTTTATATTTTAAAAGGTAAACTCACCTGAGGTCCCTTCCATGGGGTCATGGTCTTGGGTACTGGCTTGGGAGGGTACTTCAGTCAGGGTGAGAAACAGATCCTGGCTGTTGGGGAGAACGGAGAGCTGGGTGCTCTCTGCCAGCTCGTCCTCCTCCTCCTCCTCTTCCCCTTCCACGGAATCATCAGGTGTACCTGATGAGATTATCCCCATCTCGGAATCCACAGTCAGAGGTGGGGTAGTGGTGGCGGCCCCCCCTAGAAATGCATTTAGCTCGGCGTAGAAGCGGCATGTCCGCGGCTCTGACCCGGAGCGACCGTTTGCCTCCTTTGCTTTTTGATAGGCTTGTCTGAGCTCCTTGACTTTCACGCGGCACTGATCTGAGTCCCTATTGTGGCCTCTCTCCATCATGCCCTTGGAAATTTTTTCAAAAGTTTTGGCATTTCGTCTTTTCGAACGAAGTTCTGCTAGCACTGAATCCTCTCCCCATATAGCGATCAAATCCAGTACTTCCTGTACGGTCCATGCTGGTGCTCTTTTTCGATTATCAGCCTGCATGGTTACCTGTGCTGATGAGCTCTCTGTGGTCACCTGTGCTCTCCACGCTGTGCAAACAGGAAATGAAATTCAAATGTTCCCGGGGCTTTTCCTGTCCACCTGGCCAGCGCATCCGAGTTCAGATTGCTGTCCAGAGCGGTCACAATGGTGCACTGTGGGATAGCTCCTGGAGGCCAATAACATCGAATTGCGGCCACACTAACCTTAATTCGGATTGACAATACCGATTTTGACGCTACTCCGCTCGTCGAGGAGGAGTACAGAAATCGAATTAAAGGGCTCTTTAATTCGAATTAAATGGCTTCGTTGTGTGGACGGGTCCAGCGTTAATTCGATTTAAAGCAGCTAAATCCGAATTAAAGTCGTAGTGTAGACCAGGCCATAGAGAGGTGAAGTGACTTGTCTAAGACCAGAGAGCAGGTTTCTTGGTCCTGGTTCAGTTGCGCTATCCTCTAAACCAAGCTGCCTCCCCAAAGGTTAGTTACTTTCCATATTGTCCATTTTGATGCTCTATAATAGGAAGGTCACATTGATTGTTACTACCAGGGTTGTCAGAATCTGCTCTGAGGAACCCAGTGTAAATTTGCTCTTTAGTTACCAAATAAAGATTTCTGCAGCAGAAAGTAGGTGTGTTTCCAGAAGTTGATACAATATAACTTCTAATGCTAATATCATCAGATTAACCTTGAATACATTTAAAAATCTTGTTAGTAAGTACAAAAACTGGTTAGTCTGGACATTCCTATAATAATCCATAAGTGTATTTAAATTCAACAGATGTCTTGCACAAAGCCAAGAAATAAACAAGTTGGTATTAATTTGTTTTGCCACTTAGAAATATAGTTTTGATATGCAAATATATTACATTTTGTTCTTCATTGGGAGAGACTTGTGAATACACATTTGGGGGGAATGTTGTGTATTTGTAACAATATCAGATTTCCTTCAATAGCAGTTTGAATATTTACATTAGGTCCATCTAGTGACACTTAAATTTGCTTTAGCTGTCTTAATATTAATTTTGCATCAAAATATTCCCAGTTTATTTATTAATACAGTGAATATGACTGTAAACATAAGACTTTAATAAGGAGTGATTCATTGTGGTGTCCATATTTGTGTAACAATATTTTGCTAAAATGTTTAAATATGTTCTTGTATAATCAGTGTTTATGTCCATTACTTTTTTTTCCTCCCTGGGCTGTGATGGCTACTATAGACCATGATGATTCTGTTCCTGACTTTAACCCACGAAACATGGGACTGGTAAGAAGAAACTGAGCTCCCCTTCCCTCCTCTCCCCAATATGCTGTTTTCATTTTGTTCAAATGTGCAGAGTGTTGTGGCTTGTAGTTATGTTAATTTTGGACGGAGTGTACATTAGAGTACCATTGAAATAGAAAACTAAATTTAACTAAGCTTGCAATCTGTCTGGATAACTGGCAAGCTAGAGGAATAACAAATAGGATACTTTATTCAGGTCTCTTTGCTGAGGCAGGAAATAAGCTCCATGGCTGTATATCTTAATATATAAATATGGCTGGATTCTTCACTGCCTTTTACTCGGTATAGTCACGTACATCTGTGCAAAGTTAGTAGAATACTGTACCTAGTGTGAGTTAGTGGAGAATGCTAGTTTGGTAGAACTTTACACAGTTATATATGACTAAACAAGGTGCAAGGCAGTAAAAAATCAGGCACGGTTTCCAACGAGATATACAAGAACCGTAGAGCTTATTTCCTGGTTCAGTGAAAAGAACTGAATAAAGTGCTATCAAATTCCAATTCTCCACTAATTCACACTGGCCACAAGAAGTGCAATGAAGAATCAGGCACTTAGAATGTCACTTAAACTATTATCCTTGCATTGCCTCATGATGCATAGCTAATAGAGCAGTTATGTGTTCAGCATAATGTTAGTAAACTTTGGATGTAAATAGCTACCTGAAATTCTCCTTTGGAGGGTTGATTTGCAGTAAATTTTCAGTTTCCATTGTCTCTTTCCTCTTTTTGAACTCAAAATTGATAGACATTATAGTGATTCTCAACACAGAGAAATCCCTTTACAAAACCAATTCTGTAATAAATTGTTGCAGTTGCCGCCATGTTGTTTATTACAAGTTAAACCTTTAAAGTATGTAATAAGGATAGCATAATAACAAATACTAAGCTATGTTACAGTTGCATAGAAGTACATTTTTTGAACTCAGTACTATCAAGGACTTGATGTCACAGGGGATTAGTAAAGGATTTTGAATCTTTCTTGTCTAGATCATTACTTTGAATACAATCCAAAAGTCACGAAGGATATTCAGTATCTTACGTGAAGTAAATTGCCAGTCTGGGTTTAATTCCTAACGAACATGGGTTCATGTTACACAAAGAACAGTCACAACTGACACCCATGTAGACAGTTTTAGTAGAGAGGATTGTTGTGGAAAGTGTCCAAAGTATGAATTGTTAGGGAAAGTCTCAAATATCTTTAATCCTATTATTTTTGCCAATAGAACAGGACTGAAGCACATTTGAGAGCACTGCACTGTTTTGTAGGTATAAAGAAGACTGTAAATTTCCAGTACTGTGCAGTGTTGTTCTAGCCATGTCAGTCCCAGGATATTAGAGAGACAAGGTGAGTGAGGTAATATCTTTTATTGGACCAACTTTTGTTGGTGAGAGAGACAAGCTTTCAAGCTACACAGAGCTCTTCTTCACATCTGGGAAAGGTACTGAGAGTGTCACAGCTAAATACAAGATCAAACAGATAGTTTAGCATAAGTAGTTAGCATATATTCTAAGGGACCATTCAAGATGAAGTGGCCCGTTAACAATCCTGTACTGATAGGACAAAAAGGGGTGTTAGTAGGGTACAGATTGTTGTAATAAGCTGTAAATCCAATGTCTTTATTAAGACAATGATTTGTAGTGTCTAACAAAGTTAAGAATTTAAGCTCCCAGGCTCATCTTTTGAAAGTGTTGTGCAGGTTTCCAATGCACTAACAACTATGAGGGTGAAACCAGGAAATCACTATGCTCTCGAATGAACAGGAAAATGATAAAAGACAAAAACACCTGTGGGTGAACACTTTTCACAAAGCGATCCCTTTATATCTGACTAGTCCTCATCTTCAAAAGAAACCTGGACAACGCTTTCAAAAGTCGAGCCTGGGAGCTTAAATTCATAACTTTGCTAGATGCTACAAATCTTGGTCTTAGGCCAGGTCTATTCTACAGGCTTATATCGGTATAATTACTTCGCTCAGGGGGGTGATAAATCCACACCCCGGAGCGGCGACGTTATACCGACCTAAACCCTGTTGTAGATAGAGCTTCTGCAGTCAACATAGCTACTGCCTCTCAGGGAGGTGCATTAATTATTCCAACAGGTGTAGGATCTCTCCCATTGGTGTAGGAACGTCTTCATTTAAGTGCTATAATGGCACAGCTGCACCGATACAGTGTTTTAAGTGTAGACCTGCCCTTAATAAAGACACTGGATTTATTGCTTATTACAACAATCTGTAACTCACAAACCCCCCTTTTTGTCCTATGACTACAGCTATGTTAAGGGGCCACTTCACCGTGAGTGGTCCCTTAGAATATGTGCGTTAATAACTACTTAAGGTTTCTCAAATGGGGTCGTGACCCCTCAGGGGATCTTGAGGTTATTACATGGGGGTCGTGAGCTGTCAACCTCCACCCTCAAGCCCCGCTTTGCCTCCAGCATTTATAATAGTGTTTAATATAAAAAAATGTGTTTTTAATTTATAAGGTGAGGTTGTACTGAAAGGCTTGCTGTGAAAGGGGTCACCAGTACAAAAGTTTGAGAACCAAGCTATTTGTTCCATCTTGTATTTAGCTGTGACACTCTGAGTACCTTTCCCAGACCAGAAGAAGAGCTATAAGAGCATAAGAACGGCCATACTGGGTCAGCCCAGTATCCTGTCTTCTGACAGTGGCCAGTGCCAGGTGCCCCAGAGGGAATGAACAGAACAGGTAATCATCAAGTGATCCATCCCCCTGTCACCCATTCCCAGCTTCTGGAAAACTGAGGCTAGGGATGCCATCCCTGCCCATCCAGGCTAATAGCCATTGATGGACCTATCCTCCATGAATGTATCTAGTTCTTTTTTGAACCCTCTTATAGTCTTGGCCTTCATAACATCCTGTGTCAAGGAGTTCGACAGGTTGACTGTGCATTGTGTGAAAAAATACTTCCTTTTGTTTGTTTTAAACCTGCAGCCTATTAATTTCATTTGGTGACCCCTAGTTCTTCCTTATTTACTTTCTCCACACCAGTCATGATTTATAGATCTCTATCATATCCCCCCTTAGTCATCTTTTTTCCAAGATGAAAAGTCCCAGTCGTCTTAATCTCTCCTGATATGGCAGCCATTCCATACCTCTAGTCATTTTTGTTACCCTTTTCTGAACTTTTTCCAATTCCAAAATATCTTTTTTGAAATAGGGCGACCATATCTGCATGCAGTATTCAAATGTGGGCGTTCTATGGATTTATATAGAGGCAATATAATATTTTCTGTCTTATCATCTATCCCTTTCTTGATGATTCCCAACATTCTGTTCGCTTTTTTGACTGCCCCTGCACATTGAGTGAATGTTTTCAGAGAACTATCCACAATGACTCGAAGAGCTTTTTCTTGAGTGGTAACAGCTAATTTAGACCCCATCATTATATTTTCCAATGTGCATTACTTTGCATTTATCAACATTTAATTTCATGTGCCATTTTGTTGCCCAGTCTCCCAGTTTTGAGAGATCCTTTTGTAGCTCTTCGCAGTCTGCCTGGGACTTAACTACCTTGATTAATTTTGTATCATCTGCAAATTTTGCCACCTCACTATTTACCCCTTTTTCCAGATCATTTATGAATATGTCGAATGGGACTGGGCCCAGTACAGACCCCTGGGGGACAATACTATTTACCTCTCTTCATTCTGAAAACTGACCATTTATTCCTATTCTTTTAACCAGTTACTGATCCATGCGATGACCTTCACTCTTATCCCAGGACTGCTTCCTTTGCTTAATAGCCTTTGGTGAGAGGGACACTGTCAAAGGCTTTCTGAAAATCTAAGTACACTATATCCACTGGATCACTCTTATCCACATGCTTGTTGACCCCCTGAAAGAATTCTAGTAGATTGATGAGCGATGATTTCCCTTTACGAAAAACATGTTGACTATTCCCCAACAAATTATGTTAGTCTATGTCTCTGACCATTTTGTTCTTTACTATAGTTTCAACCAATTTGCCCGGTACTGAAGTCAGGCTTACCGGCCTGTAATTGCCAGGATCATCTCTGGAGCCCTTTTTAAAAATTGGTGTCACATTAGCTATCTTCCAGTCATCTGGTACAGAAGCTGATTTAAATGATAGATTACAGACGACAGTTAGTAGTCCTGCAATTTCAGATTTGAGTTCCTTCAGAATTCTTGGATGAATACCATCAGGTCCTGGTGACTTATTACTGTTTTGTTTATCAGTTTGTTTCAAAACCTCTAATGCCACCTCAATCTGGGACAGTTCCTCAGATTTGTCACCTAAAAGGAATGGCTTGAGTTTGGGAATCTCCCTCACATCCTCAACCTTGAAGACCGATGCAAAGAATTCATTCAGTTTCTCCTCAATGGCCTTATTGTCCTTGAGTGCTCCTTTAGCATCTTGATCATCCAGTGGCTCCACTGGTTGTTTAGCAGGCTTTCTGCTACTGATGTACTTAAAAAAATGTTGCTATTACTTTTTGAGTCTTTGGCTAGCTGTTCTTCAAATTCGTTTTTGGCCTTCCTAATTGTATTTTTACACTTCATTTGCCAGAGTTTATGCTCCTTTCTATTTTCCTCACTAGGATTTAACTTCCACTTTTTAAAGGATGCCTTTTTGCCTCTCACTGCTTCTTTTACTTTGTTGTTTAGCCACGGTGGCTCTTTTTTGGTTCTCTCACTATGTTTTTTTAATTTGGGGTATACATTTAAGTTGAGCCTCTATTATGGTGTCTTTTTAAAGTTACCATGCAGCTTGCAGGGATTTTACTTTTGGTGCTGTACCTTTTAATTTCTGTTTAACTTACCTACTCATTTCTGTGTAGTTCCCCTTTCTGAAATTAAATGCTACCATGTTGGGCCGCTGTGGTGTTTTCCCTGCCACGGGGATGTTAAATTTAATTATATTGTGGTCACTATTACCAAGTGGTCCAGCTATATTCAACTCTTGGACTTGATCCTGTGCTCCACTTAGGACTAAATCAAGAATCGCCTCTCCTCTTGTGGGTTCAAGGACTAGCTGCTTCAAGAAGCAGTCATTTAAGGCGTCAAGAAACTTTATCTCTCCATTCCGTCTTGAGGTGATATGTACCCAGGCAATATGGGGATAGTTCAAATCCCCCACTATTATTGATTTTTTTATTTTAATAGCCTGTCTAATCTCCCTGAGCATTTCACAGTCACTATCCCCATCCTGGTCAGGTGATCGGTAATATGTCCTACTGCTATATTATTATTCGAGAATGGAATTACTATCCATAGAGATTCTATGGTATAGTTTGGTTCATTTAAGATTTTTACTTCATTTGATTCTATGGTTTCTTTCACATATAGGGCCACTCCCCAACCAGCACGACCTGTTCTATCCTTCCGATATATTTTGTACACTGGTATTACTGTGTCCCATTGATTATCCTCATTCCATCAAGTTTCTGTGTTGCCTATTATATCTATATCCTCACATAATATGAGGCACTCTAGTTCACCCATCTTATTATTTAGACTTCTAGCATTGGTATAGAAGCACTTGAAAAGCTTGTCACTTTTTAGCTGTCTCCCATTACATGATGTCATTGAATGAGACTTTTTTTCATTTGACTGTTTCTCATCAGATCCTACCAGTATTTTATCATCTTCCATCCTCTTCTCCTTATTAGGACATAGGGAATCTCCATTAATAGATCCTCCTGTAAGGAATGTCTCTGTCCGAACCATGTCCTCCTCTGCATCTGTCGGCTTTCCCCCAGCCCTTAGTTTAAAAACTGCTCTACAGTCTTTTAAATTTTAAGTGCTAGAAATCTGGTTCCATTTTGGTTTGGGTGGAGCCCATCCTTCCTGTATAGGCTCCCCCTTTCCCAAAAGTTTCCCCAGTTCCTAATAAATCGAAACCCCTCCTCCCTACGCCATCGTCTCATCCACACATTGAGACCCTGCAGTTCTGCCTGTTTAACTGTCCCTGCGCATGGAACTGGGAGCATTTCAGAGAATGCTACCATGTAGGTCCTGGACTTCAATCTCTTACCTAGCAGCCTAAATTTGGCCTCCAGGACTTCTCTCCTATCCCTCCCTATGTCATTGGTACCTACATGTACCATGGCCACCGGCTCCTCTCCAGCACTACACATAAGTCTGTCTAGATGTCTCGAGAGATCCACAACCTTCTTATCAGGCAGGCAAGTCACCATGCGGTTCTTCCGAACATTGCAAACCCAGCTATCTATATTTCTAATGATCGAATTGCCCATTACTAATACTTGTCTTTTCCTAATAACTGGAGTTCCCTCCCCCGGAGAGGTATCCTCAGTGCGAGAGGATACCACAACATCGTCTGGAAGGAGGGTCCCAATTATGGGATCGTTTCCCTCTGCTCCAGTTGGATGCTCTCCTTCCCTGAGGTTTTCATCCTCCTCAACAGCACAGAGGCTGTCAGACGGGGTGGGACCATTCTACTGTGTCCCGGAAAGTCTCATCTATGTACCTCTCTGTCTCCCTTAGCTCCTCCAGCTCAGACACCCTGGCCTTCAAAGCCTTTACACGGTCTTTGAGGGCCAGGAGCTCCTTGCACTGAATGCACACATACGCCACCTGCCTATTGGGCAGGTAATCAGACATGCTGCATTGGGTGCAATAAACTGGGTAGCCCCCACTCTGTTGCTGGACTTCTGCCTACATTATCTTTTTACTCCTGAAGTTGCTTCCTTTGTTGAGGTTTTGTTTTTATCAGGGTTTTTTTGTGTGTGGATTACGTTTAAAGAAGTTTAAGGAAGGTTACGTGTATCTAGCCCCCCACTCTCCCACTCCCCTTCTCAACTCCCTCACAAAAGTCCCGTTAGCCGCTCCTGTTCTCTAGCTCCTCTGGTTGCTTAGGAGCGGGCTTTTTAAAGCCCTGGTCTTCCTGAGTAGCCCCGCCCCCTGGTTAAGGGCTGATGGATGCTGAAGGGCGTAGGGATCAAAGCCCTGTTAATAAGCTCTCAGCCTTGCCTATCAGGCTGCTTGGCTCAGCACCCACACGTTCAGCACACCGTCCCCAAACAAACAGACCACATGGTATATTTTAGTCCAGCAGCAAGCACACCACAACAAACCCACACACAACAGACATCAAACTTACCCCAAGGGTCACGTAATTGCTCCTCCCTCACCAGGAGAAGTCCGTTGCAAAACTCCCGTTAGCCGCTCTGTGTCGCTCAAAAGCTTGTATCTCTTACCAACAAAAGTTGGTCCAATAAAAGATATTACCTCACCCATTTTGTTTCTCTAATTTCCAGTACCGTCAATCTGGCACTTTTCAGAACCACTAGAATACTAATAAACAAACCAGCAAGCAAAAAGCAAAAAAAAAAAAAAAAAATCCCAACCAAACAAAACAAATAAAAAAACCTAGTACAGCTGAACTGAGTGTCTTCTGTTTTACTTTTTTAGTTCAGAAATGAATCCAGTGAATTCTTGAAAAATTCACTATTGGAATCTGAGAGTGCGTTCATTGGTGAGTTTACTCCTCTATATTTAGCAGTATTTATGTTTATGTTCAACATGACATTTGATATGGTGGTATTGTTGTTCTCAAACAAAGTGATTATGCTGCTATTTTAAAAGTCTCGAACCAGTAGACTTTTCCAGTGGAGTTGGTAATTGTCAGCACTAATTATATGTGTTGGGAAAGTCCTCTCTAACTTAAAAAGCGGATGTTAATGTAATCACCTACTCCTTTTTGTCCTCCTTTCTGTGCTTTGCTTTTCATCAGTGCTGTACTATATAGCTCTATTTTTACTGTAATGATTTTCAGACCTTACTGTGCCATAATAGTTTGCAGTTTTATTTTAGACATCGTATAAGAATTCTTACTTGTCCTTCAATCAAACAAGACTTTGGTAGTTGAAGTTGGAAATGGAAATGAAATGGAAACAGAACAAATAGCCTAAATCCATTCTCTGTTATATGTACTACTAATTAAGATTAACAAGGCATTCAGACTAAATGGATTCCCCCGACTGAAAGTTAGCATTGTCTTTTATAAGAGCCACATCTCTAGCTGGACCTAAATTCCATTACATTGTCTCCAGATTCTGCAGCATTGTGATGCCACTGAATGAGAATTCTCCATAAGCTTCATTTTTATAAAGAATTGAAGTTTTAAAATGAGTTAAATATTACGGCTTATTTTGTTATCAAATTCCATTTATTTTATGCTCTCCCCACATTTTAAACTTTCAATACATCAGATATTTGTATTGAAATTGTCCAGGTGAACCTGGATGTTTTGGCAAGTTGATAGTGGACAATGGGACTTTTGGCACCTGGGGAGCGATGGCAGGCAATTTGAGATTGTGGGATAAGCAAGTTATCTGGATGTTTCTGCTAAAATGATCAGCAGTGAAATACATAACAATATTGATAGATAAATATTCTTTTGTTAGATTTCATAGGGCTTGGTCTGCACTTAAAAAAAAATCAGGCCCTGCAGCTGTGCACCACTATAGTGCTTAAGTGAAGAACCTACCTACACTGTTAGGAGGGGCTCTTGAAGGTAATCTGCTTCCCCATCAAGCTAGTGCTATCTACCGGGGGTTAGGTTGGTTTAACTGCGTCGCTCACTGGGGTGAATTTTTCACACTCCTGAGCAACGTAGTTATAGTGACCTAATTTTTTAGGTAGACTAGACCATAGTAACCTCTTGAGGTGAATGAGGCTGTTCTGAGCTATTGTTTCATGAAGCTCCATTGGCTTGTGCTTGATTTATATTTGGAAGTTTGATCTTCAAAACTAGGATGATTAAAATGTGTATACACATATAAAATGTGTATATGTGTATATTGTAAATGAGCTTAGATTCTGTAGCACAGTTCTTTGGCAAGGGTAGGGCAAGATGACAATCCTTCAGCAAATGCTTTATAATCATAGATAGATAGAGGTCTCCACCATTATGCAAGATACAGAACAATTCATTCAGCAGATTCTGTTTAGAACTACAGGTCTTCCATTCTGAACTGATGTAGTACTCTGGGCCGCCCAGAGGATTCAGGGGGCCTGGGGCAAAGCGGGGGAGCGGACCGAAAAAAAGGCGCCACCCGCTGCGGCGCTTGTACTTACCAGGCGGCGCTCCGAGTCGGTGGCGGGTCCTTCAGTCACTCCGCGTCTTCGGTAGCACTGAAGGGCCCCCCGCCGACAAAATGCCGCTGATGACCCGGAGTGACTGAAGGGCCCCCTGCCGCTGAAGTCCCGGACCGCCACCGGGTGAAGCGCCTCTAGCCAGGAAAGGGATTCTCAGCCAGGGCTCGCGGGGCCCGGAGCCTGGGGCAAATTGCCCCGCTTCCCCCGCGACACACACCCCCCCGGGCGGCCCTGGTAGTACTTAAAAAGTCACAATCTTGAAATCAGCAGGTCAAGAGCTCCTTCCATCAGTGTTAATGTATTTTGCATAAATGCGAAACTTGGGGATTCTTGATTTCTGGCTCAAAAGGGTTAAATAATGATGCACATGCAATCACAATTTTAAGCTGCCTAGATTAGATACAAGCTTTTTCTACTCTTCATGCATCACTTATTACGGCAGATGACTTTCAGCGTTGTTCTTTAAAATGACATGCCTCCACTTGATATCTTAGAGGATTCTATATAGAGGAATATTTGTGAGGCACATTAGGGTTACAGTCTAGTATGTGCTTCTTTAAACTCTTGATATCTATGTGAAAAGTGAAATTATATTTTTCCTCTCTGTTTGTCATGTTCATTTATCACATCTTGTTTCAAATTAGACTGTAAGTGCTCAGGACAAAGGCCATGTCTTCCTGGAATTTGTATACAGAACTCAGTATAACAGAGGCCGTGATCTGTTTGGGCCTTTGGGTGCTGGCCAGTATAGCTGTCAGCAGGAATACTTTCTTGGGCATAAGGGTGCCACAAATTACCCTTTCCTATCACCAAAAGGTCAAAAAGCCTGCAACATTTATTCTTTATGACATAGAGGAAATATAGAAGTTTTATGCCTGTAGATTGTTTTATGAAGCTAAGAAACCCTATTTATTCTGTATTTCCCCCCACACCCAACCTATGGGTAATCACTGCCTTTGGCTCCAGGTAAGGGGGAAGAAGGGTGTCAAGTTTTTTGTCAAATGTGAATTTCACATTAGGAAACAGTCAAACTCATTGTGTTAATATATAAATATTGGAGAGCATGATATAATCTGACATGAGCAGGGGCATGCACAGGATCTAATCAGTCTTTTCCATCTCTTTGATTCTATGAGTAGCCTGCACCAATCTCTCTTCACTCTAGGAGATGTTATTTATTATTTACTTATTAAGTGATGAAAGCATGCTCAGTGCTGTACCAAATGTAAATATTGAGAGTACTTGTATAGAAGACAGACACAGAAAGACAGAGAACCCAGAAAATTCTGGAACAGCCATCCAAGAGGAGCAATGGGGGCAAAACCTTTAGCTGGCTTCAAGACTGAGCTTGGTAAATTTACAGAGGGGATGGTATGATGAGATTGCCTACAATGGCATGTAACCTGTCTGCGACAGCTAGCAGCAAATATCTCCAATGGCTGGTGATGGGACACTGGATGGGGAAGGCTCTGAGTTACTCCAGAAAATTGTTTCCCGAGTGTCTGGCTGGTGGGTCTTGTCCACATGCTCATGGTCTAACTGATTACCGTATTTGGGATCAGGAAGGAATTTCCCCCCGCGTCAGATTGGCAGAGACCATGGGGCATGGATCAATTGCAGGTTTAAACTATCATCACTGGTGAATTCTCTGTAAGTTGAAATCTTTAAATCATGATTTGAGGACTTCAGTAACTCAGCCAGCAGTTAGGGATCTATTACAAAACTGGATGGATGACGTGTTGTGGCCTGCGATGCGCGGGTGGTCAGACTAGATGATCACGATGGTCCCTTCTGACCTTAAAGTCTATGAGGATGCCCTGGGAAACTCAGAGGAAGTGGTCACACTTTTTAAAATCTAATAATGCTGATATGGAGATACTCCATCTAGAGACAAAAAACCAGAGTATGTTCCCAAGAAGAACTTGCAATCAATCTAAAAGTCCAGCTAAGAGCAGGGAATGTGTTTAACAGGAACAGTACACTAGATTTTTAGTTGTGGTGATATAGTTTCAAATATTAATCAATATGTGATATCTAGGCAGATGACTAGTGAGAGTGAATTTTGTGGTTTTGTTATAATCCCCATTTGTGCACATCCCAAAACCACTGTACAACAAGCAAAGGTCAGAACTAGTATGGAGGGCATGCAAGTCTTTTCTCCCATTCATCTGCACTTACCATGTCCTTATAATATTGGAGAACAAATGCCTGTCTTCTGCGTCAACAAGCAAGAGAGAGGAAGATCTGCCTCCCTGTGTGCAGAAGTGGTAAGCCTCAGGAAGCGGTGTATCAGCAATCACATCACCGTATCAGCAGCCTGCCTTCTGGGGAAGCAGAATATGCTCACAGACTTCAGCAGACACTTGCACTCACCCACGAATGGAAACGTCACAACATGGCGCTGCACACCCCAACCAGAGATCTATTCACTTCTCAAACAAACAGCAAATGCACCACGTATTGCTCCAGAGGAGCCCCCGGTCACCGCTGCCAGAGCGATGCGCTGCTTCTTACCTGGTCAGACCAGTTCAACTGTGCCTTTCTCCGATGCTGATCCTGCCACAAATTCTACACAAGATCTGACAAAACATAGCAAGGCCCCCTTCTGGCCCAGACAGTTCTGGTTCCCCAACCTCCTGTGTATATCATTTTGCCCATCTGTTATCCTCCCAATATTCCCTGGGTTCCTGACCCAATGCAATGGCAAGATCAAACACCCCAATCCATGACCACTCCACCTCAGGGCGTGATATTTGGGTGGGCGGGATCCCTAGAACATTCATGTTCCTCATCTGCATGAGACATCCTCTCTAATAGCAGAAAAGACTCAGCTAGGAAATGTTACCTATCTAAATGGAAATGCTTCTCATCTTGGACACAACAAAGAGGCGTCCTACCAGAGATTACAGATATTCCTCTCATCTCAGACTATATCCTATCTTCGAAGACCTCGGGTCTATCCATCAGCTCCTTATCAGTCCACTTAGCAGCGATTAGTGCATACCATTCACCTGCTCGAGGCTACTCTATTTTCACATACCTACTAAACTATGAATTCTGGAAAGACTTTCCTGCCTACTCAGAAGAATCCACCCCAATAGGACCTGAATCTCGTTCTCTCAGTGCTAACAAGACCCCCCCCCCTTTGATCCTTTAGCTACTTGCTCCATGTCCCTCCTGTCCATAAAGTTCACCTTTCTCGTAGCTATTACACCAGCAAGAAGGGTTGGTGAACTGGGAGCAATGATGGCAGACTCTCCATAAACTGTATTCTGTAAAGATAAAGTTTCTTTGCATCATATCCCAAATTTATCTCCAAAGTAATTTTGGAATTTCATCTTAACCAATACATTAACTCACTTGTGTTCTTCCCAAAACTGCATGCTTCCTCAGAAGAACAAAGACTCCATTCCCTTGGTGTTTAACAAGCCTTGGCCTTTTACCTGTACAGAACAATACCAATCAGGAAATCTTGGAGACTGATTGTCGCCATAGCAGAGAGCATCAGAAGGCTATTCTCCACCAGGAGAATCTCTACATGGGTGACTGGATGCATTCTACTCTTCTATCAGCTCTCAAACCTCCCTCAACCAAAGGCTTCTCTTCAAGATGTACCCCTCCTGGACATCTGCATAGTGGCCATGTGGAGTTCATAGATTCTAGGACTGGAAGGGACCTCGAGAGGTCATCGAGTCCAGTCCCCTGCCCTCATGGCAGGACCAAATACTGTCTAGACCATTCCTGATAGACATTTATCTAACCTACTCTTAAATATCTCCAGAGATGGAGATTTTACAACCTCCCTAGGCAATTTATTCCAGTGTTTAACCACCCTGACAGTTAGGAACTTTTTCCTAATGTCCAACCTAAACCTCCCTTGCTGCAGCTTAAGCCCATTGCTTCTTGTTCTATCCTTAGAGGCTAAGATGAACAAGTTGTCTCCCTCCTCCTTATGACACCCTTTTAGATACCTGAAAACTGCTATCATGTCCCCTCTGTCTTCTCTTTTCCAAACTAAACAAACCAAATTCTTTCAGCCTTCCTTCATAGGTCATGTTCTCTAGACCTTTAATCAATCATGTTGCTCTTCTCTGGACCCTCTCCAATTTCTCCACATCTTTCTTGAAATGCGGTGCCCAGAACTGGACACACTACTCCAGTTGAGGCCTAACCAGCGCAGAGTAGAGCAGAAGAATGACTTCTCGTGTCTTGCTCACAACACACCTGTTAATGCATCCCAGAATCATGTTTGCTTTTTTTGCAACAGCATCACACTGTTGACTTATATTTAGCATGTGGTCCACTATAACCCCTAGATCCCTTTCTGTTGTACTCCTTCCTAGACAGTCTCTTCCCATTCTGTATGTGTGAAACTGATTGTTCCTTCCTAAGTGGAGCACTTTGCATTTGTCTTTATTAAACTTCATCCTGTTTACCTCAGACTATTTCTCCAATTTGCCCAGATCATTTTGAATTATAACCCTATCCTCTAAAGCAGTTTCAATCCCTCCCAGTTTGGTATCATCCGCAAACTTAATAAGCGTACTTTCTATGCCAATATCTAAGTCGTTAATGAAGATATTGAACAGAGCTGGTCCCAAAACAGACCCCTGCGGAACCCCACTTGTTATGCCTTTCCATCAGGATTGGGAACCATTAATAACTACTCTCTGAGTACGGTTATCTAGCCAGTTATGCACCCACCTTATAGTAGCCCCATCCAAGTTATATTTGCCTAGTTTATTGATAAGAATATCATGCGAGACCATATCAAATGCCTTACTAAAGTCTAGGTATACCACATCCACCGCTTCTCCCTTATCCACAAGACTCATTATCCTATCAAAGAAAGCTATCAGATTGGTTTGACACGATTTGTTCTTTACAAATCCATGCTGGCTATTCCCTATCACCTTACCACCTTCCAAGTGTTTGCAGATGATTTCCTTAATTACTTGCTCCATTATCTTCCCTGGCACAGAAGTTAAATTAACTGGTCTGTAGTTTCCTGGGTTGTTTTTATTTCCCTTTTTATAGATGGGCACTATATTTGCCCTTTTCCAGTCTTCTGGAATCTCTCCGATCTCCCATGATTTTCCAAAAATAATAGCTGGAGGCTCAGATACCTCCTCTATTAGCTCCTTGAGTATTCTAGGATGCATTTCATCAGGCCCTGGTGACTTGCAGGCATCTAACTTTTCTAAGTGATTTTTAACTTGTTCTTTTTTTATTTTATCTTCTAAACCTACCCCCTTCCCATTAGCATTCACTATGTTAGGCATTCCTTCAGACTTCTCAGTGAAGACTGAAACAAAGAAGTCATTAAGCATCTCTGCCATTTCCAAGTTTCCTGTTACTGTTTCTCCCTCCTCCTGAGCAGTGGGCCTACCCTGTCCTTGGTCTTCCTCTTGCTTCTAATGTATTGATAAAAAGTCGTCTTGTTTCCCTTTATCCCTGTAGCTAGTTTGAGCTCATTTTGTGCCTTTGCCTTTCTAATCTTACCACTGCATTCCTGTGTTGTTGTTTGCCTATATTCATCCTTTGTAATTTTGTCCTAGTTTCCATTTTTTATATGACCTCTTTTTATTTTTTAGATCATGCAAGATCTCGTGGTTAAGCCAAGGTGGTCTTTTGCCACATTTTCTATCTTTCCTACCCAGCGGAATAGCTTGCTTTTGGGCCCTTTAATAGTGTCCCTTTGAAAAACTGCCAACTCTCCTCAGTCTTGATTCCAATGGGACCTTACCTATCAGCTCTCTGAGCTTACCAAAATCCGCCTTCCTGAAATCCATTGTCTCTATTTTGCTGTACTCCCTTCTACCCTTCCTTAGAATTGTGAACTCTGATTTCATGATCACTTTCACCCAAGCTGCCTTCTACTTTCAAATTCTCAACGCGTTCCTCCCTATTTGTTAAAATCAAATCTAGAACAGCTTCCCCCCAGTAGCTTTTTCAACCTTCTGAAATAAAAAGTTGTCTGCAATGCAGTCCAAGAACTTATTGGATAGTCTGTGCCCCGCTGTGTTACTCTCCCAACATATATCTGGATATGTTCTATTCACACGTTTGCGAGGCATTATGCCCTGAGACATGACTCTGCTGCTGATGCCTCCTTCAGGACAGCGGTTCTCTGCTCAACCCTATCGTCCATATCCTTGTACCCTCCTCCGACTTAGGTACTGCTTGTCAATCACCCATAGTGCAATACAATAGGGACCATCACTCGAAGAAGAAAAGGAGGTTGCTTACCTGTAACTGAAGGTTCTTCGAAATGTGTGGTCCCTATCTGTATTACACTAACTGCCCTCCTTCCCCTCTGCTTCGGATCTTCTCTGATTCCCGGTGGACAAGGAACTGGAGAGGCAGTCGATCTGCCCCACCCTTTATCACCTTGCTCAGAGGCACAAGGTGAGCCAGGGCGCACGCACAGACCAAAGGACACTACTTTCCATTTCTCTGGCTCCAGGCGTATGGTGTGCATGCATAATCTCACTGTGGAATACAGATAAGGACCATGCAGGTTAGTAACCTCCTCTTTCAGAGCCAAAGATGTTTAAAGTAACAGGTTGTGATAAGTAGCAGAGGTGAAATAAATGCTTCTATTCTCGGTTCTTCTGTTAAGCATGTGATTTTATCAATATACTGTGGAAATAGTTCAGAAACTAAGAACAATGGTATTGTTATGTATAGTCACCAAGAATACTGGTGTTTTTAAGGTTGACTTTTAAATGATATTTTTAGGTAGAGAGACAAGGTGTATGAGGTAATATCTTCTATTGGACTAACTTTTGTTGGTGAAAGAGACAAACATCAATCTTACACAGAGCTCTTGTGGCTTTTATTTAAGACTTAAGTTAGCTGGCTAAGTATTATGAAATCAAAAAGTAATGCAAAACATTCATAACTTATTTGTTCCAATTCTTCTTTCCATGTTGTTTGAAACTATGTTACAAAATGCTAAAAAAGGTTGTGAGAACTTCAGTTATGCCTGCAACAAGGTAGTGTCTCCCTTGACGTAGTGTCATCTCCTAGGCCAGGACAAAGATGCCCCTCCTATGACTTCTCCTTTTATACATTGTTACTGTCATAAACAGACAGTTAAGGGTTAATTCCTCTTTTACCTGTAAAGGGTTAAGAAGTTCACAATACCTAGCTAACACCTGACCAGAAGGACCAATAAGGGAACAAGATACTTTCAAAGTTGGGAGGGGGGAACACAGTCCTTTTGTCAGTTCTGTGGGTGCTTTTGCCAGATGGGGAGAAGGAACCATCCCACTCCTAACAGGGTAGTGAGTAATTAGAGAAGGAATGTATTAAATTACTTTTATTTCTATTTGTGATTTCTTTTTGCAAAATGGAGAATCAAATTAGGTTTTTGTGTAACTTCAAGGTTTTGCCCAGAGGGAAATCCTCTGTGTTTTGAATCTGTTGTCTGTGAGATCATCTTGCTTTCTAATCTCACAGAGGTATTCCTTTCACCCTTTTTCTTTAATTAAAAGTCTTCTTTTAATAACCTAATTGATTTTTCCTTGTTTTAAGATCCAAGGATTTTGGATCTGGGCTCACCAGGAATTGGTGGGGGGAATTTTCTTGAGTCTACCCAGGAAAAAGGGTATAGAGACTTGGGGGAGGGAAATTAGTCAAATCCTGCCAGGAAAGGGGGGATAAGGACTGGGGAAATATTTGGGGGAAGGCAGAGTTTCCAAATGGCTCTCCCTCAAACGTTTTTTTAAAACATTTGGTGGTGGCAGCGACTGTTTTGCCTAAGCTGGTAAAAATAAGCTTAGGGGTTATTCATGCAGGTCCCCACATCTGTACCCTAAAGTTCAGAGTGGGGGGGGGGAGAGACACCTTGACCGTTACAAACCAGTTGCATATTACATTCCAGATGTTGTTACCACCTTGTACCCTATAGTTTGAACAAAACATTTTCATCCTTATCTTTATGAGGAGTCTGTGTTCTTGTACCATCCTGTCTGGTCAGGAATGTGCTTACTTGGTTAGGTGATACTTAGATGTTACAGTTCTGACAAGGCCTATTTTGGTTCACCGCCTTTGGTTCGTACTGTTAGCCATGCGTAGCGCTCTAGCAAGGCCTACACCAGATACCAAACTTATGTTGTTGGGCATAAAAGGCGCAAACCAGGCAGTGGAGACAAGTTTCATACACTTTGTGTGTTTCACAGCAAAGGAGGGATTGAAAACTGTTGTTAAAGGAAGACAGGACCATCATGAGAAAGACATGAAGGACATAAACACCACTTGAGGGTACATCTATACTAGTCAGAGGATACACATTTGTAACTTGATCCTGTTAGAATAGTTTTGGGGGGCTTGTTAACGTAAGTGGGACTTAACATATTATTATGTAATCAGGCTAATAATTCAGATATGATCAAGAAGCCTGATTACAGAATGTTGTTAAGGAACACAATCACCCATAGATCTCCCTTATAAACAGAAATACCAAAAGCGCCAACTGGCAGAGGGCATAAGAGGTGTACAGGGGTTTACAGGGATCCCCTGGGTCTGATGTCTGCATAATAACATCCTCTGGCTCACTATGTGAAGTCTCTACTAACAGCCAGTAACACATTGGTCATCTTAATCATTGCAAGATGTCTGTATGGATGATATTTAAATAGTTATCTGTTGTGACAGACCCAGAACCAGTGGGGTACAGGAGTCTGGTAGAGGGCAAATATACTGGTCACTGGATGAGTAGTTTTCTGTTCCCTGAGTGACCAGAGCAGGGGCTGCACTAGTGTAATCAGGAACCTGCTAGAACCAGTTAAGACAGGCAGGATAATTAAGACACCTGGAGCCAATTAAGAAACTGCTAGAATCAATTAGGACAGGCTAGCTAATCAGGGCACCTGAGTTTAAAAAGGACCTCACTTCAGTTTGTGGTGTGCATGCGAGGAGCTGGGAGCAAGAGGCACAAGGAGCTGAGAGTGAGAAGACACATTGCTGGAAGACTGAGGAGCACAAGCATTATCAAACACCAGGAGAAAGGTCCTGTGGTGAGGATAAAGAAGGTGTTGGGAGGAGGCCCTGGGGAAGCCCAGGGAGTTTAGCTGTCATGCAGCTGTACCAGGAGGCACTCTAGACAGCTGCAGTCCACAGGGCCCTGGGCTGGAACCCGGAGTAGAGGGTGGGCCCGGGTTCCCCCCAAACCTCCCAACTCCTGATTAGACACAGGAGGAATTGACCTGGACTGTGGCTTCTACCAGAGGGGAAGGTTCTCTGAGCTGTTACCCGACCCACATGGTGAATCTGTGAGGCGAGCAAATCCGCCAATAAGCGCAGGACCCACCAAGGTAGAGGAGGAACTTTGTCACACTGTCTCTATTGAAAACTGTGTTCTTCAGGTATGTGAGTTAAGACAGGGCACCAGAAGATGATTTAAACAGGTTCTGTTTAGGCAGGGGGTAGTAGATGCTTATCTCTCTGGTTAGTCAAAGTGTATTTTGTGGCTTACAGTTTAAGACTTTTTACATTACTGAGCCTGATGCTAATGAGGAGATTGTGAATTCACATAAGAGAAGATCTGCAGGAAAAAACAAACACAGCAGGGGGCATCGTGTTTGATTAAAGACCATGGATTTTTGGGGTATAACTTGTGGGTACTGAGGTACACCCAGAATCCTTCACTGAGGAGAGGAACTGTCAGTGTGTTCTGTCTTGCAAAAGGAGGATCACAGCCAACCTGGCTGGAAAACACTGCTAAGACTTTAGGTGAGCTAAACTTCATTAGACAAGACAGCATGTTGTTAATTAAGTCTAGGCCCTAGAAGGCATGTTATGATTTTATTTTATGTGTAACCATTTGTTTCCAGTATTTCCACTTGCTATTATTTTAATGTCTAGTCTTTGTTAAATAAACATTTGCTTGATTTCAATGTAAATGTAAGTGTTGTGGGTTAAATGGAGCGGTGATCTGAAGGGAAACTGGTAAGCAGGTGTGTATTGTTCCTTTGGAAGCAACTCATTGCTCCAGGAGGATACTTGGAGAGCTCGAGGGTTGGAGTGTGCCTATCACTGACCTGTAGAGAGAGCGGAGGGCCTGCTTAAGCCTGGAAGGGAGTGCTTGTGTTGCCCGTGGCCAGCAGAATGGGGGAGCTTACCTCTGACAGGTACAGCAAGGCTTCCTCATGCTAAGGGCAGCTGGTAGCGAGGCACCTTGCTGGGTACTCTGAGAAGCATCACACATACCCATTACATACAAGTCATTGTTATGCAGTATCACTAAGCTTAGTGGTTCCCCATGGGATGTCCTAATGAAAGGTATTTCTTTGTTTAGTGTATCTGTGTCAAGTTGTGTGTGCTATATTAGCACTGCTTGTTTAACAACTAAATGTAATCAGACTTATCACAGTGGTGATTTGATTTTCTTGAGGGATTTGTTCACTTTCCCTTTTCCAGGCACTAATGGGGAAACCTTTCCAGCTTTCGAAGAAGTTAATTTATCTTCACAGCCACCACCATCTGCAAGGGAGAGGAGACGAATAAAGAAGAAAGCAATGGAATTTACTGTATGTATGAAATGTTTCTCTCCCCACCCCTGCACCTCTCTTCTGCATTTGATGAAGAAACCTCAGGGGTTTCTGAGAAGAGAGACTAATATGAGTAGTGGTATGGAAAAACTGTTGTATAGAGAGATTGAGAAGATTGGGGTAGTTTACTTTACAAAGGAGACTAATAAGAGGGGACATGATAAAAGTATATAAAATAATGATTAGTACAGGATAGAGAAGATAGATTGGGAGCTTCTGTTCTCTCTGTTCCTTTTTTTTTGTGTTATAAAAATCAATGAAATCAAAAGGTGACAACTGAAATTTGATGAAAGGAAATCCTTTTTTTTCTTTTTTCTTTTTTACATGATATGTAGTTAAACTGTGGAACTCATTACCACAGGATGTCATTGAGACCAAAAACTTAGCAAGATTCAAAAAGGAATTAGACATTTATATCTACAGTTACAGTAGCTAATGCTTGGAAGAGATATTTTCAGGGCAAATTAATTTCTAACTATTAGGAATTGGAAGGAGATTTGCCTATTGTGGAGTTTCTTGCATCTTACTCTGAAACATTGGTATTGGCCACAGTCAGAGAGAATACAGTAGACTAGATGACAATTACTGTGTTTCTTATTTCAATAGGTGACATATTATATGGCTGTAGATTATGTGTATATACATAATATAAATGGGTTGTATACCTAGTGGCCCTTCAGCAGGAGTGTCATATTTACTGCAATCTTCCCATGTTTTCTAAATCTGCAGGATGATGTCCCTTTTAGCAAGTCACCACCACCACAGCCTGACAGCTTCTCTTTGCACTCAAGCTCCAGTCTCAATGTTGATCTGCTGAAAGCCAGGAATGAAGAACGATTGCGAAGATTGAATGAGTTGCAGAAGAAATCTGTTAACCTAGGTATGACTTTGTTGGATGTTAAAGGTAAAGAAACAGATATTAACAGACAAACTACTTGTAGACTAAACAAGAAGAAATTGGCTAAAACAGTCAAATTAGATTATTTTGACATAATTTAATACTCTACATCATTGGTTTGCTGGAAAATCAGTTGATAAAAAAGGTTTGAATTGAAGTTTGTTGCAAGTTTTGAGAGGTCAGGGATATAATAAGGAAAATGAAAGGATATGTGATACCAACTCAAGACGTGTGTTGTGACTAGGATAGTGGTATACAACCTAATATCTGATGCGTCTGTGAAAAGAACTAAAACTCTTCAATAAAACCCATAATGCAGCTGGCCAATTGATCCATGAATATGGAAGCTGTATTCTTTTTTACCTCCTGTGGAGCTCAGCGCATGCTATGAAGCATAATGTTTCATTACTCCAGTCTTGGCACAAGTAGCTACAGATTATGTTGGTGATAAAATTCTCAAATTGCAGTATTGAACTCGGAGCTGCTGTCACAAAGAATTCCACAGGCTGACTTTATGGAGAAGCATTTCCTTTTTGTTCTGAAAGTGTCTGGTTTTAATTACATGTACTGATTTGTCCCCCAGTCAGTATGTTGGGACATACTCAGTTGCGCTGAAAATACTCTTTGGCATAAGTCTCAAATCCCATCTTCGAGTATAAACTAATCAACATCCTGTCTAAGCAGTTTTAAAACCAGTATTTTTTTTTATTTGACAGCCATTATTCAGAAGGCATCACAAAATGCTTTACAAACTGTATGTATTTGATTTTGTAGCAAATGGTACTCTTACAACCAGAGTTGTTCTTGTCATCACTGGCTCACTGTAATTTTCATCCAATAGAGCAACAGTGGTGAAAAACCCAGCATGCTTGACTTTCTTTGTGCTTTTACTCTGCCTTCTATTCATTTCTGTCTTCTTTGCAGCTAAACTCTTTCCAAACCCTCCTTACGCCATACAATTCAAATACATCTTCACCATATTCAATCCTCTCCTGTCTGTCTACCCAACTTCTTTTCTTGTTCAATCACACCCCTCATGGTTTCACTTAATATTGTGTGAACAAAGTTGCTATTAATTATATATAACTTGGTTGGTCTTTTTTTTTGAGCCAGTCTCCACCTTTTCTTCCTTTGCTACTTTGACTGCCGTGTCTCTGAATGAGGGTCTTGCTTCTTCTTATCCATTTATGTTAACTAGTAGTATTTTACTAGATTTAAAAAGTTGGATTTTACAATGGTATTTAGTGTAATCTAAGCACAGCCTGTCTGTCTTTTAGTGATTGTCCACGTGGATTCCATTCTTGGTGCCCATGAGACTTATGCATGCGAGATCAGATTCTTTTGGCCAGCATTGTCTTTGTGACCCCTCCCCACTCCAGGTCATAAAGGATGGAGACGGTCCAGCCATCCCTTGGCTCCTTCTTTCCCCCTATGGCAGCAAGATGGAATCCTTGCAGTGTCCACCTGCTTTCCTAGCGATAAACACTGTCCTGTTACTGAATTGTTAGTTACGAGTAAACTGGTGTTAGTTGATAATGTAGATAAGGGATTCCGAAATTGCAATATGCATACCCCTGAGGGTACGTGAGACATCTCTGGGGACTATGGGGGAGAAATTGCGTAATGGTGTTTTTTATTTATTTATTTATTTTATTGATTGTATTTTCATAATAGGCTACTCAAATGAAGCTTTAAAACTCTGTGGGAATTAGTTATCTAAAATACAGTAGTTAATTTACTTCAAGATGTACCAGTGAGAACAGATACCTAGAGACTCTCACATACAGAGCCCTCACCTCTAGTCACTGTACAGTGCTTGTTCAGTTGCCCAGCAACTGTCCAGTCTAGCTGAGCTCAGAATTAGTCCCTTCTAATGGATTTGAGTATTTCTGCTCTCACCCAGTGCCAGGATCTCTGGTTGTAGATGCTGTCCAGGAGAAGTCCAAACAACAAGGACATCTCAAGCCAACAACTAGTGAGAAGGACCCTGAAAAGTTGGTCTTATTTGGATGTAAAATCTACTTATCACCCAGCCTCCAAATGAGAGTAGCTAATAATGAGGTACTTCTCACAAAGTACAGTTACTTCCACTGGGACAAGCTGTTTCAATTTACAAGCAGGTTTCCTATGGAATATAAGGAAGAGTTAGAATCTATAATGAACAAAAGGCAGCTGGTAGTTTGCATGTCCCTACATGCAGCTCTAGATGCATCCGATACAGTGGCACACATTGTGGCCACATCTGTGGTGATGAGAAGATAGTCCTGACTACGAGCATTTGGGATACCCAGAGTGGTTTCAACCACTTGAAGCTCAGCCAAAGATATCAGTAAGAGCATGCCTCCGACTTCTGGGACACGTGGCCTCATGCACCTACTTAATGTGGTTTGCCAGACTTCACCTACTCTCCATTCCAGGGTGGTTGAAATCAGCGTATCTAGTCACGAGGCACCAAATGAACATGGTGGTCATGGTCCCTTAAAGCAGCCTCTCCTTGTTAAACTGGTGGAAAGACCCTCGTCATGTGTGCAATACAGTACCCTTTTCTGCATCTCAACCTACCAAAACTGGTGACAGATGCCTCCAAACAGGTTGGGAGAGCTCATTGACATAATCTTTAAACTCGGTATGTGTTTCCTTCAGGAATCTCACCTATACATAAATGTCTAGAGTGGAGAGCCATCCATCTGGAGATATAAAACATTTCTGCTTTTACTCCATGGTCCACAGTCCGGGTGCAGACAGACACACACCACAGTTACGCATTTTATCAGTAGACAGAGAGGAGCCAGGTCATCTCTGCTCTGTCAGGAAGCTGTTTGACTTTGGAATTGGTATATTCATCTGCAGATCATACAACTGGCCCTGCATCTGCCAGTCATTCAGAACTCTCTAGCCATTTACTTCAGTAGACAGTTCAGATAGCGATGAGGAGTTGATCAAGGATGCAGTGTTGCAGAACTTTTTTCTCAGGTGGGGTTATCCATCAGTAGAGCTTCTTGCCACAGACCAGAACAAGAAATGTCAAGTGTTCTGCTCCAGAGGGGGCTCCAGTCCTGGCTCCCTGTCAGATGCCTTTCTCATCCCCTGGATACCAGGACTGATACATGCCTTTCCCCTGATTCCCATGCTACTGAGGAAACTGAAAGATTTGCAGCATTGGCCAGACAGTTTGGAATTCAGATCTGGTGACCCTCTCAACGTAAGCCCCAAACACTGTGGCTGCTCTGTCTGACATAGTCTTGCAGACCAATGGTCAGATCCTGCACCTGGACCCCAATCTGTTACATCTGGCAGCCTGGATGCCAGCTGGGTGACATCCACCAAAAGCTGTGCCAAAATTCTACTCCAAAGCAGGAAAGCCTTAAACTAGACTTAAAAAAGCTAAGGAGAAGTTTTTTGTTTGGGCATCTCAGAATCAGCTCTCTCCTTTGACATCACCCATTTCAACATCTACTAGCCCTTAAGCAATCTGGAGTTTGTCAGCTCCATAAGGGTACATCTACCAGCAATATATGCATATTACCCTCTGTAGCGAGGCGGTGGGATACCCCACAGCCCCGCTGAGGGCCGAACCTCCCCTAACACCAACGTGGGCGGAGCCACCGGGTCCAGCGCCCGCCCCTCAGAGGTCACGGCGCCGACCCGGAAGTATAAAAGCCCGCCTGCAGAGCTCAGTGGAGAACAAGCTGGCGGAGAGAGCAGACGTCTGTGGCCGAGCTCCCACTTGGGAGACAGCAGTAGGCCGCGACCTGCCTGCTGACTCACCAGGCCAGCCGAGCCTATCCCTCGCCCGTTACCCTGAGGAGGACTGGCCGAGCCTGCCCCTTTCCCGCTATCCCGAGGAGGAGCCGAGCCTGCCCCTTTCCCGCTATCCCGAGGAGGAGCCGAACCTACCCTTCGCTACCTACCCGGAGGAACTGATGCTCGTGGAGACCACCGAGGACACTAGTATGGCCCAGGTACCCTACGAGGGGGAGTGTGGAAGTAGCCCGGGGGCAGCCGACCCCAGTCTGGCTGCAACACTGCCAGAGCCTATGTCAGTGTGTTGCGGCCAGGATCCTCACTGACAGCAGCGAGTTTCTGCTGCTGCTAGGGCCCCGGGCTGGGACGCAGTGGAGTGGGAGGGCCTGCGTCCCCCCTGCCACCCACCCCTTGGGTGGCAGACTCCCCCTTTTTCCTGGCCTAGCGAGGCTGGGACCTCTCACTCATAGACTCAGCCCCTGCTTAAGGGCCTGAGTTCCTGACTATTTGATTGCTGCCGCGCCCTGACCTAGGGCCTGGGCCGCTACAAACACTGACTCAGCCCCTGCCTAAGGGCCTGGGTTCTTGACTATTTGATTGCTGCCCCGCCCTGACCTAGGGCTGGGGCTGCTACAACCACTGACTCAGCCCCTGCTTGAGGGCCTGAGCTCCAGACTGTGTGGTTGCTGCCCCACCCTAATTGAGGGCCCGGGGCTTTTTCTGACCTATTGGCTCAGCCCCTGCTTAAGGGCCTGAGCCCCTAACCGTGTGTTTGCTATCCCACACTACCGCTGGACCAGGACTGACGGCGGACCAGAGCGAGGTGGTGGGATACTCCACAGCCCCGCTGAGGGCCGAACCTCGGCCGAGACTTCTACATCCTCCTATACAGGGTCATTCTGTATTTTCCAACCCTATAGTGACAGGGTTCCCTAGGGTACATAATAGGTTTTTCCCTCTGTTTAGGAGCCCCTTTCCTCTTGAGACCTCAATATAATATTAGCAAGGTTGATTGGCCCCCTCCCTGTTTTGAGCCGTTAGTATCCTGTTCCCTATATCACTTTCCATTAAGATTGCTGTTTTAGTAGTTATTACATCAGCTCAGAGGGTAGAGGATATTCGCACATTCACGATGGGTACCCCTTATACAGTGTCTCATAAGGATAGGGTTACTCTCATGTCTCATCCCAAGTTCTGGAGTTGTTTGAGTTCCAAATTAACCAATGTATTCATCATCTGGTTTTCTTCCTCAAGTCTCACTCAACCCTGGGGAAAGGAAAATTTCATACACTTGAGGTAATAACTATCTTAACAAGATTAAATTGTTCAGGAACACACCTAGACTGTTTATTGCCTTTGCTGAAAGGATTAAGGGTGAGGTATTTTCCTCAGAGCGATTATGAAAAAGGATCTCCAACTGTGTAAGAGCAGGATATGAGTTACCGGTATTTGTTAGAACCACCTGCCCACTTTAGAGCTCATACCACTAGAGAGCTAAGACAGCTTCTGCCACCTGTTTTGAAGAATGTCTCTATTTCTGAAATCTGTAGGGCAGCTGCGTGGAGCTTGGTCCACACCTTTTCAAGATACAACTTTTTGGTAGAGGCTTCCAGCTTGGATGCCCACTTTGGTAGAGATGTCCTGCAGTCATTGTTTAAGTAGGACTCCTACTACCCACTTCCAAGCAAACAGGTAACCACACTTACAGTAAGGTAAGTTTATCATTCCTTTTGCAGTTAGCACATCAGTTCTTCCCTTGTTAGGGAGATATAATGGATCACTTCATTTCCCCGGAGATGCAGCCAAGTCTAGGGTGGGTAGTAACAATGTTTTCTTCAAAGTAAAACTTTTTGATTCCATGTAACAGTTAGAAATAACAGCTACAAGAAGAAAATTTGCTAAAGAAGGGCTATCAATTGCTATTTGTTATTAATTAACAAAAATGAGTAACTGTATAAGCTTTACTGCTGGAGTGTTTTTCCTGGGAATTTAATATAGAGTAATCAGATATCAAAATCCTTTTTCCAAACTTCTGTATTTTTTCTTAATAGGTTAGTTTTTTCATCACCAGTTTCTGGACTCAATTATTTTGACCATCACTTTTATAAAGTGATGGTCAGGGTGAGTAAGTGACCAGACTTGGTCTTTTTTCCCCCCAAAATATATTTATCTATAGAAACAGATATCTGTGGAGCCTCCAGGGAGCCCTGATTTTTTTTTAAGTGAGAAACTTTGTTTCCCCTCCTGAGATTTTCTTAGATCCTCAGTACAGGATGGCCACTCTGAAAGAGAGGCGCAACGCCTGTGCTGCCTCTCCCACTCGATGCCATCATCACTTCCTCTGGCTTTGGATTAGGTGGAGCCTGTGTGACGTACCAAGAGGGTCCTTTCTGAGAAGTCTAGGCCTGATGAGTCAGAGGTCTGTGCTCTCCCCTCCTTTCAGAAGTAGGAGGGAGTTTCAAGATCAAAGGTGGAAGGCTTAATTGTAGCCAGATTACTGAGGTGCCCTGCAGCACACAACCCCTCTCTCTCTCTCTCTTTGTAGGCCTGGATATAAGTAACTTGCCTCATTTCTTAGTGGGCATGACTGAGAAGATAAATGGATCAGTAGGCTAGAGACAGGATGTCTTTACTGGCTAAGATACAGGGGAACACTCTGGTACCATTTAGAACAGACAAGATATGCCTGTAATGTAAGATGAGGTAAAGAGTACGTGTGCCTGCGCAGTGTGTGGTCGGAGCATGCTGTACAGGGATTGGTTCCTGCAAAGCAACCAAGCCAATCCAGAAGCATATGATGCGCAGTGTATAGTTAAGGATGTATATGTTGTTAGTCTTGGTAAAGATGTTATATAAGGTAAAGTGCTTCTGTGTAACTTTATAGTGTGGTATGCTCTATACCCACCCCGTACACTTGAGTCTGATCAACTCAATGTAGCTTTGCTCTATACCAAATAAAGGAACCTGAGTGATAAGACTGGAGTCGAAATGAGTTCTTTGGGAACCGAGTGGAAAAGGTCTCGGGGAAACCCCAACACTGTTCACTGTCACTTAGGGGCATGGGGAAATCTGTTTTTCCCTACATGATTCTTTGGAGTTGTCCCTTACTTATGGTGGTCCTATTTCCTACTCTTGCCGGGTGAACCTGAAGCAGGGAGAGAGACTAAAAGAGGTGAGTGACTTAATAGATTCTTGTTAAACATGACAAGAATTGAACAGAATCTTTGGTTTAGAGCCTGTTTTGCTTCAGGGATTTTAGTGAGAAACGAACCCTAATAATCTATAAATGTTAGATTGTATGGTGTCTTTCCTGCTCCCCTTGCCCCTTTGTTTTATGCAGTGTTGTTGTAGCCATGTTGGTCCTAGTATATTAGAGAGACAAGGTGGGTGAGGTAATATCTTTCATTGGACCACCCTCTGTTGGTAAGTGAGACAAGCTTTCAAGCTTCACAGAGATTTTCTTCAGGTCTGGGAAATGTATGCAGAGTGTTAAAGCTAAATACAAGATGGAACAGATTGCTTCGCATTAGTAGTTAAGACATATTTCAAGGGACCATTCAAGGTGAAGTGGCCCCTCCAGTCATAGGGAGGACAGGAAGGGAGGGGGAGGGAATAAGAGCAGATGGAGGGGGGGATTGTTAGTGTGCTATAGATTATTGTAATAAACCATAAATCAGTATCTCTATTCAGTCCATGATTTTTACTGTCTAGCAAAGTTATGAATTTAATCTCCCAGGCTCATCTTTTGAAAGTGTTGTGTAGGTTTCCTTTGAGGAAGAGAACTGATAGGTCAGATATAGAATGATAGCTTTGTGAAAAGTGTTCACCTACAGGTGATGTGGTGTTTTTCGTCTGTTATCATTTTCCTGTGTGAGTTCCAGAACTTCACTCCTCTGATGGTTAGAAACCTTCGCCTAATTTCAAGCCTGAACTTGTTGATGGCCAGTTTATATCCATTTGTTCTTGTGTTCACATTGGCGCTTAACTTAAATAACCTCTCTCTCTCCCTGGTATTTATCCCTCTACTGTATTTATAGAGGGCAATCATATTTCCCATCTGTCTTCTTTTGGTTAGGCTAAACAAGCCAAGATCTTTGAGTCTCCTCTCAGAAGGTAGGTTTTCCATTCATCGGATCACCTAGTAGCCCTTCTCTGCACCTGTTCCAGTTCGATTCATCTTTTTTAAACATGGGAGACCTCATTTGGAATACCATGTGCAATTCTGGTCTCACCAGTGCCTTGTTTAGTGGTACTAACACTTCCCTGTCTCTACTGGAAATACTTTGCCTGATGCATCCTAGGACTGCATTAGTTTTTTTTCATGGCCATATCATATTGATGGCTCATACTCATCCTGTGATCAACCAATATACCCAGGTCTTTCTCCTCTGTCACTTCCAACTGATAAATCCCCATCTTACAGCAAAAATACTGTAGTCCCTAAATGCATGACTTTGCACTATTAAATTTCATCCCATTTCTATTACTTCAGTTTACAAACTCATCCAGATCTTCTTGTATGGTATTCCAATCCCCTCCCAACTTTGTGTCATCCACAAATATTAGGACACTTGTGCCAAGGTCAGTAATAAATATGTTAAATAAAATTGGTCCCAACACTGATTCCTGAGGAACTCCACTAGTAACTTCCCTCCAGCCTGACAATTCACCTTTCAGTATGACCTGTTGTAATCTCCCCTTTAACCAGTTCCTTATCCACCTTTCAGTTCTTATATTAATCCCCATCTTCTCCAATTTAACTAATTATTTCCCATGTGGAACTGTATCAGATGCCTAACTGAAATCCAGGTAGATTAGATCTACTGCATTTCCTTTGTCTTAAAAAATCCATTATTTGATCAAAAAAGGAGATCAGGTTGGTCTGGCACAATCTACCTTTTTTAAAACCATGTTGTATTTTATCCCAATTACTGTTCAACTCTATGTCCGTAACTGCTTTCTCTTTCAAAATTTGTTCCAAGACCTTGCATATAATTAAGGTCAAACTAACAGGCCTGTAGTTTCCCGGATCGCTTTTCCCTTTCTTAAAAATAGGAACTATATTAGCAGTTCTCCAGTCATAGAGTACCACCCTCGAGTTTACAGATTCATTAAAAATTCTTGCTATTGGACTTGCAATTTCATGTGCCAGTTCCTTTAATATTCTTGAATGGAGATTATCTGGGCCCCCCAATTTAGTCCAAAGAAGCTGTTTGAGTATGACTTCCACCTCAGATGTGGAAATTTCTACCTCTATATCCTTGTTGCCATTAGTCACCCTGCCACTACCCCTAAACTCTTCAATAACTTCATTAAAAACTAAGGCAAAGTGTTTAGGTGTTGGGCTATGCCTAGATAATCTTTAATCTCCACCCCATCATCAGTGCTTAGCGGTCCCACTTCTTTCCTTGTTTTCTTCTTATTTATATGGCTATAGAACCTTTTACTATTGGTTTTAATTTCCTTTGCAAGGTGCAACTCTGCTTGGCTTTTGGTAGTTCTCACGTTATCCCTACACTTTCTGACCTCCAAGAGGTAGCTTTCCTTGCTGATCCCTCCCATCTTCCATTAATTGTAGGCTTTCCGCTTTCTCTTAATCACCTGTTTGAGGATGCTTGCTCATCCAGCTTGTGCTGCAACCCTTCCCTACAAATTTTTTCTCCTTGCTTGGAATGCAGGCTTCAGATAGCTTCTGCAACTTTGACTGAAAGTAATTCCAACCTTCCTCCACATTTGGATACTTGAAATCTTCAGTCCAGTCCACTTCCCTGAATAATTCTCTTAATTTTTTTAAGTTCGTTCTTTTGAAATCAAGGATCCTTGTTGCAGAGCTATTTTTGTTTATCCTTCCACTTAGTTTAAATTGAATTAGCTCATGATCACTCAAACCAAGATAGCCCTCTACAACCAATTCTTTTATGAGGCCCTCCATGATAGACACGCAGCCTTAGTCTTAACTAGTTATGCCAAACAATCTGTTCCATCTTGTATTTAGCTGTGACACTCTGAGTAAGTTTCAAAGACCTGTGTAAGCTTGAAAGCTTCTCTCTCACCAACAGAAGTTGGTCCAATAAAAGATATTACCTTACCCACCTTCTTTCCCTCTCCCTTTTGTCATTCATTATCCACTTTACAAGAAAAGCTATTGACTAGTTATTTCTATAACACCTGAAGGGTGGTAAGAACTTCCTAGAACTTAGATGTAATATCCTCACAAGTGAATTGGGAGGAACAAGGAGTAATGGAAGAATTGGAGTGGGAATAGAGGAGAGAAGACAATTTGAATAAGGAGCTAGTAATCAGTTGAAAGTCCCTTCCTATAACTGCCTCTTCTTCTTTGATGGTTCCTATTGTATTCCACCGAGGGCTATACACGTGTGCCATGCATCTGGAGCTGGAACTTTTGAAAGTAGTAGTGTGTGTTGGTCCATGCATGCACTCTTGATCTGTCTCATGGTTACATCCAAGGTGATAAAGGGTGGGGTCAACTGACTGTGCCCTCGGTTCCTTCTCATCACAGCATTGTCCAAGTTGGAGCCTCTTCTGAGGAGAGGTCTCCACGCCCTTGTATTATGTCGTCTCCTCAGAGGGTGTTTCTCCCCACGCTAGACTTGCCTGCTTTGGGCCATGTTCCCGCCCGGTCCCCTGAGGCTCCTGTTGTTCCAACATTCCGACAGCATTGCATTTGAACCAACCTCTGATTTCTCAGGGTCGGAGGACTCGGACGGCGCTCAGGATCCGCCCTTCCTGTACTGCTGGTATGACTACTCCAAGGCCCCGCCAGCTCAATGGCAATATCTTCTCTTTACACAGCACTAGGGTCATTGGTACCCTACTCGTGGGGCCCATATCAGCATCCGTTGGAACTGCTGGGATGGCTGTACTGGGGATCGTGGCTGCAGTATCCACCATTGGCACCTTCCCGCTCTGCTCATGAAGAGTCTCCCGTCTCCCCCCTTCAGCCATCATTGAGCAGGCATTCCAAACTGCTGTTAGAAGATGTGTTGCTTTAGTCTGACTCTGACGGTACCACCGGAACCTGAGTGCTTCCCTTTGTCTTCCCTGGATACTACGGTGTCCTTGACTCCCTCCTCGCCCCTGGATGACTATCAACAATTCCAGGATCTGCTCCATAGGGTGGCTAGTGCCCTCAACATCCCACTGGAGGAGGTGCAAGATAAGCAGCATCAACTAGTTGATATCTTGCATACCTCGGTACTGGCCCAAGTGGCCCTACCAATCAACGAGACCATCCTTCAACTGGCCCAGACTGTCCGGCACACTCCAGCCACTTGCACACCCACCCCCAAAGGGCCAGAGAAGAGGTACTACATGCCTCCAAAGGTGTGTGTTTCTTTTTCACCCACTACCCAACTCCCTCATCATTCAGGCAGGGATGGAATGGGCCCGTCAGCAGCACCTGCATTCCACCCCAGCAGATAAAGAGGGCAAACGCCTGGACCTTCTGGGCTGCAATGTTTTTTTCCTCTGCCAGTCTCCAGTTTCGTATTTCAAATTAGTTGGCTCTGTTTGTGAAATATGACTTCCTTACCTACAGCAAGCTAATGGATTTCACAGACAAACTGCCCCAGCAGGATCAAACCCGATTCCAGACTACCCTAGAGGAAGGGAAGCTGGTTGCGAGGACAATGCTGCAGGCTACAGTGGATGCAGCAGACACTTCTTCGCGCACAATGGCTATGGGGATTGTCATCTGAAGAGAGTCCTGGATACATTTGTCCAGTTTCCTGAGGGAGTTCCAGATCACCATTGAGGGCCTTCCTTTGGATGAGTCTCATCTCTTCAATCAAGAAGACTGTTGACTCCCTTCACTCCCCCAAAGACTCTAGAGCCACTCTCTGATTGCTGGGGATTGACACACTGGTGCCCAAGTGCAAGTTCTACTGACTACCCCCGACTCAGCGATTCAGAACTCCCAAATTCTTCCAACAGCAGTCCTGTGAGCCTCCTTGCAAATGGTAGAGGACCCAGTGACCCCATCCCTCAGGTTCATCATCGTCACAACCTTCTGCATCTCGTGACCAATCTTCACAGAATTGTTATTTCTGAGTACACTTTGAGAGCCGCTAACCATCATGCTTTATACCATGCACCTGAACCACCCCCTTTGGAGGGTGCCTAGCGCTCTTCTTAGCAACTTGGAGTGTGATAACAACAGACAAGTAGGTCCTGGATGTTATACGACATGGTTATGTGATCGAGTTCAAAACACTACCTCACCCACATCCCCGCCCCGACCCCACTTCGGGGATCACTCTCACGACAGTATCCTTGCCCTAGAAGTGTACTCCTTGGTGCAAAGGGGGGCGATAGAACCTGTTCCCTCAACCTGTCAGGGAGCGAGGTTCTGTTCCACCTACTTCCTAGTCCCCAAGGAGAAGGGTGGGTGGCGACAGATCCTCTACCTCTGCTGTCTCAACTGCTTTATACGAAAGCCAACATTTTTTGTATGGTCACCCTGGCAGCTGTCATTCCTTCCTTAGAAAGAGGCATGTGGTTTACAGCTCTCGATATGCAGGGTGCTTACTTTCATGTGGATATCCATCCTATCCACAGATACTTCCTGAGATTCATGGCAGTTTGTCGTCACTTCCAGTACAGACTCACCACTGCTCCACGAGTCTTCCCTAAAGTCGTCTCGGTAGTGGCAGCCCACCTCTGGTGTCAAGGTGTCCTTATATTCCCTTATCTTGACGACTGGCTGCTGGTGGCCCGATCAAGAAAGGAAGCTCGAGCATCAACCTCTATGCTGCTCACACTCCTCTCCTCACTGGGGGTCAGCATAAATGTCGAAAAATTTACTTTGGATCCCACTAAATCCCTAGAATTCATTGGGGGCACGCATCAACACGATCTCAGCTCATGCCTACCTCCAGAGGACAGGTTCCAGACCCTGCAGGAGCTAATTTACAGGGTGCTATCCAGTCCTTCTGTCCCAGTCAGGACCTGCTTTTCTCTTCTTGACCACGTGGCGGCTTGCATTTACATGACTGCCTTCGCTTTTTGCTGCCTACAACTGTGGCTCCATAGGGTCTGCTTTCCCACGCAACACTCTATGGACTTTCTACTCACTGTTTCCCATGAGGTTCTTTCCTCTCCTCCCTCCACTGGTGTATGGATCTGAGTCAGGTTTGTATTGGGATACCATTCCTTCTGTCTTCCCCTCCCACCACAATTATCACAGACGCATCATCTGCTACAGATGCCTTGTTCGGAGTGGCCCACATGGATGAGCATATGACTCAGGAGACATGGACTGCTCGAGAGGCTCTGATGCACATCAACATCCTGGAACTTCATGGTTTTCCAGAGAGAGAGAGTGTTTCTCCCAGCCATTCCTGTCACATCCTCAACATGTCAGACAACACCACCATCTGCTACATCAACAAGCAAGGGGGCTTGGGATTGGTGCATTGCCCACAAGATCCTGTTGTCGGCAGCATACCTTCCCAGCACTCAAAACATGATTGTGGACTCTCTCAGCAGGAAATTTGTGACCGACCATGAGTGGGAGCTTCATGGTGCTGTGGTCACCAGCATTTTCAACTGCTGGGTGACTCCTACCAGGGACCTCTTCGCCTCCCAAACCAACAGCAAACGCACCCAGTACTGCTTCAGGGGAGGGCTTGGTGCCCTTTTCCAGGGTGATACCCTAGTCCTCTGCTGGTTGGATCAGTTCAATTACTCCTTTCCCCCTCTGTCGCTTCTGCTATGAGTCCTGCACGAGGTCAAGTGGGAGAGTGAGATGTTCTTTTCCGATAGCCCCATTCTGGCCTCGCCAGTTCTGGTTTTCCCCTTCTCTGAATGTCAGCGCACTCCCCACTTTCACTGCCACCTCTCCCAGATGATGGAACCATGGAACAGAGAACAGCCACACTGAACAAGGCATCCGTAGCAGTCTTGCACAAAGGCGTAATGGGAAGAGAAGGTATGTACTGAGCTCCATGTGACTGCCTTACATATGTCTGTAAGAGCACGTCGTGAAGCACAGCTGTAGTTGGTTTGTGCTCTCATGGAGCAGGCCCATATCCCACAGGGCAGAGACATCCCTGATAACTGGTAGCAGAGCATAATGCACCCTGACACCTACTTCGAAATCCTCTGAGTGGAAATCACTTGCCCCTTAATGTGTTCAGCGACAGTTTGGGGGACTTCCTGAAGGGTTTCATCCACTGCAGGTAGAAGGCCAGGGCCCTGCGGATGTCAAGGGAGTAAAGGCGCCTTTCCTCCACTGAGGTGTGAGGCTTTTGAAAGAAAGAAGCTAAGTGTATAGGTTGGTTGAGATGAAAACTAGAGAACCTTAGGAAGACACTTGGGGTGCAAGTGTAGGGAAACTTTGTCTTTATGAAATGTACTAAATGGGTGGGGTGTCAGCCATCATGGCCCCCAGTTCGCTAAGCCATCTCACGAATGTGATACCAACCAGGAAGGCGACCTTCATGGAGAGGAGAGAAAGGAGCACAAGGCCACAGGTTCAAAGGGTGACTTCGTCAGCGTCTTCAGGACAAGGCTGAAGTCTGCTTGGGGAGCGATGGGCTGAATAGGAGGGAAGCTTCAAAGGAGGCCCTTCCAAAACCTGGAAGTCAATGGGTGAGTAAAGAAAAAATGCCCCTCCAGCAGAGGGTGGAAGGCACTGAGAGCAGCCATGTGGACCTTGACGGAGTTGAGAGGCGAGGCCAGACATCTTTAGGGAGAGGAGGAAGTCTAGAAGAGGAATGTCCACTTCCTCAGGGACAAGACCCTTCTGCTGGACCCAAGAGATGAAATGCTTCCATTTAGTCTCATAGGATCGCTTTGTGGACTCCTTTCTGCTACTCGAGAGGATGTTCTGCACTGCTAACAAACATTCCCACTCTAATGAAGATGCCCATCCAAAATCCAAGCCCAGAGGTGAAGAGTCTGGGGATCAGGGATGCCGAATCGTTCCACCTTATTGTGTGAGTAGCTCTGGGAGAGGTGGCATTGAAAGTGGGGAGCGCGCTGACATGCAGAGAAGAAGGGGAAACCAGAACTGGCGAGGCCAGAATGGGGCTATCAGAAATGACCGTTGCTCTCTCCCACTTGACCTCGTGCAGGACTCATAGCAGAAGTGACAGAGGGGGAAACCTATGAACTGATCCAACCAGCGGAGGACTAGGGTATCACCCTGGAAAAGGGCACCAAGCCCTCCCCTGAAGCAGTACTAGGTGCATTTGCTGTTGGTTTGGGAGGTGAAGAGGTCCCTGGTAGGAGTCCCCCAGCCGACAACAGGATCTTGTGAGCAATGCACCAATCCCAGTGGTGAATTGCTTCTGTGCAGAGTGCAGGAGACCTCATGCCCCCTTGCTTGTTGATGTAGCAGATGGTGGTGATTTTAACATTTTGAATTATTTTTAGCCAATGTCCTTTAGAATGCTGGATTTTCCATAAGTTAACTTAGCAGTTATAATAAACTGTTAAGACTGACTATATAGAAAGCGTCTCTGTAGATTGTTTGTTTGTTTGTTTGTTTTAGAACATTGTGGATTTTCAGTTTGGGATATTTCAGTTTATTAAAATAAAGCTTCTTCACATTAATACCACCTGTTGTAATTCCTTATACTTACATGAAGTATGCTTTTTTTTTTTTTTTTTTTTTCCCCCATGTACCAATAGCAATGAGTTCCTTGTACCAGATTGTAAGAGCAAATCTTTGTGGGAGAGGGGAGCATGTGATTTAAACTAATAAAATGTTGTGAGACCAGTTTAAAATATATAAAACATTGGGGTAGCCAGTTAGGAAGGTGACGTATAGACATATCTTCTGCATGCAGGGAAGTTAAACCCACTCTGCATCAGGCCTGAAGTATTTTATTCACCCTCGGGCTGAAAAGAGATATGTGTATATAGGCAAAAGAAGATAGTGTTTGGCAACACGTTTGGTTTTTTTATAACCTTGGAATGCTCCTTTTTTATATCAGACTCATTGACTGACTTTTCAGTGGGGTGTTTGACCCCAGTCCACAAAAGCAGGCTCACTATCCGAGAGCAAGAACAGTCCTCAAGGTCAACCATCAGGTATGGAGGAGGGCTTGTGTATTTGCAACCCAGTTCTGTCCAGTGACAGTGAGCATTTTATGAGGCAGCAACTGTTCAAAAAATCCATGGGACATTGGAGAGCATTATGACCAAAAAAAGACTTTCAGTATCTTCATATCTACTGAACCTTTAATTTAATACAGATATGGCCTGTTCCTATACAGACTTGCTGCATTTGAGGCATGTCATTGATAAGTATTTGGGTGATAACAGGTCTCTCATCCTTTATATCATTAAATAAGTAGAAGGAATAAACATTAAATGTAACAAGAAGGTTGCATTGTGGTGATGGGATTATTTTAAAGAGGAAACTATAAGCCTGTTTCTCCTCCTCCACAGGTGATGATATTTCCCTGGGAGATGCTGATGACATTTTGAAGCAGTTTCCATATAAAGGTGGCAGAAGGCCCACCTCTGTTGACACAGTAGCAACAGACCCCTGGCTGCGACCTGGAACATCAGAGACCCTGAAAAGATTTATGGCTGGGCAGTCAAACCAGGCTAAACTTTCTTCTGAAAACACATTACCCTTTGGTTGGCAGGGACTGTCAACTGCACATGGTTAAATAAATCTATATTGAAACCAGCTGTGCCTTTAATCATAGAAGGAATGTTAATCACAACTGCACTTTTAACATGTTCATTTTATGTTCTCTTGTAAGAATAGTTTTGTATGTAAATATTGTGAGCTATATGTATAGGTTTTTTTTAATGAAATGTTAAAGAAGCAGAAGCTGTAATGTAAATGATTTCTTTAAAAGGGAAAACAGACTGTGTACAGGATGTTTATTATACCAAGGTAGGGAAGTGGAGGTTTTTTGCACTCTTTCTATAAGTTACACTGGTCAGTATGGTACTGATATTTCCAGTCTTAGGTTTGAAGCTTGTGTGAATGTAGTATTAGATAAAAGAGAACTTTTAACATAAAAACTAAGAATCTAGAATGATTCTGCCAACATCATAGCATAAACGACAAAGCTTATATTCCTTTTACTCAAGTACTTCATGTGATTTTTTTTTTTTTACCTCAATGCAGCAGTAGCTATTTAAAAACAGTGATAAGGGGTTGTTGTTATAGCCTGTATTTGTCCAGTATTCAAGAGTTACTGAATCACTATTATGGGATCTACATGGACAAAAGATTTATGTAAACAATTGGCCATTGCTGTTTCACTTACTAACATTTTGCTTTCTTTTCCCAATCAATTGTGTGCTAAAATTCTAATTATACATTTCTGCTTCTTACTGTTTGTGTTGATAATGCAGATATTGTTGAGTGAGAATTGTTAATATTTAATTTATGGTCATGATTTAAAACAATTGATGAAAATAAATTATATTTTATTACCAAAATTTAAAGTTTTCTCCACCTTTTTTAGAAATGAGGGTGAGAAGTCTTAAAGAAAGGCTTAGCTTCTATAGGTACACTAGCTTCTGCCTATGGCATAAAGGGGGGTCCAAGGACTAGAAAAAAGGTTACTAACCTTTTTGTAACTGTTGTTCTTCAAGATGTGTTGCTCATGTCCATTCCACATTAAGTGTGCGTGCATTGCATACACATCCGCCGCAGATTTTTCCCTGAGCAGTATCCGTCGGGCTGGCTCTAGCACCCTCTGGAGATACGCAGTCATGCACTGAGGGGCCCAGCCAGTTCCATACCCTCTCGGTTCCTTCTTTCTGGCTAACTCCAACAGAGGGGCAGAAGGGTGGGTCATGGAATGGACATGAGCAGCACATCTCGAAGAACATCAGTTACAGAAGCTTTTTCTTCTTTGAGTGCTTGTCCATTCCACATTAGGTGATGCACAAGCAATACCTTAGGAGGCGGGCTCAGTTCATGGACATGCGGATTGCAACACTGCTCTACCAACCCCCTCATCGTCTCTAGCCTGCTGAGCGATGGTGTAGTGGGATGAAAAAGTATATACTGACAACCAGGTTGCTGCTCTGCAAATATCCTGGATTGGGACTTGGGCCAGAAATGCTGCTGAGAAAATTTGAGCTCTTGTCAAGTGGGCGGTCAAGAGGGCAGGAGGTGGGGCAGCTGCCTGCTCATAGCACATGCGAATGTAGGAAGTGATCCAGCATGAAATCCTTTGGGCTGAAACTGGCACACCTTTTATTCTGTCTGCTATTACCACAAAGCGCTGCATGGACTTGCGGAACAGTTTGGCCCTTTCTATATAGACGGGGCATGCCTAACGTACAACATGTGGAGACGCTGCTCCTCCATATTCTTGTGTTGTTTCAGAAAGAATATTAGCAGGAAGATGGCCTGATTACTATGAAACTGTAAAATCACCTTCAGGAGGATCATGGGGCAGGCGCGAAGTTGAACCTTATCCTTCAAGAACATGGTATACTGGATTTCTGACATAAGGGACCTGATATGAGATCCTCCTGGCTGAGGTAATCGCTACCAGGAAAGCAACCTTCCAGGAGAAGTACGACAAGGGGCACAATGCCAGCGGCTCAAAGGGAGGGCCTGTAAGTCTTGAAAGGACCAGGTTTAGATTTCACAAGGGAATTGGTTCACAAATCTGTGGGTATAGTCTCTCTAAGCCCCTGAGGAAGCGAATGGACATTGCGTGAGGGGAAAAAACTACCTACCATCCACTGGAGGGTGGAATGCTGAGATGGCCACTAGGTGTACCTTAATAGACAAATTGGGTACACCCCAATGTTTCAGATGAAGCAGATACTCCAGCACAGACTGGAGAGGTGTCCTAGCAGGTGAGAGGCCTCGTTGGGATGACCACACAGAGAAACACTTCGACTTTGCAAGGTAAGTCACTCTAGTAGATGGTTTCCTACTACCTGTAATACCTGGAGGACTTGCTCCGAATAGGCCAGCTCTGCTGGGTTTAACAATGAAACTTCCACGCGGTCAGGTGGAGGGCCTTGAGGTTTGGGTGGAGCAGTTGGCCGTGATCTTGTGAGATCAGGTCTGGGAGAGGTGGGGAGGGAGTGGCATCGGGGTCATTACTGACAGGTCCCCATAATGTGTTGAACCAGTGCTGGCATGGCTATGTTGGGGCTATAAGAATAACCTTTGCTCTGTTCCGCTTGACTTGGAGTAAGATTTTGTGCATGAAAGGAATGGAGGGAAATGCATAGAACAGGTGCTTTGTCCAAGGGAGCAGGACAGCATGTGTGAGCGAGCCTGAGCTGTGCCCACATTGAGAGCAAAACTACTGATGCTTTCTATTTTGCTTGGTTGCAAACAGGTCTACAAGGGGAGTCCCCCACCACTGGAAGATGGCCTTGGCTATATCGGGGTGAAGGGACCACTCGTGGTGAGAGGAGAAAGATCTGCTGAGGTGATCTGCCAGATTGTTCTGGGCTCCCAGAAGGTGAGAAGTTTCAAGGTGGATCAAGTGCTTCACACAGAATTCCCACAAGCAAATGGCCTCTTGACATGTGGAAAGAGCGTGCCCCTCTCTGCCTGTTGATGTAAAACATGGCTGCCATGTTGTCCATTAGGACTCTCATAACCTTGCCTGCAATCTGGGGTAAAACACCTGGCATGCTGGGCAGACCACTCTGAGCTCTCTGACATTTATATGTAAGGAGAGTTCCTCCTGGGAACACAGACCTTGGGTCCTGAGGTGCTCAAAGTGAGCCCCGCAACCTACTTGGATGCATCGAAGATTAGTCATACTGAGGGTTCTGGAATGAAGGGAACGCCAAAGCCTACCAACTGGGAGTCCCTCTACCAATCTAGAGAGATGAGGACCTGGGTGGGAACTGTAAGCCCAGAGTCCAAATGGTGACCTATTGATGAGTATGCTGAGGCCAGTCATGCTTGAAGGGCTCTGAGGCATAGTCTCGTGTGCTGTACTGCTTATGTGCACATGGCCATACGACCCAATCGTCTGAGGCAGAAACGGGCTGTCATGATGGGGCGGGCCTTGACCTGTGATATCAGGGATGACATTGTCTGGAAGTGGGCCGCTGGGAGGAAGGCTCTGGCCTGGGTGGAATTGAGCACTGCACCAATAAACTATCCTCTGAATGGGGATGAGCGTTGACTTATGCTCGTTTATCAGCAGGCCCAGTGCTCGGAGGGTAGCTTGAACCAGGTGGATTCTGGCTCTCACATGGGCCTCGGACCAACCCTTGATCAGCCAGTCGGTCAAGGTAAGGGTAGACTTGCACCCCTCGCCTCCTGAGGTAGGCCGGCATTACCATCATGCATTTCATGAAAACTGAGGGGCTGCTGACAGGCCAAAGGGGAGGATGGTGAACTGGTAGTGGGTCTGGTTCGCGATGAACCTGAGAAACCTTCTGTGGCTCCAAAATATGGAGGTGTGAAAATAGGCATCTTTTAAGTCGAGGGAGATGTACCAGTCCCCTGGATCCAGGGAGGGAATAATGGAGGCCAGGGAGACCATGTGGAACTTCAGTTCCTTGAGACAATGGTTGAGGAAACGCAGGTCTAGGTTGGGTCTGAGATCCTCTTTGGCCTTCAGGATTAGGAAATAACGGGAGTAAAACCCTTTCCCTCTCAAGCTCTGAGGTACCTCCTCCATGGCTACTGCCCGGAGGAGGGCTTGTACCTCCTAGGCTAAAAGTTGCTTGTGAGAAGGGTCCCCTGATGGGAATGGGGAGTGAGAGGGAAAGGTGGAAATAAACTGTAGAGTGTAACCTTCCTCCACCATAGTCAGCACCCAACCGTCCGAAGTGATGAGGGCCCACGCTGGGCTGAAGTAGGAGAGACTGTCTGAAAACAGAACAGGAACAGGATCCAGTAAAGGAATATAATGCGCTTGGGCACCAATAGCCATGGGAACATATGGCTGGCTGGGTGCACGACTCCAACTTAGACGAGTCATCCTGCGGGGACCATGGAGGAGCGGTACCTGTCAATTCCACTGGCCCGTGCCACGGGGGTCGGGGAAATGGTGCCGGAGCACGGAAGTCTTAGCTGACATCAGCAAGGTCGGTTTCCCTCTGAATGGTACTGGAGGACCCATTATCGAATAGGAACTTGTGGCAACATGCTCCCTTCTGCTCGTCTTCACTGCCGGTGCCGGCTCTTGTTCTGCTGGCGATGGTGGTACCGAGAGCACCTGTAAGTCCCTGTCCACAACGAACACCTCCAGGATGGATGGCACCGTGATCCTGCTGGCGCCACAATGTCCCCCCTGCACCAGACTCAACGGTGCCTGCGAGTAGGGCAGAGTTGACTGTGCAATTTATGGAGGGGGACAGAGGAGTGGCCCAACGCAGAGCACCCCATGCTTTTTCCTCAGATCAGGGAATGTCCCCTCATGAACTGCTGCTTTGTGTGCCAAGAGTCCCGTGCCACAGGAGGAGCACTCTGTATTGACACTGAGGTACTCGGTGCCACGTCCGACCAGCTTGTCTCCAACACCGGTCTAGGTGCAGCTTCCATCGGGATTGACTTTAACCTAGCCTCCTTGTCCTCTTCCTTCGTACGAGGCTTGAACTCGTGGAAGATTTGACAATGCTCTTGACACTTCAGTAGCTGGAGTGTGGGTCACTCACTGGCATGGGCTTGCTGCAGGCAGCACGGGGTTTGAAGCCCAGAGACTGAGGCATGCCCAGCTCCAGGAGCGGAGGATGCTCCGTTAGACAGATGCAAGAGTCCAGCTAACTATTTACACTGACTACCAAGAAGACAAACTGAAGATACAGCAAGAACTGCTGAGAATTGCCTTACTGTCCTGTTCCAGCGACCGTCGTGGGTGGTAAGAAGGAACTGAGGGGGGGTGGAGCTGGCCTGACCCCATATTACCAGTGCATGAGCACGTGGCAGAGGTGCTAGAGCCGGCCTGACGGATACCACAGAGGGTAAAATCTGCAGTGACTGGGCATGCAGCCTGCACACACCTAACAGAGAATGGACATGAGCAAGCACTTGAAGAACCAACACATACTAAGTACCAGCAGAGAGAATGGTAGAGAGAGGTATGGTCAGGTGGGATGGCATGGATTGAGGTAGGACGTCTCAGATGGTGTCAGTTTTGCCTTTGAAGAAATCAGCAAGAGCTTCTCTTGCTGTGCACCCCCATGCTCCCTGTCAGAGCATTGGGAGGGGACAGGGCTTAGCTGCCAGTTCTAAGCCAGCTACACCCTTGACACCAATTCCAAGCCAAACTGTGGTGTTGTTTATTCTTGGTGTTCTAGGAGTGCTTAAAGTCCCCAACCAGTCTTAGGTAATTTATGAAGTTTCTACCCTGAAGAGCTTCCAATCTAAGGCTATGTCTACACTATGAGCTAGAGTGTGAATCCCCAGCTCCCATACACCTATTAGCTGAATGAAAGCTAGTGCGAGTATAAAGAGTAGTGTAGCCATGCAAGTATGGACAGCGGCAGCAAGGCTGTGTATGTACCCACTGGTTTCAGGGAGGTTTGTACTTAGCATGGCTAAGCCGTGCCACCGCTAGTACTGCAGCTACACTACTATTTATACTTGCACTAGCTCTCATCAAGCTACCATGAGTAGTATATGTGTGTGAGCTGGGAATCGCACCCCTAGGTCATAGCACAGAAGTAGCCCTAGGTAGGTCTATGCTATGGAGCAACAGCATGTTTCATTTTGAACTGTTCTACCCAACAACTTTGCAGCATGGAGACTGCTAAAGCTTTTGTTCTGAGCTTGCTGTGATAGTCCTCCAACAATTCCTTTTCATCCCATCTCTACCGGAAGCTACTTGGTTGGTGTTTAACACTTCAGTTCCGCACAGCTCTGCAAAACACCATTAGAAGATGTCCAGCACCTGGTGTGCTGCTAGCCAGTTGGAGGCGCATGCCAAGGCTCTCGCTAACTTGTGGCGTAAGTACAGCAAGCAGCATGATTTTGGGAGAAGCGTTGGAAATATGCAGGTGGGGATAAACTGAACTGGTGTGCAGTGCAGGGAGCACCTCAAACACTTAAAGACCCTCTAATGCAAAGCTAAAGGATGCCAACAACAGTTCCTGGAATTCCCCTGCTATCTGGCCTTAAGAGGAGTTTGAGCAGTTGCTCATGATTGCCCTGAGCCCAGAGGCCTGCATGACATACTTTTGAATGTAGATGATCTTGATGATGAGACCAGAGGGAGAGGGATTGCACCAGAAGAGAAGGTGGATTCTGAGGAACAGACCAGTGCTGATAGCTCAGGAGCAGCCCCTGTGGCCAGATGGGCTTGTGTGCATCCTGGGTCAGTTTTGCTAGGACTCGTTCAGGGATGGGCCCAGAAAACAACCTGGAGTGAGAGCGAGGGGAGCAGCAGCAGGACCTGCATCCACAGCTAGGCAAAGTGGCATCTGCCATCTTCATTATTACCATAGGGGAAATTGTAGCAGAGGTGGGGGAGGGATTTCTGCATTATGACTTATGAAGATTACATGCAGTGTGATAGGTTTTGCTTCAGTTGAGGGTGGAAGTCGCAACATTTTCCTGGTGCCACTGCTGCACCTCCCAATGTGACCCTGAATGAAAGCCAGCCAGGGGAGAAAAATGTAAACACAAAACAGATTGTTACTACCTTGGCATTTTTTAAAAAGATGCAGGATTACAGACTGGACTAGCACATATACTGCTGTCTTTGTAACTGGCATAGCAGAGGAATGGTAGGTAGATCTTTACTAGCATTACAATATTATCTCAGACTGCATGATTTAAGACCCAGTGGCTGAATTAAGTAGAAAAGTCCCTTGTAGACTGTCAGTAGCATGCTGTCCAGATTGGGGCACAGGGAAGGGGAGGAAGTCAGTTGTGCTTATTTGCAACCTTCTGCATTCTCGTTCAGCATCCTGTTAGTGTTTGCTTAAATCTTCCCTCACTCCTAGCCGGTGCTGTTTGAGAATTTTTCATGCAGAAGAAACTCAAGACAGATAGTTTCTATGTAGGGCAGACTTCCAACTACTCCAGTGGTAGCTTGCCAGTCCTCTTGATTCCTTAAGACTGTGTTTAGTTCCCACTTGATGAAAAGCTCCTTTGCATAGACGGGATTCCAATAGTAGCCTGGAAAATTTAGTCCTTGCAGTCTGAATTCCAGACCAGTAATATCCCAAAGCCTTCTCCAGCCTGAACTAATGTTGAAACCAGTACTGATACCAGGCCCCTGATCTGATTGGGACATGTTTTTTGGAGGAGGGGTGTAGGGCAAAATTTTAAAAACTAATTAAATCTGAAATTCTTACCATGGGGTATCTTTGGTCAGGATACATTGCAAGAAGGAGCGTGTGAATAAGCAGTGTATACAGATAGTAGAAAAGCATACCATATTGATAACAGTATCAAACTGTGGCGCTGCCTGATTACAGCATGTAAAAGGGGGAGGGGAGTTATTGGGGTCTAGGACCCATAGTCATAGCCCAGAAACCTATTGTGCTAGGTGCTGTACAAATCTTTCAATTTTTACCCCATCACCCAATGAAAAATTGTGCAGGTTCATTTTCTTGGCCAGGCACTTCCATAGGATCCTCAACCAGGATGGGAAAAGGAAGAGGGTCACAGATGACCTGGAGTGGCCAAAAGTGAAGGAAGATAATGATAGTGGTTTTCCTCAAACTGAACAGAGGACTAGGCCTCAGGCCCAGATCCCCCCTAGGCTGCAGCCTTCAGTACCATCACCCATGCAGCTACTGGAAAGTTCAGGAGCTAGGTGGGCTGGGAACAAGTCCACAAACTAAAAGAGATAGATGTATCCTGTGCACTACACCCCCCAACAACCAGAGGTGGAAAGAGACCAGGAGGCATTCTGTTCCACAGCCAGCGAGACTGGAGCGTGGCCTTCAGTTATTTATATTATTTTACACACTTGTAAGTAGTTATTGATGGACAGAATACACCAGGTATGTCTTCAGGGGCTATATTAATTAGTTGATTTGACTGTACAGTACCTTTGTGGGTGAGTGCTTGGCACCTGTCTGACTCTTCATTCTTTCCCAAAAGTGTCACATTCTTGTAATCATATAAAACCAATAGCAGTGGTAACCAAATAAATGAACATGTATACAGCAGAACACATATCACCTCATTCCCCTCACCCTGTGCTGCAAGTATGTGGGCACACAAGGCATCCCTCCTTTCTCATGCTGACTTGGACTCCAATCCGACTGATGAGATGCACTTGGCCCTCTGATAGTTTGTAGGCCTGCTACAGAAAATACATGAGCTCATACCATGTGAAAATTCTTGCCTTTATCTTTAGATGTGCAGAGTGCAGCATCCCCCAACAGTACAGATAGCACTGACTACAAAACCCTTTTCATCATCCTGCAACTGCTAAGTATGCAATTAACCCTTTTTGCCAGGTGCTCTGTGGTCAAGGCAGAGTTTCATGAGCCATGGCAGCAGATGTGAGGAGGGGAGGTAGGCTCTCATCCCCTAACAGTGGGCCCAGACCCATTGATGATCATATCAATGAGGGGGAGGAAAGGTAACCACAAGCTTTCAGCACCCTGGCATCGTGCACTTTTCCAGTACATCCCAGGTTGGTGTTCATGAACCTGCCTCTATGGCTGACCAAGCTCTGCAGAACACTGTTGTAGTAATCCTTTGGGTCGATATTCACTTGATCCTTATGGTTAGCACTCCATTCTCTGCAAGCTATTTATTTATACCTACAACCCATGGGTAAAGCACAGTATTAATTGCCTCAAACCTCCATAACCCCCACAGCTTAGCTATGTACCTGTAACAGACTGGGGTGGGGAGTTTGTAGATGGCAACAGCAACCTGCTTCTGGAACAGCATTGCCTGCCTCATTTCACTGCTCCATGAAAGTATTTCCTACTGTAGAACTTCTGGCCTCACTGTTGGTCATCCCATCCTGGTGTGCTAGTTGTCCTGCACCAGAAGCGTTGATCTACATAAACTGCAGCAATTGAGGGGATTCTGAGTCCTGCCCCTGAAATGTCATCCACAATCTTGCAGAACATCAGTCCTGCTGCATAAGCAGGTCAGGCACAAGCAACAACAGCTTATCCAAGGATCATGCTGGATCCATGACTTGGCCCCACATAGAATGAACAGATGAGAAACATGTAGAGCAGGAAGTTTAGAAGTGTTGATGGGCTAAAACCACTTCCATAATAAACTAAGTCCTAGAGCATCTTCAGTTAATGAGATAATCTGGGATATACCCCAAAAACCTAGAGCCTACTCTCTGTAACTGTTTCACCAGTGTGGATACATGTACAATTAGGTATGGGTCATGTGGTGCTGCACCATGGATGCTGGGAGAAGAGCTTAGCTAGTACTTGTCTGCTTGCACATGAGTTAGGACACAGCTACATACTGTAATATGGATGTGATGGCGCACCCCCAATGCTTTATGGAAATATGCTTATGAATGTATATATGACATAACTGGAATATGTTTTATGCTACATATGCCATGTAACATATCTCTGTAAAGGTTATGATCTACGGAATCTATTCCTCCTATTTGTATGCATGTATCATTTTTGTGTTTGAAGTTATGAATATTGGCTGTGTAGTTGCTTGATTTCTAAGTAACCTTAGTAAAGCATTTGGTCAGCTTCTTGAGAAAGGAATGTGCAAAGTGAGTGTCCACTTAAGGACAATGAATCTTGGAAGGCTCCAATCCACATAAGAAGTCTACCTGAGGACCTTCAGGGTAGCATGTAAACAATGGCTGCTGCCTATAAAAAAACCCAGAGTATGTATTAATACCTGGGGGGGAGAGGCAACCCCATTGGGAGTGGAGCATCTGAGTGTTAAAGACAGGAACACTTCTTAAGTTGCTTTCAGTTAAGTCTGCAGCTTTGGGACACGTGTTTCAGACCCTGGGTCTGTGTTGCAGCAGACTGGCGTGTCTGGCTCAACAAGACAGGGTGCTGTAGTCCCAAGCTGGCAGGGAAAGCAGGGGCAGAAGTAGTCTTGGCACAACAGTTGGCAGCCCCCAGGGGGTTTCTGTGATCCAACCTGTCACAATGGACATATCCTCAGAGGCAAGAAAGACAGACAACCATAATGTGTATTTCTCTTTATCCAACTACCAAACACATGCCCTTGTTCATTTTGAGTGCCTCCTTCCACTCTAACCCATCCCCACAGGGAAAAAAGCCAGCCTTATACCAGAGGGAAACAAGCCATTAAAACCCCCAAAGGCTGAAGCTATGCTCCTGGCTGCATCCCCACTCCCACTCAGAGTGATCATATTATTTCTTAGAAGTTCAGTATATTTAGCTTCATTTGTTAAAAACAGAATGAAGAGCATGAAATGTCAAGGAAACAGTGAAACAAGTAGGTGCAGATTACACTGGTTTGATTGCACTGATGAAAGAATTCAAAAACTTTATTGACCTATAACCTGATTAGAATATGCCAGATGAGAACCAATATTGTACAGAAAGTTGTACAGAATTTTTACATAGAAAACTTTACATATCTGTACCATATACATTTTGTCCATCTGAAAAAATTTTCTACATCCACTGTAATACAGAATGCTTGACAATCTTGTCTTAACCATCAGGGCACAATTCACAGTATGAATACATTTCCAATAAATTTAACCATCCCCAAACCATGCCAGATTTGTTACTTTAATATATTCAACATTAAATTCTGTACATAGAGTGAAATCTACATCAAACAAACAAAAAGTGACAGCAGACACAACCTAGACTGTTTGCAGTGATTCAAGTTCCAGTCCTTGAAGGATCATCATATTTCAATGGCTCTTTATATTTAAAAGCCCTAAAACAAGTATATTACAGGTAGTTATGTCAGTCGTGAGATTTTCTACCTCTGTTCTTGACAAAATTCAGCAACACTAACTTTTGGGCTACAACAAAACAAAAATCGTAACTCAAAAAAATAAACCCAAACTTCTAGTGCATTTGGTAAACCATAAAATGTTATGGGTTTTTAGCAAATCAATAAGAAAATACAGAAACAAAACAATGCAGGAAGAACTGTATAGTGTTTAATAATTTATATTACAGACCTGCATCTCTGTACATTTTTCACAGAAGGATGATTACCAATATCTCAGACCGCCTGAGTGTGCAAAAAATTTTAAGAGTAAGAATATCAGACACAGTTGCTAAATACCTTTTACCATGAACAATAATTTTCCATTCTTTTTTCACTATAAACATTTTATCCTTCAAAATCCAGCTCTCCTGAGTTGTACTTCTGACAGAAGTTCAAACCTTTACATATATAGTTCTTTGGGTACGTTTTAATTTCACACCCGCCATAAACATCTGTTGCTATACTGCTATCTAGGACAGTAAAGGATATCGTAGCCCATGCTGACAACAGGACCGTGCTAAAAACTGGCTCTATGCTCAACATGAGCCAGGAAAGAGAACCAATAGAGATAATCCATCAGAAAACTGAAAGGAACTGGAGTGTTACAAGCCTGAATTACAGCTGTAAGTATCTGTACCATTAACCCTTAGATACATGTTGCCATACAAAGAAACCGTTTTTATGGCTATCCAGACAAAGCCTCAGCTACCAGGTCCTTTTAAATAGCCAAGGGATGTAATCTCGTAACAGAGCAATATTCAGTCAGCGCTTGCTACTGCTTGTTTGTTCCAGGCTCCTGCTCTGGTGGTTGGGATATCTGAAAAACTAAACCAATCCGCAGGAAAAACCTTCGCAGAACAGCTCGAAGTTCAGGAATTAGGTCAAACTGCATAATTTCACACAAGAGAGGGTAGTAGAATGAGGCATGAGCTTTGAACTGAGGGGAAAAAAAATAAAGTTATTCTATTATACATCAACCTTCATAAGCCTGTTCTTTAGAGTGTAGGATTTCAATACTATGCATCAAGGTGAGACACAGACACAAAATGATGACAAATGTTAATGGAGTTCAAGTACAAACAATTTTATAATCAGGCTGCTGGACGAAGGCTCATTGTATGTGACGTATTTTGAGGTATCCTGCAGTGGCTATATACTGTATCTACACTTTTTGTTAAACTATTGCTCATTCTGAGAAAGAAGGGGTTTTTCCTTTTCCACTTAAGATTTGTGCACCTTGTCAGCTAACATCTGCCGCATGGCATCAAATTTTACTAAACCAAAGGAAGTTTAGTGGGGTGTGGGGGCCGCGGAGGTCTCAGATGAAAGTACAATAATTACTTGCTGTACAATTGCTGAAACATTCTAATTTGTCCAGAAGATTCATTCCAAAATTCATTATTACACATAGCATAGGAGTATACAGGGACTGGGCGTTATGGGAAGAATTAGAAAAAGAACGTATTTATTAACCACTAATCCTTCCCTCATAGTAGCTGTTTGTGGGAAGCAACTTTTAAAGACAGTCCTCAAGGCAGACGTATCATGTCTTCATGTTATTTCATCACAGTATGCTCGTCCTCCCTGCCATCCTCATCCTCCTCTCTAGTGTCTGTCATCATCCCTCATGTACTGTCTCAAATTAGACAGCAAGTTCCTAAGGGCAGGACATTTTCTCAATTGTCTGTAAAGCAGCACGAACATTTAAAGGTCTATAACTACAAAGCCAATATATCATCTTAGTACTTTTTTGGCTTCATGTTTTCAAAGTTTTTTGAGCATACCAGTGTTCACATAATAAAATTTGGAACCAGTTCTTATTTGCAGTACTGCTTATTTTATTTTAAAGTATCTTTTATGCAAATACTTACCCTTTCATCACTTATCTTGAGGACCTTAGTCAAGAATAAGAGTAGTAGATTAGTCCAGGCTTCCCGGTGACTTTCTGATGTAAGAGTAAGGAAGTAACTTAGAGCTTCACTGCAGACACTATAGAGAACATAAAATTACAGAAGGTAACAAAGTGTTTGCAAATGCTATTGTAACCATAATCAATACTGAACGAGCCCCTGGCCAGAATAGCACCCATTTTGGGAAAGGGAGTGTAAGCCTCATTAGCCAAAATAAAGGAGAAGTGCCCTAAAAAATGTAAGTAGGGGAGAGAATCTCAACCCCCATCCCTGTTGTAGTTTTGCACAACTGGTACTTTTACCAGTCCTAGGACTGTAATATCAGGGATGCTGCCAATCAGGATTGAACTGGCCTGGCAAAGTGAGGTGCCTGCCCCAGCCAGTGCTAACATGCTCAGGCCTATCAAATTTTCTTCAAATATATTACACAAAACAGTAGTAGCAGGCTCTCTCAGAGGTGTTAGAAAATTATAGAAGTAGAAAGATACTTAAAGTACTTCTATATTTCATATAATTTCTGGATGTGATAACAAACCTCACACAGATTTATCAGTCTTTCAGAGTCACTGTATAGTCTGTAAATCTGAGTGCTATCACCACTGTATTTAAGTCCTATATTGTTCAGTCACTTGAAAGGGTTTTGTAGACTAAAATTTTTCTTCCAACAAATATGAGAGTTCAGAATAATTAATAACCAATACCCCCAAGAGGCACTGTGTGTGTCAGTAGGTTCCTGAAGCTCAGTGGCACCTGGGTCATTTCCTACAAGTGAGAGTAGGTAGTGAATTCTCAAAGAAAAATGGTGTCTATTCTCAGATTCATGTGAAAAGTTGACCTCCTGTCCCTCTTTAACAAACAGCAACAAAAACTTTAGGAGCAAAGGAAATTCCCCGCCCCACCCCCACATGGAACACACCAGAGGTAAGGCTGACACCACCCTATGTTCTGCCACTTTTGCAAGGTTTTATGGACAGGGCAGGGAGAGAGCGGAGAAGATCAGAAGAATTGCACTCTTCTACACCACATCAGGCGTTTTAGCTGTAACTTTCATTGTACTATTTCCTTTAACACTATATAAACGTTAACAACTGTACGTATAGCAAATCAGAGAGCACATTAATGTGTTTCATGTTTAAATATATATTTTAATGTTACAGCTATTGCAATGATCTTACTTCAGTAGTCTTTGCTGGACTTCATCCCATGCACCGGTGCGGCTTTCATCCATGTACATGCGGAAAAGAATGCGCAACCCACACGCCAGGCTACTAGTCTCCTGTTTCAAAAGATTGGGCTTTGATTTGCCTTTAAAACCTGGAGAAATGTAAGGAATACATTTAAATTTGTTACTTACTTTCATCTTGAACTTTCCCTTTGTACTTTTATCTTTTAAAAATGCTTGTTTGCCAGTAAGTGGCCACTACAAATTACCCATTTATTTAGATCTTGCAGCAGGTAGCGCCATAGGGCAGTGCTGCTATTTGGGGTCTCTGTCTACTACCATAATCATTTGCCAGCTGTTCGCGGCAGGCAGGAGGTGCGGGGAGGGAGTGGGAGGAGTTGATTTGCGGGGCCCACCAGCAGGCAGGAGACGCTGGGGGGGAAACTGATTGGGGGGCTGCTGCTGGGTGCTCAGCACCCACCATTTTTTCTCCATGGGTGCTCCAACCCTGGAGCACCCACGGAGTCGGCGCCTATGTTGCTAATGTTATAAACCAAAACTAAACTATCACACATTTTTATTTTATCTTTTTCCTTTTCTGAAAGGAAAGTTTATTTTAAAGGAAAAGAAATGTCAGATATTTAAGTAACCAACCAGAAAAGAATCTCCATTGAGCTCTATGACTAATATACCTATAGCTAAGGCTAATTCACTATGCGGGTGGCTCCCTAAGGTGATATAGCAAGGGAATCAGCTCAAAACACGCAACTGATTCGGTTCAAAACACAGTAACATTGTTTTCTCAAATATTTTTCTAAATGGAGGTGACCCACCTGCTTTCCAGAGAGCAGTTCTTTGTTCATTGTTTGAATTAAAAGCTTTAGCAAATCTGTGAGATTCCAGCAAACAGTCCAGCAGTTTGAAAAGCTGTTGCGATGTTAGAAAACGATACATTCCTTGATCTTGTGTGTCCACATGAACATCGAAGTCTACTGCATCTCTCTTTAAAAAACAGACTTAGAACAGTCAGACTCAGAACAGTACTGACTACTGATTGTTGGTCATGGCAGTGAAGCTTTGTGATATCAGTCATTAACAACCAATTATGCCAACTCACGGGCAAAAGGCTGTTGAAATTTTATTGTTCTATAATTTCTCTTTTAAAGACAGACACTATGAATTATGCCCCTTACCTTATTTCTAGCCATACACACACTTAAACTTAGATCTGGATAGAACAAACAAACAAGTAACAACACATACGAGGTAAGGAAATTTCATCACACACTAGTAATATCTAAATTTAAGCCTCCACAAAGTGGTCTGCCTCTGTGGGGGGAAGGCTGAATTAATGTAAGGTTTAACAGACACTTTGGTTGCTTTGTTGGAAATTATGTAATTGTTCTAAGAAACTATTAGTTGACTGAAGTCGCAAGAGCTTATGGAACTTAATCTACCAGTGAAAATCTTCCCAAAAGGCTAACACCAACCACTCAAACTTACTTGTGCTGCTGCTAGATTCTCTGCATCTTCTTTTTTGCTGGTTGCTGGGAAGAACACAATGTTGTCGATAGTCTGAATAAGCTCCAGTTGTACAACACATTTGATTAACAGAGCAGCAAACAACTTCTGTTCTGGAAATTCTTAAAAAAAATAAAAAATAAAAATCAGCAAAATTACTTATTCTAGCAACTTTAAGAGTTACTCAGGCAAAAAAGTAAAGTACAATTTAAATTTGTAAGTAAGTTATTTTAGTGAAGACTTTCAGGACAGACCTATACTTAAAAGAATGTAATTGCATGGATAGTTAAAAACCAAGCCTGAAATGTAAAAATTCATCCATTGATTTATCACCACACACACAAAAGTTTGTCAATATATTTTATAATGGGGAAGGGTCTGGCAGTATTGGCAGAATAGCCAGAACTCAACAGGCAAAGTGATTGTCACTTATAAAAATGGACCCTTTCAGACTAGCATTAAGATACATTTGCCTTCTCTATACTGGAAAATACTCGCAAGTTAAATAGAGTGATTAGTCACTAATACGTCAAGCATCTACACATACATTTGCAACCAAGGTTCTAGAGGCATGCCTTGTAACATTTGTTAGCTCTCCTCTGGACAGGAATGAAAATGTTTTGTTCTCAGCTACTGTTAGCTTATGTTACATCTCCCACAAAAAATTAAATTCAAGGAAAGAAAGATTAAGTTACTAATTTATAATCATTTTATAAGGAGTCAAATACTGTGTTTAAGAAATCTTGCTTTAAGTTACAAATTTACTAGCAACCTAAAGCAAGATTTTTAAACACAGGGTGAAATCCTGGCCCCATGGAAGCCAATGCGAGTTTTGCCATTGACTTCCAAGGAGCCAAAATTTCACCCAAGGTGTTTTTCTCCTTATAAAACTGTTGAATTCTTGCCCTCACCACAGAGAACTAAAAATCATATATCCATTAAATAATATCTTCAACACAGCGTATCTCAATCTTTTTGTGCTGGCGACCCCCTTTGGACTTAAAAAAAAATTGTGACCCCCCCATGCTAAAACTTCAAAAAATTGTGACCCCTTACCTTAAATATCAATAAGTAAATTATGAATAATAAACTAATATTTCAAACCTATGCAAATATATAGTGATTAAAAATTAATCATGATTAATCGCACTGTTAAACAATAGAATACCATTTAAATATTGTGAATGTTTTCTACATTTTCAAATATATTGATTTCAATTACAACACAGAATACAAAGTGTACAGTGCTCACTTTATATTTATTTTTATTACAAATATTTGCAATGTAAAAAACAAAAGAAATAGTATATTTCAATTCACCTAATACAAGTACTGTAGTGCAATCTCTTTATAATGAAAGTTGAACTTACAAATGTAGTATTATGTAAAAAAAATAACTGCATTCAAAAATAAAACAATGCAAAATTTTAGAACCTATGAGTCCACTGTGTCCTATTTCAGCCAATCGGTCAGACAAACAAGTATGATTACAATTTGCAGGTGATAATGCTGCCTATGTCTTGTTTACAATGCCACCTGAAAGTGAGAACAGGCATTCGCATGGCACTGTTGTAGCCAGCATCGCAAGATATTTATGGGCCCGATGCGCTAAAAATTCATATGTCCCTTCATGCTTCAACCACCATTCCAGAGCACATGCGTCCATGATGATGACGGGTTCTGTTTGATAACGATCCAAAGCAGAGCGGACCAATGCATGTTCATTTTCATCATCTCAGTCAGATGCCACCAGCAGAAGGCTGATTTTCTTTTTTGGTGGTTCAGGTTCTGTAGTTTCCGCATCGGAGTGCTCTTTTAAGACATCTGAAAGCGTGCTGTTCGCCCCGTCCCTCTCAGATTTTGGAAGGCACTTCAGATTCTTAAACCTTGGGTCGAGTGCTGTAGCTATCCTTAGAAATCTCACATTAGTACCTTCTTTGTGTTTTGTCAAATCTGCTGTGAAAGTGTTCTTAAAACAAACACGTACTGGGTCATCATCCGAGACTGCTATAACATGAAATATATGGCAGAATGTGGGTAAAACAGAACAGGCGACATACAATTCTCCCCCAAGGAGTTCAGTCACAAATTTAATTAATGCTTTTTTTCTTTAATGCGCATCATCAGCATGGAAGCACGTCCTCTGGAATGGTGGCCAAAGCATGGAGGGGCATATGAATGTTTAGCATATCTGGCATGTAAATACCTTGCAACACCGGCTACAAAAGTGCCATGCGAATGCCTGTTCTCACTTTCAGGTGACATTGTAAATAAGAAGCAGGCAGCAGTATCTCCCGTAAATGTAAACAAACTTGTTTGTCTTAGCAATTGGCTGAACAAGAAGTAGGACTGAGTGGACTTATAGGCTGTAAAGTTTTACAGTTTTCTTGTTGAGTGCAGTTATGTAACAAAACAAAACAAAAAAAATCTACATTTTTAAGTTACACTTTCTCAATAAAGAGATTGCCCTAGAGTACTTGTATGAGGTGAATTGGAAAATACTGTTTCTTTTGTTTATCCTTTTTACAGTGCAAATATTTGTAATAAAAATAATAATATAAAGTGAGCACTGTACTTTTCATTCTGTGTTGTAATAGAAATCAATATATTTGAAAATGTAGAAAAACATCCAAAAATATTTAATAAATTTCTCGTATTCTATTGTTTAACAGTGCGATTAATCGCAATAATGTTTTTTAATCACAGTTAATTTTTTTTTATTTAATTGCATGAGTTACCTGCAATTAACCGACAGCCCTAATATAGAGTAATTTGTTATTGTTATTCTTTGCAGCTAGCAAATATGTATGTGTGCTTTTCAGCAAGATCTTCTTGTGCAATGGATAAATGTTTAAAGAGAGCTCAAGTAAGTACTTTGCAGAATGAAGGCATGAAGAAGGCAAAGTGCAGAAAATATGATTGCAGCTATTTAATGTGCAGTTTTACAGCAATCAAAAAATAAACCTCATTGTGTTGTGTATAGTGAAGTGCTAAGTGCTGAAAGCAGGAAACCTTTGAAATTAAGTCAGCATTTGGAAAGTAAACATCTACAGTTAAAGAACAAGCCTCCTGAGTTCGTTAAAGAGAAAATGGAACAGCTTGAACAGCCAGCAACCACTGATGCCAAACACAAGGAATGTCAGTAAGAATGCTCTTGAAGCTTCATATCTCATGTCACTTTGTATTGCCCAAACATGTAAGGAACATACAATAGCTGAGAATCTCATACTTCCTGTGGCATTAGACATGGTTACAAGCATGCTCGGCCAAGAAGAGGCAAATAAACAAAGCTATTCCTTTATGAAATGATACAGTTTCGAGGCATATTAATGAAATGGCTGATGACATTCATGAGCAGTTGAAAGAAAAGTTAAAATGGAGTGAATTCCTAGCTGCTCAGTTTCATGAATCAACAGATGTTCCAGGATCAGCACAGTTCTTAGCTTTCCTTCGATACAATTCAGATGCTACTGTTGAGGAAAACATACTCTTCTGTAACGTGCTGCCTAGCCACATGACTGGTGAATATCTATTTAACATTTTTGCTGAAGCTACCAAATTATTTTGAAATCGACTGGAAAAAATGTATTGTTATATGCAGTGACAGTACCAAAGCAATGACTAGCAAGAACAGTGGGCTTGTTGCAAGATTAAGAACAATTATGCTGCGTGCAATTTGGACCCATTGCTTCTTGCATCGGCAAGCACTTGCTGCGAATGGAAAGCCTTCTGAGTTGCATTACTTGATGAGTCTGTAAAAGTTGTGAATTTCATAAAAAAGCCTATTTCTATCAGCTCGCCTGTTTGTGATGAAATGGGTGCACTTCATAAAAGTCTTCTCTTGCACAATGAAGTGAGGTAGCTCTTAGGGGGAAAGCGTTAAGCAGACTTTCTGAATTGCGAGCTGAAGTACTTATGATCCCACAGGATCAAGGGTCTCCTTTTGCTAAATCGTTCTGGGATCATTCATGGTTTCTTCAATTGGCTTACTCAGACATCTTCAATCATCTCAATGAGTTAAACATGAGTTTTCAAGGACAGCACAAAACCATAATTGTGTTGGGAGACAAAGCAAGAGCCTTTGAAAAGAAGCTTGGAGCCTGGTCTGCTCGGCTTCAGAGTGGAAATTTCGAGTCATTTCCTCTGTGTTGCAAGTTCATTAAATCAATTGCTGATGAAAAGAGTGTGGACATAAAACAATTAAAAAACATTATGATTGAACATATACTTGAACTTAAAAAGCAGCTCCAGGATTACTTCCCACCTGATGAAGAAGAACATGGCAAGAGGTGGATAATTAATTTGTTCAACAAAAGAGAAGTCGAGTCTGCCGAACTTGCAGGAAGCCTGCAAGATAAACTGATCAAGTTTTCATCTGACAAAAAGCTTCAGTGTTCATTTCTTTCAGAAGATGTTTGCATGTTTTGAATGGCTTAGAAGCATGAGTATCCCAAACTTGTAACTGAAACTTTGAAAGTTTTAATCCCGTATACAACACCACACTTATGTACATTGGGATTCTCATCAATGGTTTCTTCAATTCAACGCAACATAAAAAAATTACTTTTACTTGTGACCCTCCTAAACCCATCCTGAGACGACCCCCCCCCCCCCCAGGTTGAGAAACACTACTTTAACAGATACAAAATCCTTGTGTTCTCAAGCATTCCTCTTTTTATTTAAAGAAAGACTTACTTGCTGTAGGTCTGGTTTTGCTGATCTCTTCACTTGCTGTGGACCCCACAATGGGCTGAATTTGGTGTCGATCTGAAGATCTTGGCTGGACAGTATCATGAATATCTACAGATTTCTGTGATATTGTATCCTGAAAATAAAATAAACAGTCGGTACATCAAATAAACTGAACAGAAGCTCACCAATGGGTCAACTTTCAATAAAATGTAACTGTAATTTACTGACAATAATTTTGAGGAGTTTTCTATTTCATTATTGTGATTATTTAAAAAATATAATATGCACTATAGCAGTTTTTTGGGAGAAGACCAATTCAAGTAATAAGGTTCTCCAAGACAAGGATTGACAACTTCTCAAATACGTGCATGTAGAGCAAAGTAATATAATCAAATAACTAAGATAAAATATGTAATTATATATTGAAATCAAGAGAATACTTTGCACTTACAATCATTTTTTACCATTTTCAAATACTTCATTGGACCATGTACTAGCATGTCAAGTAAAAGCTTAATTCACATTTCACTGGATTAACTAAAATATATTAAGTGTAGTATAATTCTGAAACCTGGCATTGCTCTATACCTTCCTTCCAAGTGCTTTATTTACAAATTCTTAGCCCCACCCAGCGAAGCATCATTCTCCAATATATAAATGGGTGAAAATGAGGCATAGAGATGTAAGTGGCAGATCTTGGAATGCTTCAAATAGCAAGAATAAGAGAGCAGTATAACTGAACTTTAATCTTTATTTGCTTCAAGTCCCCTGAAGTCATGAATGATCACCTCATGATGTGTGGTGGGTATAAATCACAGAAGTCTACTGCAGCAAGATGTTGGCTTGGCAGATGGAAATATCAGGTAAATGCCCTATTAAATATTATTATTATTATTATTTGATAGCTAGCTGCTTCAGCAGATTTCTGTGCTATGTATATCAGGAATACTAAAAAAACAGGGGAGTCACAAGACAAGAGCTGACAAGATATGATCTATGACTTGGGATGACCTGAAAGAGAAAAGCGGCTACATTATATGAATAGCTTCCTTATTCTTGCTGGGTTGAGTATTCTGCATACTAAATTGAAGAATTTTATTTTATTTTTTCACTATTTGTTGATCACCATTAAGACTACTCCCTGCCTTTCATTTTTAAGTACTCGTGGGAAGAGGTAGAAATATTAAATTATGTAATTTAATATAGAAATAAGAATATTCTATCATTAACTGCTGAAGTAGTTTATATAGATGTGTGATTATTATTCCTTTCAATAAGCAAATATTTCCAGTGTCTATTGTCCAGTAAATGCAATTTGAGACTATGATGATTTAAATCTAAGTATATGACACTTATAAACAATTACAGCATACCAATAATAGTAACCAGGGTTGGGTATTCATCAAACAGTAGACAACTCCTCTCCTCATTTTAGATGAATGCATGTTTGATTTTATACTGTTGTGTATAATACCCAGCACTGTTGCATTCAAAACACTTAAGGAACAATCTAAGACAAGAGGGCCATTCAGATGCAAAATAATGGGAGGCAAAGTACTCTACTGGTTATGGAGGAATGGGAGTCAGAACTTCTGGATTTCATTTCCAGTTTTTGCTGATGCCTCGCTCACTGCACGAAACTGGGCAAGTCACAACTACTGTCTCTCAGATTATGCATCTGAAAACGTGTATAATACTTCCTACCTACTTCACAGGAAAACTGTGAAACAGCTTTATTTTAAAAAGTTGAGTAAACTTAACTGCTGATTGATCATGAAAATCCACAAACCCCAGCAAACCATACCACAGGATCTAAGGCTACGTCCTCACTGAAAAAGGTACATTTTTTACATTGAGATAGCTAACTTGACATAAACACATATTTTTTTTGCAATGAAGACAAAGCCTGAGACTCTGGGCTTTTTATAAAACATCACTGTGATGCTACTTTAATTTAAAAGGACAACAGCAGCTTTTTAGTTTATTCAAATGATCAAGGACTATCCAGTGCAATATTCAATTATTTACATATTGTATAACTTTCAGCTTTATTTCTAATAATTTCAAATGGAAGTTCAAAAATACTGCCATCATCTACCATTTTATATAGTGCTTTTCACGTTCAAAGCACTTCACGCACATCAGGATGTGGCAAGTACATCTAACAACACTGAATGAGAGTATTGGCTAGAGGTCTAATACAACCAGAAATGAAACAGTTCACATTTGTGTTTTGCTATAACTAGACCCCTGAAGAGAAATGGAGGAAGTTCACATCTTAGTGTTACTGTTCTGGACCTTGATCCTGCAATGGCATCCAGATAGATGGACCTTTTCACCCATGCAGAGACTTAGGCCCCCCATGTCCTATGAAGATTTACCCAAGTGCTTAATTTAAAAAGCATGAGCTGTTCCATTGAAATCAATGGGACTCAATCTCTTAGTCACATAAGTATGCAAATCCAAAGAAACAACAGCATGTCAGTTTACACCATCAAGGCTTTGAGACTAGATGGGCTACAAACTTTATTTATTTTTAAATGAAAGTTTATATTCTTATTATGAAACACAATCTGTGAGAAACCCCCCAAAAAATCACTGAAGTGCAACGATTTTCTGTGATTATGCACTATGGATTTTATTGTGCTAGCCTAGCTAAAAAGATAAATGCACTCTTATTTAAATTAAATCAAAACAATGTTATCGTCCAAGGAGCCTGGCCACCACTATCTATGGGGGTTATCAGGAATGTGCACATGTACTGGAATATAGCTTACCTACTTCTGCACAACACAATGTATGAGCACTGCATAAACAGACTGAAAAACCACTATTTCTTGGCAACTGAATGGGTTTTTTTAAAGTACATTATCTAGAAAAGCGTTTCCAACCAAACCACATCAAAATTTGGATCTAAACGAAGCACATTTTACTTGTTCCAAACAACAATGTATATTCAAGGGAAACCCGTGAGAGCTTTAAAAAAAAAATTAAAACTCATTTTTATAAAACATACCAGCTGTTTCTCTCTCAAAGCAGATGGAGATACAGGGCCAGCCTCTCCACCTGTCGGTCGCCAAGTCAACAGCCTTGAAAAGACAAAGAGCACACACTCAGCAGTTTTGAAACACAAATCACACATTTAGATACTTACATACAAGACACACATTCGTATGCAATGGTTGCCCTGTGTCTAGTATTGTTAGAAATGAAATTGATAAAAGGCATGAAAAATGAATAAAAAATGGGAGGCAAAAATATACTCTGTTAATAGATGCTTCCAGAAATCTATAATTTAAATACTGTTTTTGAAATATAGTTTGTTTCAGTTATGAGCAAGAAATAAAAGTAAAAATGTTTACTTCACACTTTTCCAACTATAACTACTTTAGTTCTTAGCTTTAAAAACAAAACAAAAAAACCAACCTCTGGTGTTATTTGTAAACTTTATAACTGATACAGAGCAACAGTATCAGTAATACTTTGTACTTTGTACAGAGCAACAGTATCAGTAATACTTTGTACTTCCTTAACTTTCACCTTAAGATGTCAAATCACTTTGCAAACACTAAAGAATATCCTTGTGAGTTATTTGTATTACAGCAGTGCCTGGATTTCCTAACTGAGATCAGGGCCCCACTGTGCCAGGTGTTGTACATGCACATTGTAAGGTCTTCAGAGAGCATTACTACCTAACTAGACAAGACAGATAAAGGGTGGGAGAAGGGGATACTAACATTTCTTATTTAATAGAATTGGAACTGAAGTCCAGAGAGATTAAATGACTTGACAAGACAAGAACGGACAAGAATTCTATGGAAGAGCTTGGAATTGAACCCAGATCTCAAAAGTCCCAGTCACAAAAGTCTTCAGGCAACACAAAGCAGGCAGAAAGTTGTCACAAAGGGGTAGCTGGGAACTCTTCTGGAATAGAGGTGGCTAAAGCCAATGTAGTTGGTTTTATGCTACCCAGTCACCATCACTACCTGTGAAAGGAGGAGGTGGGAAAGAGTGGGCCCAGAGCATGCTGCACTCTAACAGTTCTCACTGGCATAATGGCCTTAGGGAGCTATTAAGTGCCTGCAGAAGTTAGACTGTTCTAATTTTTGCCAGGAGCCCGTTCCCAGCTCCTGGCCAGGACCAGGATAAGAGGAGGGTCAATTTTGCCTCTATCAATCTCAGCTATGCCAAACTCTGCTTTGGCACACCTGAGGGTATGGCTTCAGTTTAAATAAAATTATAAATTGTACAGATTATATTATTTCTTCTGATTTGTAACAAAGACGACTTCCATCCAGGGCTCCAGAATCTGATGCCTGTGACATACTCAAAAGTGTGTGCACAGGCCTGGTGGGGCTCATTGCAGGATTTTTCTACTGTCACCATGTTGCATAAGTACAGGAGCAAAGGTAGGGCAATGATTTCTGCAAAAGCAATTGAGATACTGAAGAATTAATAACCCAATGAATTTGAAAGCATGCCAGGACACCCATTTTACCTGGCTACCCACATGATTCTTCACAAAAGTGATAAGTAAAATAATTACTTAGCAAAGAGCTTCTCAAAGAAAGACAAGTAGTATCATTTCAGGATTGTTTAATCACTTTTGAAAACAAAGAGTACATCTACACTTGGAGCTAGCAGTGGGATTCCCCGCTGGAGTAAACCGTCTCTCACTAGCTCTCATTGAGCTAGCATACAAAAAGAGCAATGTAGCCACAGTAGCATTGGCACCGGCAAGCGGCAACAGGGGCTAGCCACCACACATCCATCTCCACAGAGTCTGGGTGGGTTTGTACTCAGATTGGCTAGCCTGTGCCACTGCTTGCAACTGCCCATGTTACAGTGGCTACATACTATTTTTAGCATAGTAGCTCGATGAGAGCTAGCGAGAGTATGTCTAGCCTAGCTGGGAATATCACGCCCAGCTCCAAATACAGACATAGACAAAGAGAGCCTGTCAAACATTGGCAGATTCCAGTACCATGTATGAAGACTCACCTATTAAATAACTTTTGAAGCAATCACAATGTTTCTCATACTTAGAGGGATATAAAATACAATACATAAAAACAGGTTTACTGAGTTGTCAATATTAAAAATAGTGTGAGGTAAAGTGCTGGCTGGTTCAAAGGTTACTAACAGAATACAGGGTCTTAGGGTACGTTTCCACTGAATCCAAGACATAACTGCAGCTTGGGTAGGCATACCCTCCCTAGCTCTAATCCAGCTAACATGGCTAAAACTAGCAGTGAAGTTACAGCAGCACAGCTTCAGTGCCGACTAGCAACATAACTATGTACCCAGAAGGCCTGGCTGGGCTTCTTCACTGCTAGTTTTAGCTGAGCTAGCAAGATTAAAGGTACCTATCTGAGTTGCAATCACACCTTCATTTGCATTTTAGTCATATCCTTATTTTTAAGGCATTGGGTCAAATGCAGTCAGTTTGTATGCTGGAAGGCACCTAGAGTTAATACTGAAGTCATTACACCTGGAATAAATGCTAATTTATTAACTAACCACTTCCACGCTATTAGCAATAAAGCCCTTGCCCTTGATGCAACCATATATACCTCTGTGCTCTTTGCTTCTGCCTGCACTTCAACAAACAGTGTCGGAACAAGGAGAAAGGAAGAAAGAGTATGTGAAGTTACTCAGAGCTGGGAGGGGCTGTTTTCCTCATCCCCAAGCACTGGAGCAACATCCAGAACAAGCTGTGTTGTCAGGGCTGCACTGTAGAATAGAAAGAGGAGAGAGCTGAGGCTCTTTGTACAGGCTCTTTGCTGTGAGGGCAGGAAAAGCCCCAGCCCAAAGAGGAGAGATAGGACAGAAAAATATGACCTGCATGAAGAGGAGACTGCAGGTCACAAGAGAGCTACAGCAAAAAGGCCCAGTTCCCATTGGAAGAGGAAGGAAGCCACAGGCATGGAGGGAGAAAAATAAGGTAACTTAAGGGCACAGAAACAGCAGAAAAACAGGATGAAAACAAGGAGCCTGCAAAGAAAAGTTCATTTTTGAGGGAAATGGAGTCAGTATTTCCACTAACCCTTCTAGAAAGTCTTAACTTTTGCTGAGAAGACATGGCTAAAATGAACAGGTCATTTTGAGCAGTTTCATGTTGCATCAGGGTTGTCAGTAACAGTGATGGGTACCAAGTAAATGTCCTCATATGCCCTGGAAGATGAGGCAGACGACATACTGATCAGAAGACTGTATGTAAAAACACTGATAAAACAGATGATGTTTCACTGGGAAGGCTGCGCATCTCCACAGAATATAAATGGGAACACAGGGATGCTTGTGATAATACAAAAATTTCAACCTATAAAGCTCAAGAAGAAACACAAAATGAAAACCTGAGGAAACTCTGACAGAAGACAGACAGGAAAAAGAGAATGGAAACATATGGAAAATGTGGTAGAAAATCACAACATTCGTGGAAAATGTGTCCAGCCAGAGAAGCAAAATATCATAAATGTCAGCAAAAGGGAAACTGAAGCATTATGCAGGTCTTAAAAGCAGATGCTTAGGCTAGGTCTACACTACGGGGGGGGGGGGGGGGGGGGGGGGTGTCGACCTAAGATACGCAACTTCAGCTACGCGAATAGCGTAGCTGAAGTTGCGTATTTTAGGTCAACTTACCTGGCTGTGAGGACAGCGGCGAGTCGACCGCTGCTGCTCCCCCGTCGACTCCGCTTCCGCCTCTCGCTGCGGTGGAGTTCCGGAGTCGACGGCAGAGCGATCGGGGATCAATTTTATTGCGTCTACACTAGACGCGATAAATCGATCCCCGATAAATAGATCGCTACCCGCCGATCCGGCGGGTAGTGAAGACATGCCCTGAGTAGACAATGCAAAAGAACCAGCATAAGAGGTCCACAACAGAAATTGTTACGGAGCAGCCAATGTCTGATTGTATGAATCCACAGAACAGTGAAGGAGCTTAGTACTTTGGTGAAAATGAAGACTTAACACATTCTGCTTGCACAAGTTCATATTAAAACTGTACATGGTAGCTGACACAATGGGTTAGTGTGTTTGACTTTTCAGATCTGGAGACAGGGGTTCAAATGTCACTCTCGGTCACACCAACAAAAGAAACAGTGGTGGTTTCATTCCAGCCACATCACTTCTCCACCACACAATCTGATGCTTTGATAGCATGTGAAATTTATTATTGGTTTAGCTCAAAGAGTTGTATTATTAAATTAAAACCTAAAACATCTGGGAACTGGCTACCTTTCTGTGGATTTTGTGTTGCTTTGGGTGGTGTGTTGAAGAGGTTTCTAGCCACTAAAGACAGGGCAGGGTGAGATATTTGTGAGGAGAAAGTCCCCCTTCACTGCAATTCCCTCTGCACTTCAGCCTGAATGCCTCATGCATCCCAGCTCCCCCACTATCAGTTACTGATCCCTCCACTGGGCCAGGTAACATCAGGAAGACAAACCTGGGAAAGGAGAAAATGGTATGGAGCCAGCAGTCATGTGCAGGCCCAGCAGTGTTGTTACATGAGTCAGGACAGAGACAGTGAGACTTCAGAATGGGTAGGGAGTTGCACACTCTGGCTTCATCTACACTACACCCCACTGGTGGTGGTGTGTAATGTATGTTTAGCGATGTGCTGGCATGAAAAGCTCACTATGTCCACATTGTGGTGTGTGGCTACAAGTGTCAGTGAAAGGCTCCGGAAGCAGGGAGGCTGTGGGGAAAGGGTTCAGCAGCTCCTCACTGCCGGGACCTTTTGTTGTGGTGAGGAAGGGCTCCAGCAGTGGGGAACTGGCAGAGTCTTTCCCCACTGTTGGCATCTTTCACTGAGGTAGGGAAGGCTCCAGCAGTGGGATACTACACTGCTTAAAGGTGGAGGCATGGCTTGGGCAAGTAGGGAGTCGTGCAGGGCATGTACTCAAGTACATACCCTTCAGGCATTTCTTTACTCTAGTCGCCTAAACTGTGCCTCACCATCTCCACTGCTATTTATACCTCTGCTGAGGGGTTACACAGCTATGGACACTACACACTGCCGAAAAAAGCCTACAGTATAGATGCACCTTCTGGGAGGGAGTTGGGGCCGGGGGGTGTTGGAGGATTTTAGTTTCAGACAACAGTGACAGCGATTTTCTATTTTTTCACACCCCATAAGCATGCATGGCATATTGTAGCTGAAGTGGCAAGACCCTTCCCCAAGAAGCTTACAGGCAGAGTTAAGATATAACACAGCAAGGAAAGAATTAAATGTATGAGGGTTGTGAAAGGTTAAAGGCCACAAAAGTGAATGACCAAGAGATTAATGCGTCACACTAAGAACATCTTGTTAATTCCTTTTGCCCCCCCCCCTTTATTATTATTATTATTTTGCTTTTTAAGTAAACAGATTAAAATTGGGCAAGTGTGAAGATGATGAACCAACTATTTGGCTTCCCTGACAAATTAAGAAGCTTACTCGAATACACTTCACTTAGCATATTTTATGGCAAAACTGCTGTTAGATTATTTCATGTGTACTTAAAAAATTGAAAGGCCTACTGTCCAATAAATAAGACTAAGAGAAGAAGCGAATAAAACCAGGAGATACAATTGTTCCTCAGTGAAGCTGTAATTTTAAAAATTTGATTAGACCTCAATAATTCCTGTTAAAAAACCTCCCTTGTTATATTTCAAAGGCGTTTTTTTTTTTTAAACACAATTGATTAACACTTACAATATACAGAAAAAGTACACTGAATCCCCTTGTTATTCTGAATCAATTTGCTGTTCTAAAAGACCATTTATTTTTAGTCTTCTGTTGACAAATAAGCAAAAAAAATATTAAAAACATCACAACTTTTTGGTCACCCATAGAAAATGAAATTGATTTCAAACCATGGAGCCCTCATCCAAATTATCTTCTAAAAAGAATAGCCAATACAAATTATACAATAAAGAGAGGAATTTTCTTACGCATGGGGGATTGTGGTTTTGAAGATATCCAGCATGCAGTTGCACGTTTTATCCCAGATTTCTAGGGTAAACTTTTCACCATTTAGAATGACGACATTCTCCAAACAGTTGGTACCAGATCGTGCTAGCTGTTCATTGTCTGGAATAGAAAACAGTGCATTTGTTTGTTTGTACCCAACAGGGTAAAATGTTAGCATTGTTTAATACAAACTTGGTACAGTCTTACCTTGCTGCACACACCAGTACAGCTGTGCAAATATATCATCCAAGAGGACATCACTAAGTACTTCTAAATACTGGGTGAATACATCACATATTGCATAAAGTGCATGATTGCAAGTAGTTGTCATCCATTCAGCTTTCTAGGAGAAAAAATAATAGCGAGGTGTGTACTACTATAAAGTTTCTAATGTATCTTATTAAGAATGCGTGAAAGTCTTACTTTAACTTGTAGGCAATTCCTGTTCATCTGTGGGGGAGCTATTGGGTACTTGTTCCATCTGCACCGCTTTCCTAATTTCTATCTTTAATCCCTACTGCTATCCCTAAACTAAATTGCAACTACTATCCACAACGACATGTAATGCTGCATGGATTTGGCAGATAGGGTGGTCTAAAATCAGTCTCTCCACTTTTACCCTGCTTATTGTGAGGTTAAGAACATCAGCTTCACTAACCCATTGATAGCATAAAGGAAGAAAGCATGAAAACCTGATCCCAAGGAGAAATTAAGTAATGTAAATGTAAAGAGTACCTGATATAAGAAATGTAGCATACAGTAACTCCCTTTCTTTTTGCTACTATTTGAAAACAATGTAAATCATTAATGGATGCTAATATTAAAGTTAGTCTCACTCACAATTAGCTAACTTTTCTACATCTTAATATTTGACAAAGAAAAAGAAAATCTGGCCTTTCACAAATCAACTCTACGTATTTTCCAAAAGTAGTTGATATCTTGACCATATTTATAACCTATTATATCTGTTACCTTAGGATAAAAAGTATATGGCACAGCTGAAATGTATGAAATAAGCAATTGCTAAATTACCAGAACCGAGATGATCTTTCTTTAATGCTTTTAAAAGCAAGTGGCACCCCCCACCACCTCAGAGGTGTGGGGGAGGGATATTGTCTGGGCCTCCAGGGAGAAGAGGGCTCTGTGGTTTCTTTCAGGATCTTTCCATTTTATCCTGCTCATGGGAGCTCAGCTTTCTCATGGATTTGAAAGGTGGGATTACTGCTGGGGGCAGCATCCTAGCTGACTGGCTGCTTTGAGGGTTGCACTGGAAGCCCACTGGTTCCCATGTTCCAAAGGAGAGGGCACCCCACACTCCCAGCACAGAACAACAGCTCCCACATCTGGGGTTTGGGGAGGACATCTTTGAAACTGCTGCGGATGTTGCACGAGTTGCCTTTTTAAATTGGGGAAGACATTTTATTCTCACTGCCAGAGTGGCCAGCATAGGAAGAGTTTTTTGCCTTCCCTACAGCAGCTCAGGGACCTAGTGGGTAGGTTAGAAGTTGCAACTTGGCAAGTGTCCAGTGCAGGTACTCATTCGATAGGGAGTCTGGTTCCCTGATAACAGGAATTGGGAGCTAGAGGAAGGTTTCCCCTGATGAAACTAGGAATGGGATAGGAGCTCCTGAAGTCTGGTACGGAGAGGTGTCAACCTCTTTTTCTTCAGCCCCTTATAACCTTCATATGCATGCCGTGCAGTGAGATCCCAGAAATGGGCTGGAAACATGCAACAGGTACCCTCCACCAGGTGAGCAGATTATGAAAGGAAGGATTACTTGCACTGAATGGGTTACTGACGGATAGTTCCCAGATGACATCAGTTAATAAATTTGCAGCCTAGTTCAACCATATCCCCTGTGTCTGATCTTTCTTCCTGCAATTACCAATTCCTAACCCATTCTTCCAACATGCAAAATAAGGATCTATTATAACCTAGTACATGGAATTATAATCCCTCACTATACAGATGTGGTTTACAATACAAATAAGAAGAAAGATCCTGAGTACGTTCAACAGAACAGTAATGCAATTAATTAAGGTAGTTCTAGCAACAAGTGAAACATTCTGATTCACAAGACATACGGGTGTGGCTTTATGCGTGAGGAACATTTTTTCCCCCTAGCTGTGAATCTTATGAAAATCTCTCCCCCTCAACCTCTGCCCCCCCGCTTTTTTTTTTACCTCTGTCTGCTGTTCTGGCAGTTTCATGTTGTCAAATATCCTGAAGACAATCCTAAACAAATCCTGCCACCAGTGTTTTTCATAAGTATGGCCATATGTTTTCATTATTTCAAACATTACTGTTAAGCCCCTGCAATTAAAAAACCACACAAGTATGAGGAACCATAAAAAGAAACACTATATGCCACAGATGTCACACTGCTACACTAATAATAATAATATTCAAAACCTGCATGAAACACATTCTATACATTGTTTTTATTTAAAAAAATGAGTGGTAAAGTCAACAGGTTAAAAAAATATATTTTTAGAAATTGAAGTGGCACCTGGAAAACAAAGCAAGCATTCATGAGCACTTCAAACTGAATAGGATTTTTAAGTTTAATTTCAAGGGATAGAAAACTGAGGGCACAAATTTCACCTGAATAAACTCTTTATAATTTTTTGTAACTTGTCAGAATTTACAGTAAAATATTATGAATGGAGGTACCCACAAGGTAAATCAGTGTATAATTTGTTTTAAAAAGTGAGCTTTTCCAAATGCTACCTGAAGCTAGGAAATATTCAAGGTGACTTGTAAAAGGAAAAAAATTGGGTTGTGCCCTTTTTGATTTTCTGTGAAGAACAGACAAGATTCTACTTATTTGTTTAATTGAGAAATTCAGGTCTCATCTTTTTTCCCACCCCAGGAAGACTAAGAGAACTGGGAATATTGTGACATGAGACACCATGCATCTGAAATCTAATTGAGAGAGAAAGTTGTTTTTATTAAGATTTTTTAAAAACTTTTCTAGTAACACATTTAATGTAAAAATATTCCAGAAACAGTTAAGAAGAAAGTATCTAGTAAAGATTCACCACCTCTCACCCTTTTAATTAAGGGCTGGGAATATTTCCAGTCAACGTCTTTGACCTCCAACAGGTCATACAGCACAAATAAGGAAAAGAAGCCTTCACATTTCTGATACTTTAAAATGTAAAAACAAGCATACTTTATTTTATACATTAGAAGGAGACAATACAAAGCATACAGTCCCATCTTCCTGTTCAGGTCATCTTTTAGCTACAAGCAGCAGCAACTCATTTACAAACCCTCTTCCTTTCATCTATTTACACTATGAACATTAAAATTAAATGCATCCCAATAATGAGCCCTTCAAGTAAACATACAAGCATCTCTTTCAACATTTCTTGATTTTTAGGGCTGTGCCTAAATTTGGCTTTACAGTTTTCTTTCCCAGTCTTTATCACAGGTATATAGAATTATAAATTGTCAAATACATTTGTATAAGTTATTTGTTACAGTTACTGGAATTCTAAACGTACTTTTTGTTACATTTGAATCTGAGTTGTTTCCTGTTAGTGACAGTGAAGAATTAACCTCAAAAATCTAAAATATAGTTTACTTTTCTATCACATTATTTGACACACTGTAAACACACTTCCTTTACGAAAAAGGAAATCCAAACATTTCATATACATCATTAAAAATTTCAATAAATATAAAAAACACATTACAAGGGCAGACTAGCATTCAATGAAAAACAATTAGATTTGTGTGGGAAAGTACTGTATAACTTTTCTCCCTTTCAATCTCTTTCTGCAATCAATTACCAATTTGCAGACTCCATTACAATATCTGCCCTGGCTTGAAAATAGTTAGCAAATACTCAAAGAAAATATGCAAATTCAAGTATTCAACAGAAACCAGAAAAGGTTCCTATAGGATTTTGTCATAATTTTCTATTACTATTAAACCTGGTTATTACACTATTTGTTCATAGTTGTTTAACAACAACAAAATAATGGGTAAAACTGCCAGGGGAAAAAACATATTAACCTAACTAATTTCCTATTTTAACAAGAGTTCAGGGCATACTGATTGTTTACACAGTTGGCCTACTGTGTCAAAATTAAAACGGAATGATTCTGACTAATTTACAACCTCTAACATATGGAGGGAAAGTTACTGTTTTACTTTTACTGAACAGGCACTAAAATCAGCACTGGGTTTGACTATCACAGACTTTAAGAGAGAAACAGACATACAATAGAAGCCCATTTCATAATGTCAAGTATTTCACCTATTGTATGATCATTCTAAAAGCATGTATCCATGTTAAATGGATCTTCATCAACTTAAGTAACAAAGCTAACTTAAGTCAAAAGTTTCTTCAGAGAAAAAACAAGATTTTTTTAAATTAATGTTTCAGCATGTTTAAAATGTATTTATAGCACTTGCCTATCCTCCCAAAGTGATAGCAATTAAATCAAATATACAAGTTTCTGATTTTAGTCAGATCAGTTATGTTTGCCAACAGACAATTACCTCCATCTGTTTTAAAAACGTTTTAAAGGCTCATAAACAAGAAAAACAAACCACTTGAAAATTTAAATCACAAATACGGATTGTTACCTGGTTCTTACATCTAATTTGCATCTATTGATGATACAGGATAACTCAAAGAGAATTGGGAACCATCCTCTCACCCACACCCTATCTTCAGGAGCTACATTCATATCATCACTTGTGTATTCCTTGAAAGCCTTGAGAAGCAAATACAGGATTAATGTAGCAGAAGCATTAGTATCATTTACAAGTTATAAACTTACTATTTTGGTGGAAGGTAGAAGTACTAAGATAATATTAGAGTAAATGTATTAACTAAAGCACAATTTAAGTACTGTTATGGATATTATATTAGAAAAATTGTATTCAATATTTTACAATCTGGTATTAAGGTTTATAAATGATACCACAAAATATGGCAATAAAATTTACCTTAGGAGCTATACTATGGTCAAGGTAATCTAAATGTTTTTTAAAATTATTCTTATAAAGGTATGAAAAACAGATTTTGCAAAAAACAACTGCCTACTCAGCCACCATTTGTAACTTTTAATTTAACCTCTCAGTCTCCTATTCTGTCCTACAGAGACATCCTTGAGGATAATAATATTTTTTTAAATTGACACCTATACCTATGCCACTATAGCAGGGGTCGGCAACCTTCGGCATGCAGCCCATCAGGGTAATCCGCTGGCAGGCCGCGAGACTTTATGTTGACCGTCCACAGGCACGGCCACTGCAGCTCCCAGTAGCTGCAGTTCGCTGTTCCCAGCCAATGGGAGCTGCGGGAAGTGGCAGTGAGCACATCCCTGTGGCCCACTGCTTCCCACAGCTTACTCTGATGGGCCACGTGCCGAAGGTTGCCGACCCCTGCACTATAGGTATGTTAGCAAAGGGTGCTCCCAGCATAGGAACAGATACTGAGAAGTTCCAAGCCCCAACAGCTCTCATTGAAGGTCCCAAGAAAATTAACCAACACGAAGTGCAACTTGTTCAAAGCCTACATCAAGATGTTTATAAACAAATGTGCAGCCCATGCCCTCTCCTGGACTTTAAAGTCCCTCGTAGAATTTAAAGCCAAATTTTTAAAGCTGATACAACTGCACATTTTTATGTTATGAAAGTATTATTAATTTAAACACTTATGATTTAACAAGTATGGTTTATACCTGAGGTCTGTCTGATACATATTTTGCACAATGGCGAATGAGGCGGATTGCTTCCATGCTTGTGTCTGGAAAAGCTGCATTGCATGCAAATTCAGACAAACATTTTACTGCATCCTGGAAAGAATCTATGGTAGCTGGGAAGTGTTTTTCAAATACAATTGCTGGAAAAAATACATATATATTAAAATTAACACATGGGTCCTTCAAACATTTTCAAACAAAATGTCAATTGTCCCCTAAAATAATTTTTAAAAGACCAAGATGTGAATCTAGCATAGGAAAAAGGGAAGACAAAAGTGAGAGAAATGGCTGAAGAGATTTGTGCCACTGCTTGATTCTGTTAAATGTGTAATTATTACAAAAACCAAAAATATTCTGTTAAGAATTCATACAGAGGGCACTGTATTCTTATAATACATTTTAATTTCACACCCATTCACTGATGTAGTCTTCTAAAGCAATGAAAGCCCACAATTAAATGAGTTAAGGCTTGATATTTAGCACTATCTGTATTTAAACACATTTTTACTAAGAGCTGAACAGCATCCCCCAGGACGAGCTACAGCATCAGGAATCAGTTGTAGGCCTTTCCCCCACCCCATATTTGTGGTTCAATTCTATTGGCTTTACATATTCACACTTGAGTTGTGAATCACAGAGCTTTGAGAACTTTCTTGAAAGACAGCCTGTTGCGGCTGCACAAGCGATCCCTTTTGGCATTGAAAGCTTGGAGCCAAGACAATAAAAGATCATACAGTCCCAACTGCTTCACTTCCTTCTTTTAAAACAGAGCCCTAGGCCAGAACTCAGAGAGCAAAGGGAAGGTGTGCAGGTAATGTGATTATGCAACATACTTGAAGAAATATCTGAAAACTTTAAATTCACAATCAAAAATGAAAAAGTATAACTTGTTTAAAAAATTCACTCTCTCTCAATAGTTGACTTTTCAGTCTAGAATAAATGTTTATAGCTATCATAAAACTTATGTGTAGAGTACAAAGACAAATGACAAACATGTTACTTTATTACTTTTTGAAGTATATATTCTCAGTAAACTACAAATTTTTTAAAAAGCAGTAAAAACAGAGAAATATTGTTTTAACATGTATTTAGGAGAGTTCTGCTAGGCAAATAATAAAATTAGAGCAAACTGAAAAGAACAATGAGCTGTTCATTTGCTTCCACATAACCCGTAGTGATATCTGTAAATTATGCATCAGTACTTACTGACAATGTGCCCTGTAGTTTGAAATGCAAGTTCCACTATACTTTCATCCTGATCTGATGCAGCCAGATGAAACACTGAAAATATATTCTTCCAACCTGAGCGAATGTTGGCAGCTTGAGAGTTTACCATCTGTGCTATGCACCGTACAACCATGTCTCGAATGGTAGGAGACCTAAATTATAAACAAAATGTTAATAAATAGTAACTGAAGCTACTGTACTGATTAAAAAACAGAACTTTTCTAAGGACCAATTTCATTTTACAGAAGCAATTCAAACAAAATAACTGATTCCAAAAGCTGGTGGTTATGTTCCCAAGTGATTCAGTTAACTGCACAATTACCTGTTTCTCTTCATTATGTGTTCAAACGGCCTTAAGAAATCCTTCTGGAATCGGAAATTAGCAAGTTCTCCTTTTTCTAAGAATTTCATTGATAACTGCCTTAAGGAATCTACTGCAAAAATAGCTACATCTTCATTCGGATTGCAGCCAACCTAGGAATGTAGAAGTAGAAACACATGTTGGCATTAAAACTGCATTTTAAGAAATTAGTCTGAATTGTCTTTACATTTGAAGATGGAAACGGAAGAGCAGAAATCACAAATTCAGAAGCGAAACTTAAGATACAAAGTTAAAAATACATTATTAATTTAATCAATTCCTACCAGCAGCATGGCTCAGTACTTTACCAAACAAGTTTCTCACTTCCTAACCTATCCAACTTGTATTTTGAAGAACACATCCCAACTTTTAGAGCTCTCTAAAGATAAACAAATGAGCTCATTAGAGCTACTTCACGAGTCAAAATGATAAAACAGCGGACCCTTGCTAGAACGCGTGTCTATATAATGCGAATTTGCTTATAGCGCGGGACCGCGCATAGATCCCAAATTTAATTACCTTCATTGGAATCCATGGTAACACAGTCCCCGCGTTAACACGGGACCGCGCATGGATCCAAAACCCCATGTTCTAGCGAAGGTCTGATGTATTAAAAAACACAGAAGACAAATAAGACATTTAATTTAGAACAACAGATTAACTCAATACTGCAAACAGCCAAAGCTGAGTTAAGAAACACAAAACACTTTTTACAACACCCAATGACGGCATATTACCTCCTACAGCAGCCATTTTTAGATCTATACCATAATTAGGGCCCTACCAAAGTCACGGTCCATTTTAGTCAATTTCACAGTCACAGGATTTTAAAAATCGTAAACTTCATGATTTCAGCTATTTAAATCTGAAATTTCACGGTGTTGTAATTGTAGGGGTTCTGACCCAAAAAGGACTTGTGGGGGGATCGCAAGGTTATTGGGGGAGCGTGGGGGGGGGGTGTCGCAAGGATATTGTAAGGGGGGTTGCAGTACTGCTACCCTTACTTCTGTGCTGCTGCTGGCAGTGGCGCTGCCTTCAGAGTGGGCAGCTGGAGAGCGGCAGCTGCTGGCCGGGAGCCCAGCTCTGAAGGCAGAGCCGCCACCAGCAGCAGCGCAGAATGAAGGATGGCATGGGTATGGTATTGCCACCCTTACTTCTAGGCTGATGCATGCAGAGCTGGGTCCTCAGTCAGCAGCCGCCACTCTCCGGCCACCCAGTTCTCAAGGCAGCAGTGCAGAAGTAAGGTTGGCAATACCATACCATGCCATCCTTACTTCTGCGCTGCTGCTGACGGTGGCTCTGTCTTCAGAGCTGGTATGGTATGGTTTTGCCACCCTTACTTTTGCGCTGCCTTCAGAGCTGGGTGGCCGGAGAGTGGCGTCTATTGGCCGGGCACCCAGCTCTGAAGGCAGCGCCCCGCCAGCAGCAGCACAGAAGTAAGGGTGGCAATACCACGACCCCCCTAAAATAACCGTGTGACCCCCCTGCAACTCCCTTTTGGGTCAGGACCTCCAATTTGAGAAAGATGATCTCCCCCATGAAATCTATTAAGTAGAGGGTAAAAGCACACAAGACCAGATTTCACATGGGAACACCAGATTTCATGGTCCGTGACGAGTTTTTCATGGCCGTGAATTTGGTAGGGCCCTAACCATGATTAACAAGTTGGCCAATTTATACCACTGCCTTTGCATTTAGTACAGAATATATCAGCCTTGTGAACAGAGAATAACTAGCCAGGTTCAAATATGGGTTCAACAGAGCAATATAGATGGCTTTAGCCCTTCTACCGTAGATTTTGTATTCTTTTTCCTTTTCTTCTTTAGTGCTCTATTTCGATCTATTCTAAAGGATAGTCAGTTAGAACTGAATTTAGGTGTAAAATTTTTCAAAATTTAGTTTTGAAAGGGTTTTAAATAGATAGGAATCATCATTTTCTGATTGTGTGAGCAATTCAAATGGTGTAATGATTAGCAAACATACCTTATTAAAATGATCTCCAATAACTTCCCAGATTCTAGACCACTGTAGTCTTATCCGACCCATGTTATAGTAAGAAATCTCTACTATCTTCTGCAGACTAAACATTCGAGGATGGGTAGCAGACAGCAGTTCATCCATAGATACGGCACAAAGCCAACGAACAAAATCCACTGTTAAACGATCAGAATTCATTTAGTATTCTTTCCAAGCTTTATCAGAAAGCTACTTTGTAGATTAAGATAAAAAGTGATAAAACTTACCAATAGCATTTCCATCCAGTCTTGTAGATCCTGTAAATATTCTGAAAAAATTCACAATTTATAAGACTTTATTTTTTTTAAAAGTGGCTTCTTTTACAAAAAATAATTTATACCACAAATATTTTGCTACTGTGTTATTGCCCAAAACAGATTTCTAGCTATGACAAAATCTAACTGCCTTAAATACAGCATTTAAGACTTGACAGGTAAATTCTCAAAATCTGGAACACTACCAAAAATGTGAATCATGATTTACTATACTTAGTAAGATTTTAGAACTGCTGTCCCTCAGCGAACTTCAAGAGAAGGTAAAGTACACCAAGAAAAGCAGCATTTTAAATATATAAATCAGAAAGTACTTTTCATTATGCCAGAAAGATTTGGGTCAATATTCAACATTTACAAATGACACCATATGATATAATGTTGACCAAAGTATCTGGTCATAGCAAATACCCCAACTGACAACAGTCTTTTGTATTATGCCTAAATCCTAGGGACTCTTGCAGTCCTTGAAAGGAATACCACTTTGAAATACAGCTATCAATTTTGACAACTATTTAGACACTGGGGGCCTCAGACGTCTCCATATAAAACAGCAAGATTTATGAAAGGTTCCTGTCTGATCCAGTTTTGAAAATAAAAACCAACATACTCCTGTAAGATTCCACTTTACTTTTAGGGAAAAACTAGAACGGTAGTAAATATCAAAGACAGCATTCTTATAGATGAGTACTAGTCAGGGGGGAAATGGAAGGATGCAGTAATTGGGTAGAGAACCAAAAGTGTTTAGTGTCAGTAGTTCTCTCTCTCTCTCTCTCTCTCTCTCTCTCTCTCCATAAAGGAGACAAAAATCTATACATTTTAACTGAAGTATTTATTCTTAAATTTATATAGAGAATCAAGATGGACCACACTTTGTACAGCAACAGCAGCTTCTTTTACACCCCTCAGTTTTCCCCCTGCAGTTATTACTAAATATTTGTAAACAGTTTCTGCTTCTCTTTTCCCTACCTTCCTTCTACCTTCTGCTATGATGAGCAACTCCTGCTGTGCAATAACACAAAAACAAAATAAAACAAAAACAAGCACCTTGTGACACTGCAATATGGTGATGCAGATATAGCATTTTTGTAATTACTGAGAAACCAAATAACCTACTTATTTTTTCTATCACTAATTGAATCTACTGTATTCGAATACTGTGAAAAGTTCATGAGGTATCCAACTGGAAGGAAGTTAAATACCGTACCTGTCTACAGCAACAACAACACTTTGGGAACTAGTTTCTCCAATGGATTCCTGAATACTCGCTATCTGCTTCCAGTCCACATTTCCTCCAACTATGGGGAACAATTAAAAAAAAAAAGGGAGGGGAGAGGAGGACAGAGAGGAAAGTATTTATGTCAGTATCAAAAGAATTGAATATATTTGTATTTACGATGAAGGCAAGTAGACCAATTTTTTCCTCACCTGTTAAATTGGACATCTCATGGAGTTGGGGTTGCTCCCCCAAACTTGCTTCAAGAAAATTCTCTCTCCAGATTCCACTTCTGTTGGAACCAAAACTCACAGAAAATACTTCCAAAGATGCAAAAAACATGAAGAGTCCTATGGGATTTTAAAGTTACCTTTTCTGGTTTTTGCATCTTTGGAAGTATTCTCTGGAAGTTTTGGTGCTGAAACTGGATAATTAGTAATAGTGTCTGGTGCCTGGAGAGAGAATTTGCATATTCTACCAGGAGCAAGTGAACAGAGCTATCAGGATTGGTTAAGGGCTACTCCATGTGAATGATGAAAAACTAATCCCTGAAGGCAATGTCCGTAACAAGTACACCATATCTACCACCATAAAATACAGAGGAAAAACAACTACAAATAAATGAAAATACTTATTTTGAGAGCTGGAAACTGTGGCCAAGATTTTTTAAAAATCAGCCCCTAAATTAAGGTTCCTAAATCCATATTTAGGGAAGTTTCTGAAAATCCTGGTCAAAACCAATAAAAACCAGAAACATTGAATTAATATTGCCAACTGAAGTATTTTCTCCAGATTACAGAGTAGCCTTTCAGGGTAGTCAGTTCTCTGGACGTTGCAAGTGTTTCAGCCACTTTGAGAACTTGATTTGGTCAGAACTTTCCGTTTCCAACATGGAGGCTGTCAGGTTTGATTAGCTTGGATTTGGGTGTTATAGAAGTCTCTTTGGCCTGGTCCACACTAACCCCCCACTTCGAACTAAGATACGCAAATTCAGCTACGTTAATAACGTAGCTGAATTCGAAGTACCTTAGTTCGAACTTACCGCGGGTCCAGACGCTGCAGGCAGGCTCCCCTGTCGATGCCGCGTACTCCTCTCGCTGAGCTAGAGTACCGGCGTTGACGGCAAGCACTTCCGGGATCGATCCGGGATCGATTTATTGCGTCTAGACAAGACGCGATAAATCGATCCCAGAAGATCCATCGCTTACATCCGGACCAGGAAGTAAGTATAGACGTACCCTTAGTGAGGAGATACAACCTATTAAGAAGCTCTGGATGAGGTAGCAGGAACATCTCTGTCAGGTCAGAGAACCCTGTCCTCCTCTGGCACTTTGTTGTTGGATTTCTCCTTTTTAATATGGAACCTGTGGCATAAATTGTTGGTGGAAAAGAGTATGGAATGTAGTTCCATGAACGAGGCACAGCATCAATTCCAAAAGTTATAAGGTCTCTTTTCCAACAGAAGTGCAGTCTCATCTTCGCAGTTCAACTTGATGGAAAGAGCTTACCTTCTGGGAGTCTCAATGTGCCCATTATCCAGAACAGAACTTTGTTTGCACAACCCCTTCACTTGATTTATTGCTTACCTGCTGAGCCAGTCACCTTCCCATTGTATATGTCTTTGTGAATACAAATTAAAAGGATAGAGGATGTTTGACCCAGGTGAAGGCTATGCAGTGCCTCCCTGTGAAGGGACAAGCTTCCCATTCCTGTTTATTAATGTACAGTATGTTACTGTTGCATTGTCTGACATGATCTGGACATGGATTTAAGGGAGGCTTTCTTGGAAAGGCTACCCCGGCTAATCTGGTAGCACTTCATTCTGGCAGATGGATGTTCCTTTTCAAATCCATGCCACACATTAAGTGACCCAAATGTAATGCCTGAATTGATCACTTTACTGCCTGGTAGGATGCGGATGTGGAGTCCCTATCATACGTAACCTTTGCCCTTTGATTCCACTAATGGAGAGAGGATAGTACAGATTGTGGAAACACAGTTCTCCATGTCTGCAGATGGAATCACTGCATGTGCCACTATGATCAGAGTGTGATCCCAATACAAGAGACCATGATCTTTGGAGTTATAGTAAGAAAAGGATTAACGAAAGGTTGGCCCTTTAAATCTAATATAAAATGTAGCTTTTGAACTGATCTTCTGTGAAAAAAACTATGGCCTATAATGAACCTGTCTGTATTCATGCAGAACTAGGACAGTGAAAACCTGCCCCTCAGAAGAAAAAGTGATTATGGCTCTACTGTATATTCTTCATAGTAAGGAAATGATCAGGAAGAGCCTGGGCTGTTCTAGACCTCAAGAGGCTGAACAGGTCCATGCAAAAAGAAATTTATTCAGAGCAGAACTCTCCTTACTCAGGAGGCCTTTTCAGACAGAAAACCCAGGAGGTGATCGGTTTACTCCATTTGACCTGGACTGCTGTGATGGGAGAAGAGGAACATGAAGAGAAAGCTCAGTGGATGGTCCCACTTGACAAACGAAGCACAAGAAATTCGCCACCTCTCTCTCCCCCCCCAAAGGGCAGAGGGGAAAAAAAAAAAAGAGAGAGAGAGAGAGAGAGAAAGGTTTTGCCTACTGTTGCCCCAAAATAAGCATTACAAATCATGACACTAATGGATAGGGCAGGAACACTTAACTGCCACTCTGTTTGCACAGCAGGATGCAGAGATTGTGTCACAAGAGCAAAAGGGGTGTTTGCCTCTGGTATTTGCAAGAATGAGGTTCAGTTCAAAACATGCTGGGCTGGAGGGAAGAGGTCAGCCTACAGAAAAATTCTTCTAGTTGATTCTTGTCAGAACCACCTGCCTTGGGAATGTTCTCCTTTCATAAAGGAAGTGTTGGGGGAAAAAAAACACAATTGTTAAACTTCTAGGATTTATTAATAAAAAAACCACACATGTCCATACTAGGGTTACCATATTCAAACATTTAAAAAAGAGGACACTCCACGGGGCCCCGGTCCCGCCCCCGGCCCTGCCCCAACTCCGCCCCTTCCCCCCCCAGCCCCGTCCCAACCCCGCCCCTTCTCTGCCCCCATTCCAACCACTTCCCCAAAGTCCCTGCCCCAACTCTGCCCCCTCCTCTGAGCACCCTGCATTCCCCCTCCTCCCTCCCGCTCTGATCTTGGTTGGGGATTGCTAAGTGCTTCCCTGCTCCCCACTCGCCCTGCAGCCTCTATGCCCCTGCCTGCCCTGCTCCTCCTTGCCCTGCAGCCTCTGCACCCCCCCACCCCTGCAGCGTCTGTGCCCCCTGCTCCCCACTCACCCTGCAGCCCCTGCACCCCCTCGCCCCTGCAGCCTCTGCGCCCCCTGCCTGCCCTGCCCCTGCAGCCTCTATGCCCCTGCCTGCCCTGCTCCTCCTCGCCCTGCAGCCTCTGCACCCCCCCGCCCCTGCAGCCTGTGCCCCCTGCTCCCCACTCGCCCTGCAGCCTCTGCGCCCCCTGCCTGCCCTGCCCCTGCAGCCTCTACACCCCCCCCCCCCCACCGCCTGCCCTGCTCCCCCTGCTCCCCAGGCAGAGGGAGAGCTGCAGGCTCCAGGTGGACTCAAACACTGCCGCGCTGCTCTGTGGGGGAGGTGGGAGCAGGGGAGGGGGAGGGACTCTGGCTGCTAGAGGCCCTAGTGGCTGCGAGCGGCTTTCAATCAGGCCAGGCGTCCAATCAGCCGCGCCGCACTCTGCATGAGGGGAAGGGGGAAATCCCGGACATTTCTACTTGATTAGAAATCTCCCCCCGGACGGCCATTTAAAGCATGTCCGGGGAAACCCGGACGGATGGTAACCCTAGTCCATACATGCATACTGTGGTGCAATTTTTAATTTTAGACTTTTTTGTGGGTTACCACGGTTCTCACCTAGAAGGGAGAAACTTTTCTTAGAGGAGAAACACATTACTCCAACTTGGGAATTCATTCTGCACTCATCCACAGATAAGGAAGATTGAGAGTCTCTACAGTATCTTATTTCTGAGTTCTGCATGGGATTAAGAGGACTCAGAACTCCCAACTTTTCTCCAAGGATATGGCAGAGTATTTTCAGTTTCTGTTTACTTTTAAACTTCTTTTCCTAAATCTAAATCTTTTATCACTTACTCCATTGGGGAGGCTGATGGAGGCGCCTGATGGAGATCGTTCCCCGCCCCCCGCCCTCCCCCAATGCAGCTGGTGCCGTGGGCTCCCTCCCGCCCCTAAGATTCAATCAGGGATATTTATGGTTTAAGTCATGGACAGGTCATGGGCTGTGAGTTTTTATTTCTTGCCCATGACCTGTCCATGACTTTTACTAAAAATACCTGTGATTGAATCGTAGCCTTAGACATGAGTATTTTTCCTTGGAAAAAAACTATGCCTGTATAGATGTGCATACATACTAGAATATTGAACAGGAAGAATACTGCTGGAAAGCAGTAATGTCAGAAGAGACCTTGAGTGACTGTGGGAAGCAAATTAAAATGCAAGTTTGCAGTGTAAGAGAATAAAACCAAAATAAAGGTAAATTGATTTGAACTTGAATGCTTCAAGAGAGGACTATCCTGGGCAGTGAAGCTGTAAACTCTTTTTTACAGGGACTAGAATACTGTGTACCTCAACAACAGCAAAACCCATAGCAGTGTGGGGAGAGTGGATGGAGGCAGATCACAAAGGGAGCCAGGGAAAAGGATTGGCTGAGGAGTCAGGGCTGATATTGGGCTATGGAATAGACTGGGACGACAGCCCTCAGACCCCTGGCTGGGGAGCAATGCCAGGGAGCTAGTAACAGAATCATAACTGCTCCAGGAAAAGTGTTGCATGACAGAGAAAACTTTAGCCAAGACTCAAGCTTTCACCAGACAGTGTGGAAAGCTGTTCTCATGAAGCAAGAGGGAGTCTGGCATCATATTAAAATCAGTTTTAGAAAAATCGAACATTTCTGTTTAATGGTCTGCCTGGGTGCGTGAGAAAGAAAACTGGGCATTGTAGTGAGTGCCAGAATTGTATCTACAACCTTCATTTGTTTCCATGGATTTACTGTTGCATTACTCCCCACTCTCAAACACATTTTTTGAACTGCAACCTTAATTTTAATTTAGATTTTTTTGTATATTTGTTTGGTTTTGGGTTTTTTTGTTTGTTTGTTATGGAATGGGTGTGAATTCAAGAAAGTTTTATTTTCAATTATATAAAAATGTTCCAACATGTTGCTTTTAACGGCTTTATTTATCTAACCTTGAAGATGGCACATCTTTTAAAAAATTACCAGTTTGTCTAATTAGTCAGAAATATAACATTCACTTTTTATCATAATGTAAAAATAAAATATCTCACTGATGGAATGAAGTTTGGCTCTCAAAACTTTACCTTTTCTATAACGAAGTAGCCACTTAAGTAGGTAACAGATTAAGATAAATAATTTAAATCAAGTTTTAAACTAATCATTTAAATCACTGTAATTTAAACCAATCCACCTTGCATATTTCTCACAAAAGTCCACAGGGTGCACCAATCAATCTACATTCATAAATCTACACCCCAATTTTATTTGTATGCAAGTTTGGCAAAACAGACATATATTTGGTACAGCGAATTAGCAATATTGCTCAATCTAGCAACACAATACCTTTAATAATGACAGGTTTCAGAGTAGCAGCCGTGTTAGTCTGTATCCTCAAAAATAACAGGAGTACTTGTGGCACCTTAGAGACTAACTAATTTATTAGAGCATAAGCTTTCGTGGGCTACAACCCACTTCTTCGGAGTGGGTTGTAGCCCACGAAAGCTTATGCTCTAATAAATTTGTTAGTCTCTAAGGTGCCACAAGTACTCCTGTTATTTTTGACAATACCTTTAGTATGAAGTACTTTTGTGATCAACTACATTTTAATTTCCTCTAAGAAATTACTATAATATTAATAGATATTGCATTGAAGCCATTTTATTCCATTTCCCACCCTGTATCCCCCACAAAGTGACAATAAATCAATAAAAAGTATTCTTAAAAATATTTGAGTAAATATCTCAATCACAGTCCTGCATTTGTATTAGCAACAGCAGAAATGTTTTTAATAAATAAGAATTAAAATGACTTTTTTCCATAATTATGCCTCACTTCAATAAAAAAGCCACTGGCAACCACAAGCTGAGAACTTTATTCAAATATTATATGTCCATACGAAGCTGGATAACTAAAATACTTGGAGCATTCATATTACTCACCTAATCCCAGGCCCACAAATTCATCAGGTGCCTGATCCTTTGTTCCAGTAAAAGAACCTTCCCTGCCTCTCACTGTCCCAGAGATGTAACGTGGTTTTACTCCAGTTCCTATTAATTGTGCCAGCTCAAGTTGACTAATACATTTCAGAATCTAAATTAACACAAAACACAGAAACCACTTAACAGTGAGAAGTGGATTTTAAAAATATTTAATATCCCTGTTCACTTTTATAAAATTCTTTATGAACGGGCAGATTTCAGGGTTTTCAAAAATAAAATTCTCATTTACACACATACATACTACACACCCAGACTATATGTGTACACAGAATATGAATGTGTACATATAAACACCCACTCTATATACATACATACATACATAGCACATACATACTCAAAACCCACTGTACTCCTGAGGGAATTGTGCACCGGGACATGGACTTGGCGGTGAGGCTGCACCCAACCCTGACACAGCGCAAGGGCTTGACCTTCCCCAGAAACAGCCTGGGGCCCTGGCACACCAGGTGTGGGCAGGCAGGCTCAGCCCAGCCCAGCAGGATCAAAGTGTGGAGGAGCTTTGTGTGGGGGGATCCAGATGTGGGGTGAGAGGGTTCTTTTTGAGGCAGTCTGGGTGCAGGTGGGTCCAGGGGAGAATCTGGATATACAGGGGCTTGTTGGTGGGGAAGGGAGAGGGGGAGTTCTGGTTGCAGGGGCAAAGGGACTCTGCAGAGGGGGCCCAAGTGAAGGTGGTTGGGGCTCAGTCGGGGGGTCTGGGTGTTGGGGGCTCGGCAGGAGGTCCTGGTGCTGATGGAGTGGGGCTTTGTGGGGTGGGGCTCCAGGTGAGGGGGGCTTCTAGGGATGGTCCCCATGCATAGGGGGTGGGGCTCATTGGGAGGGGGGATCCAGTGTGGTTGGCTCAGCATGGGGTGGTCTGGGTCCAGGGATGGAGGTTCGGATGCAGGGGGTGGTCTGGGAGCAGAGGGGGATCCAGGGGTGTGTGTGTGTGTGTGTGTGTGCGCTCGTGTGTGTGTGTGTGCGTGTGCGCTCAGCGGGGTGTGGTCTGGGTGCAAGGATGGGGGTCCGGACGCAGGCGGGTATGGCTCAGCCAGGGTTCTGGGGCGGGGGGGGGGGGGGGGGGGAAGGGGCTCAGCGGAGTTGTGTGTCTGGGTGTGGGAGCATCCAGATGCATGGGGGTTGGGTGGACAAGGGAGTAGCTTTCCACTGCGGCTAAGGAGTGATGGGGCAGGGTGCGGAGCCAAGGGAGATTTATGGGGGTGGGTCTGATCCAGTCCTCGCCACTCCATGCAGCGGAAGTGTGCTCCTCACCCACTCCCAGCCCAGCCAGGACTACCAGCTGCTGGGTGCAGGTAGGTGGCACTTGGAGTGCGTGCATGCGTCTCTGGGTGCAGGGGGTTGCGGATGAGGCTTGGTACAGTGGAGGTTCAGGGGCAAGGGAGTGAGGCTTGGTGGGGGGTCTGGGTATGGATACACTGAGGTTGAACAGATGGGGGGTGGGTGTGACCAAGCCCCCTCCCCCACCGCAGTGATTTACCTCTTCACTGGCTGCTCCATGCGACCTAAACAATGCACCTGCACTGCTGGGGAGGGGCATGTGGCTGCTCTTGCAGCTCCCATTTGCATCCCCATCAGAAAGTCATTTTTCTGCAGGGAAGCAAAGAAATCTGTGGAGGACATGAATTCTGCATGTGTGCAGTGGCACAAAATTCCCCCAGGAGTAACACTGTATACAAAATCAATGTATTTTCATGTTCATACTTTCTTATAGTTAAGAATGAACTACTCTTGTACCTCATGCCAGGAATTTCCTAAATAGTTTCCATCTGTATGAGCCACTGTGATGAGTGTTTTTATTGTGTCAATGTTCTTCTGTTTCATTTCAGTTATACCAGAACTCACTGTAAGCAAGGTAAATCTTGCTAGTGCTTGGACATAAGCATCTCTTTCAAGCTACAGAGGGAAACAAAAATGAGTTGTTTCTGTTAGTTTACATAACTTGTCAATGTCTAAATATCTTTTGGTTCCTTTATGGATTATGGAGGCATTTGGACATTAATTTTTATTTTGAAATCATATCTCTTATAATAATCCTATGTCCACATAGGAATGAACCAAATATATTAATACATTTGAAAAGTGAGTTAGGAATATAGCACCAGATGTTAGTTCTGTATGCCCACTCTTTGAATAATTGAATGCACCACCCATCTATGCAGTAATATGAGCTGTTTGGTTTATACGGCCCATATCCCTAGCTTACCCTACATTAACATAGATTTCAACCTCAAATAGCTGGTTGCAAGACCTCAATGGCAACTACACTGAAAAGTAGGGAGACATTACAGTCATGAAATTAAATACTGATTGTTGCTAAACTCATCTACAAAATCTCTTAGCTTACTGAAATTTAAAGACAGTGGAGTTTTCAATGAGGACCTATATGTTACTGAAAAAAATAAGGTAGGTTTCATACAGTTGAATTTCAAAGCATTATATTAACTTAAAGCATCCCTCTCTCTTTCTCTAATGAGCTATGGGATAAGGCTCTCCTTGTAAAATTGTAAACCTGGGAAGGTAAGGTGTCACATGTAGCAGTCTAAAGCATGTAGTTTTTAGTAATTTCTTCTGAAACCAGACACTACATTTTGTATTTCAAGTTAAGATAAACAAATATTCAAGACATCCCACCAGATTAGAGATGCACTCTCTGTAAAAAACTGTAAGGGAAAAAAAGATACGACTCCTCAGCAGCCTCTCCCCAGTTGAGAGATACTATTGCCCATGCCCAAGTGCTGCCTTGCCATGATCTGCTGACAGACTTTCACCAGAACAAGTCCTCAGAGAGAGGATCTAAGAGATATTTATTAATTGAAGGCAGAGACCTACATTATGTATCTGTGTGTTCAGAAAAAGAACTACACCGCTACCTTGATATAACGCTACCCGATATAACACGAATTCGGATATAATGCGGTAAGATTTTTTGGCTCCCGAGGACAGCGTTATATCGAGGTAGAGGTGTACTATAAAATGAACTTGTTATAACCCAATTCCTGAGCTCTAGAACATCTGAGTATAGGAGCAACTCTTCCTGGGTAGGTGAGTGACTGACCTACCTTACATGCGAACAGAGTAGAGCTACAAAGTACAAGAGAAGGGGTTTCTACATGTGTATAACTGATGTGTGTGGATGGCTTATTCATGTAGAGGCCAAAGGCCAGAAACTACATTCTTTGGAAAAGGAAATTCCATTTCTCATATGAACCTATTGTAGGAAATAACTATGAGGAGATTAGAATTGATTTCACAATGAGTATTTGTGGTTATAGCTCCTGGAAAGAGGGTGTCTTATAAATCTGATTTGGATAATACCGGAGGACATATCTTTTCCCTTTATCTTTTATATAAAACGTGGACCTAGCCTGCAGAATTCCATCCCTGCAAAGTCAAGAAATAGATATTAATTACAAAATGCAGCAAGCTGTTTGGGAATTTATAAGGCAGGTTTTTAAATAAAAGTTAAAGAGCTGGAATAAAATGAGCTACAAGCAGAACAGACATCCATTTTGTTGGGTATAATCTAGTATCTTTTCTGTATTTGTGAAAATCCTCAGATAAGAAGTCAGCAATGGCCAATTGGTAGCAAACAGAAATTCTGTGTGGGTTGCAAGGTTTATAAAAATTCCAGTGTATATGAAGTCTAAGGACTTACTGCTAAGTTATTTTATGTAGAAAATACTGGCAGCAGTATCAGACCCTTGTATAGCTAAATTTCCGATAAGCCTGTGGGATTACATAATTCAATGGGCCATATTCAATACTGACTGGCATTCTACTTTACTCTGGGCTTAGGCAGAGTGAGCACAGTTCAATCAGAGGAACACTCTCCCGTGATACAATCAGGTGAAGAGAGATTGCTGAACAAAAAGACTCAGCAGTCAGAGTCAGATCTCCCATGAAGAGAAAAGCAGTAACAGAGGAATTTAAGGCACTCTCTTCTCATGGCAGATGTTCTCTTTTCCCTCATGGAATGGGAAAGAAAAAGAGTGATGCCTTCTTCTTACTAACCACCACTACCATAGAAGGGGAGACAAACAACAAATGAGCCCACCCATCAACCAAAAAGGATAGGTGAGCTGAAATACGCAAATTAAGCACAGCCCTTGTGGACCCCAGTCTGGAAAAATCATGGAGCAGGGTTGAGATAACTGGCTCTGTGGATATGGAGAAAGCGGGGGATGTGATGTACCTTGACTTTAGCAAAGCTTTTGATATGGTCTCCCACAGTATTCTTGCCAGCAAGTTAAAGAAGTGTGGATTGGATGAACGGACTATAGGGTGAATAGAAAGCTGGCTAGATCGTTGGGCTCAATGGGTCGTGATCAATGGCTTGATATCTAGTTGGCAGCCGGTATCAAGCGGGGTGCCCCAGGGGTCGGTCCTGGGGCCGGTTTTGTTCAACATCTTCATTAATGATCTGGATGATGGGATGGATTGCACCCTCAGCATGTTCCCGGATGACACTAAGCTGGGGGGAAAGGTAGATAAGCTGGAGGGTATGGATAGGGTACAGAGTGACCTAGATGAATTGGAGGATTGGGCTAAAAGAAATCTGATGAGGTTCAACAAGGACAAGTGCAGAGTCCTGCACTTAGGAAGGACGAATCCCATGCACTGCTACAGGCTGGGGATTGACTGGCTAAGCAGCAGTTCTGCAGAAAAAGACCTGGTGATTACAGTGGATGAGAAGCTGGATGAGAGTCAACAGGTTGCCCTTGTTGCCAAGAAAGCTAACAGCATATTGGGCTGCATTAGTAGGAGCACTGCCAGCAGATCAAGGGAAGTGATTATTCCCCTTTATGCAGCACTGGTGAGGCCACATCCTGCGTAGAATTTTGGGCCCACCACTTCAGAAAGGATGTGGACAAATTGGAGAGAGTCCAGTGGAGGGCAACGAAAATGATTAGGGGGCTGGGGCACATGACTTATGAGGAGAGGCTGAGGGAACTGGGCTTTTTAGCCTGCAGAAAAGAAGAGTGAGAGGGGATTTGATAGCAGCCTTCAACTACCTGAAGGGGGGTTCCAAAGAGGAGGGAGCTAGGCTGTTCTCAGTGGTGGCAGATGACAGAACAAGGAGCAATGGTCTCAAGTTGCAGTGGGGGAGGTCTAGGTTGGATATTAGGAAAAACTATTTCACTAGGAGGGTGATGAAGAACTGGAATGGGTTACCTAGGGAGGTGTTTTTTTAAGGCCTTGCTTGACAAAGCCTTGGCTAGGATGATTTAGTTGGGGATTGGTCCTGCTTTGAGAAGGGGGTTGGACTAGATGACCTCCTGAGGTCTCTTCCAACCCTGATCTTTTATGATTCTATGATCTGGTATAAGATATGGAGTGAAAGCCCCAAGACAGACTTGTGTTACAGCATCAGATTCACTTTAAAACCACAATAATGAAAAAAAAAACAGATTTTAAAAATGAGATTTTATTGTGCTCAGAGGTGAGGCTGCATGGCTCACAGAACTGTACTGTGCTGTGCAGGAAAAATCCATAAAATCAGAGAGACCCTTCCAGCTATCAATGTTATGATTTTATCGTGATGCATAAAATACGGACTCTTCTTAGAAAGTGGTCTTGGGTAATAACCCATCTATAATTCTTCAACAAGACTGACACATAACATGAGAGCACCAGTAGGAAGGTGGGAGAAAAATTTAGCATGGAACAGACAACATATTTCTTCTCAAAAATTCTTATAAGGGAAATTTACCAACCATCCCTACATCCCCAAATAGTCTTGTGTCCAAAATGGGCAATACTTATCAGAATCTTGCACAACAGGAACTTCCTAGTCTAAACAAGAGAAATAAGCACAGTATCTTAGAGATCACTGAGTGGTAATTGTTGGCAAGCCATAATTATTTTAATGGCAACCAAGATACAGAACTCTCAAGAACCTGAAGGTAATATCATGGTCCTCACTTAAGAGGGAAAAGAAGCAAAAAGCAATAAATTTTCCTTTGAGACTGAGGATCAATCATCCAGAAAAATAAGCAGAAAGCCCTGAATGACAAGGAGCAACCTACAAAGTGAATGAGACAAATCCCTATGTTTTGACAGTGGCCGATTCCAAGGAGCTGTTCCTCAGTCTATATTGAAAATTCTGAGATGCTGCTTTCAGTAAATTATTCATGTGCCATTAGTCGCGTTTCACAATTTAAAGTTATTTATGCTGACCAGCTTGCCTTTCATGTTGCCAATACACTTGCTCAAAAGAAAATATGTTACACTATACGGAAGCTGCAGTGTTTTATTCTCTGATGGCAAGATAGATTCACTGCTGCCCATAATACTTTTGAAAATGGAAGACGTTGGTTTCTGCTGAGAGAGACTCCTACACACCTATTGCTAGTAGGAGAAGGCAATTATTAACTGGCAAAAAAGTTATACGGGGGAGATTACTATTTTCAGTAGGTGATAGTGTAAGTGTGTTTAGCTTAGGGATCACTTTTTTAATAATTAAAAGTTTATTTTCTATTTTCAGTGGACTCATTTAAAATTGTGATGTCAAACATAAAAGAATTCAGCCTTCATCCCAACCACCAACATATACTCTCAGATTATGGCAGATCAGTACATTTATTGGCCATTTCCCTATACTGGCAGAATATTATGTTCAACAGCTGAGAGTTTAAAGCCCCCAAAAGAAACTGATTCCCAAGTTTAATCAGTATTATCCACGAGAGCCAGTAACTCTGGAATTCTTGACATCCCATTTAATGCGAGATGCATTTGTGCATTATATTTGGAAAGACATTCCCAGTGCCAGAGAGTTAAAATGATATCCAATTACACAAGCCTCAGAATAGCTATGGTATCTCTCTAAAGTTGAGCATAATGTTTCCATCAAGGTTCAGTGAACTACAAATTTTCAACTACACAATATATTTGAAAAAGATTCATGTTAAGAAACAGAACCTTTTGTGGCAAGATTTAAGATGAAAATAAAAAAAGTTTGTCTGTTCATCTGAAAACTCTTCTTTGTAGTCCTATATATATATGGAAACATGTAAAGTTTTACAAATAACAGATGAAGCAATTTAGAATTTAAAATAAACTCAATGCATTCAAAACCAGGTACAGTAATAACTTCAGAACAAGGAAGTCACTGGGTATTGCAGTACTTACATCTTCAGGTAATGATGTAAAGAACTTAGTGAATGTACTACCATTCCATTAACAGCACCTAAACCAAAATATTCTCATATAATCTTAACATTACCTGAATGCTGAAAATGCATGCAATCCTGATTGCACATCTTATGCCTTCCAAGCAAAGAGAAGCAACTTCTGTATCATCACAGTCTTGCAGACCCACACTGAATGCAGCTAGGAATGGTGTCCATGCCAACTGGAACACAATAAAACCACACACCTTACATTAATTTTTAATATTCAATCTCAATAAGAGAAAACTTTATTCCAACAGAAAAAGAAGTATAAACATCACTGTATCTCGCAGAAAAATAATAAAAAACCAAAATGCTTAATCCACAACAACTTCAGAGTGGACTTTCTACTAAAAAGAAATGGGAAGTAGAAATAGGGAAAAGGAGTAATAGTACAGTTATAAGGCAAGGAGAAGATGATTTTGAACCAACTGCAGTATAATACGGTCACACAGTTTCTAGTGACAATGCAGTCTTGTCCAGAGCATTTTTTTAAATTGTAAATGTTTGTTATCTTAGGCAGTGCCATGGGTTCTAAAAGAGAGAAGCTGTGTGTCAGTTATATATAGTGGATATTGTTTTTATATTATCTAGATAACAGTTCTCCATATGCATACATAGTTCTTTGCATAATCAGAAACAAATATATATATTTGTATATAAAAGTTCTGACAACAGCCCCAAAACTTAATTGCACAGTGAAAGGTACAATTCAAATTTGCTGAAAGGTGCCATCCTGACACACACAATTTCAGAGAATTGCTCCCATATAAAGAGTCAGATTGACAAAAAGGTACCTGTAGAGTTCTTGAAAAACTGCTCATGACAATATTTATCCTAGTGCGTGCCTTACTTGTTAGGGGAAGTAAGATAGGCTGCTCCGCTCAGCATATTATTATAATGATTTTATATTAGTTAAACAGCATGGCTAACTAGCTATCGGGGGGGAGGGATAGCTCAGTGGTTTGAGCATTGGCCTGCTAAACCCAGGGTTGTGAGTTCAATCCTTGAGGGGGCCACTTGGGGATCTGGGGCAAAATCAGTACTTGGTCCTGCTAGTGAAGGCAGGGGGCTGGACTCAATGACCTTTCAAGGTCCCTTCCAGTTCTAGGAGATGGGATATCTCCATTAATTATATTATTATTATTATTTGGCCTTTTTCATACGATGAAAAAAACGCTAACAATACAATAATCATCCCTACCAAGGTGCAAGGGGTGGAGATAGAAGGAAAGACAGTTTTTCCCCTCTCCAGAGAAGGGGATCCAGACATTCCTTCAGTGACATAACTTTCAGTACTTCAGTTTGAATTTTGAATGGATAGAAGGGGAGATTAGATTTCTATTACTTTAGCACGTCTTTTTCCTTTTCTTTTCACACTGAGATTTTCCATAATGTTTATGTGGACAGCAGTACTATAAGTCGTTAAGAGTGTTTCTAATGGGACACTGTTTGCATACTACAATATTGCTTTTGGTGTGTTACACATACAGTTAGATTCACATTTTGGTAAATTTCTAGAATTTCTTTAAAATGTACCATTTGCTCATTTAGGATGAAAATCATCCCTTATGAAGCACAAGCCCTATTTTGAGGATTTAAGTGGTTCACAGGCCTTGTGGTGGCACACAAGCTGAATTTCACCTGTACTTACTTTTATCATGATATATAACATCACTAGGTTATAAGTTTCACTACTTCATTAACAGAAAAAGATATGCATACAGATTTGAGAACGTTTACAGAACCTAGATATAAGGAAAGTCAGGATGGAGTGAGCAAATATTTATTCTTTACTACTTTGTAATCACTACTTTGAGACGATAATTATAATTCCGATCGCTGGCTCTAAACATTAAGCTGTATTATTGGTTCTTACGATTAGTTAATGACTGGGAATGATAAAAGGATGAATGTCTTGGATCTGAGTCTAGTAATTAGAAACTCAAAGAGGAAGAGATGTATCCACTGGAAGCTCACATTACAGCTTTGGGTTTTTCTCCCTTTAAAAAGAGATGGGTTTTGCAGATATTCTTCTCTCCAAAGTAAAAAGAGGAAATTTTATAAAAATGGGAAGTTTGTTATTTTACATAAGCTATGTGACTGACTTCACATTCCTTAACTTAGATGGATCAATTTCATTTTAAAAAAAATCCTTACGAAACACACACATCCATAAATAATGTCTGTCACAGTTCAAGGCAACTGCACGTGTATTCCTACTCTGTGGTCCAGCAAGGGCACCGACTCAAGGCTCCTGGCTTCTCAGCCGTCACCGCTCTTGGGCAGAGACCCACATCTCCCTCCTGCCAGACATTTATACAGGCTGCACTGTTCCCTGCCTACACTATGTTATTCCCAGTAAGCCAGACTCCCTAGACAAACCAGCACCTGTGCTTTGCTTTTGCCTCAGAGGATATAAACAGTATAATTGCCCTCGGTTATAAGTTACCACACAGATCTTTCTAAGCAAGCCTATTTATATGCAAGGTGAAAGCATTACAGAGACTACCTATTAAAAACAGCAAAGGAACCTATATGCATCATGAAAAGCTTATCAGAGGTCACCTCAACTCTAAGGTCTTCCAGGTGTCAGTCTTTCCAACCCTTCCTTAAGGATTTCCCCCCACAACCCTGACAGAAGGTTCTGCCCGTTTGTATGATCACAAAAAAAAAAAAAAAAGGCCCTCATTCAGTTTAAGCTCAGGGTATTTATCGGTTACCTTTGAAGAATCCAATTTGAACCAATTTATGCAAGCCTGTCCAGATGATGGTACCGCTCTGGATGTGTTAAAATCTGAGTGAATTTGCCTAATCACACTAACTGTCCTTTGTTCCTGGAGAGCTGTGAAAGCACATTTACTTGTTAAGCTCCCCACTCCTGGAGCCCTTCCACCACTATAGGGAAACGGTCTAGCAGGAGAGAAAGACTCTGCCAGTTCCCCACTGCTGGAGCCCTTCCTCACCACAACAAAAGGTCCTGGCAGTGAGGAGCTGCTGAACCCTTTCCCCACAGCCTCCCTGCTTCCGGAGCCTTTCACTGACACTTGTAGCCACACACCAAAATGTGGACGTAATGAGCTTTTCATGCCAGCACATAGCTAAACATACATTACACACCGCCACCAGTGTGGTGTAGTGTAGATGAAGCCAGAGTGTGCAACTCCCTACCCATTCTGAAGTCTCACTGTCTCTGTCCTGACTCATGTAACAACACTGCTGGGCCTGCACATGACTTCTGGCTTCATACCATTTTCTCCTTTCCCAGGTTTGTCTTCCTGATGTTACCTGGCCCAGTGGAGGGATCAGGAACTGATAGTGGGGGAGCTGGGATGCATGAGGCATTCAGGCTGAAGTGCAGAGGGAATTGCAGTGAGGGGGGACTTTCACCTCACAAATATCTCACTCTGCCCTGTCTTTAGTGGCTAGAAACCTCTTCAACACACCACCCAAAGCAACACAAAATCCACAGAAAGGTAGCCAGTTCCCAGATGTTTCAGGTTTTAATTTAATAATACAACTCTTTGAGCTAAACCAATAATAAATTTCACACCCTATCAAAGCATCAGATTGTGTGTGGTGGTGAAGTGATGTGGATAACTGCTTGCTGAAGGCTGGAACGAAACCACCAGTTTCTTTGGTTGGTGTGACCGAGAGTGACATTTGAACCCGTCTCCAGATGTGAAAAGCCAAACACACTAACCCATTGTGTCAGCTACCATGTACATGTTTAATATGAACTTGTGCTATCAGAATGTGTTAAGTCTTCATTTTCACCAAAGTACTAAGCTCCTTCACTGTTCTGTGGATTCATACAATCAGACATTGGCTGCTCCGTAACAATTTCTGTTGTGGACCTCTTATGCTGGTTCTTTTGCATTGCATCTGCTTTTAAGACCTGCATAATGCTTCAGTTTCCCTTTTGCTGACATTTATGATATTTTGCTTCTCTGGCTGGACACATTTTCCACGAATGTTGTGATTTTCTACCACATTTTCCATATGTTTCCGTTCTCTTTTTCCTGTCTGTCTTCTGTCAGAGTTTCCTCAGGTTTTCATTTTGTGTTTCTTCTTGAGCTTTATAGGTTGAAATTTTTGTATTATCACAAGCATCCCTGTGTTCCCATTTATATTCTGTGGAGATGCGCAGCCTTCCCAGTGAAACATCATCTGTTTTATCAGTGTTTTTACATACAGTCTTCTGATCAGTATGTCGTCTGCCTCATCTTCCAGGGCATATGAGGACATTTACTTGGTACCCATCACTGTTACTGACAACCCTGATGCAACATGAAACTGCTCAAAATGACCTGTTCATTTTAGCCATGTCTTCTCAGCAAAAGTTAAGACTTTCTAGAAGGGTTAGTGGAAATACTGACTCCATTTCCCTCAAAAATGAACTTTTCTTTGCAGGCTCCTTGTTTTCATCCTGTTTTTCTGCTGTTTCTGTGCCCTTAAGTTACCTTATTTTTCTCCCTCCATGCCTGTGGCTTCCTTCCTCTTCCAATGGGAACTGGGCCTTTTTGCTGTAGCTCTCTTGTGGCCTGCAGTGCAGTTGCTCTGCAGAGTCTTCTCTTCATGGAGTTCATATTTTTCTGTCCTGTCTTTTTGTCTCTCTCCTCCTTGGGTTGGGACTTTTCCTGCCCTCACAGCCCTACAAGAGCCACAGCTCTCTCCTCTTTCTATTCTATAGTGCAGCCCTGACAACATAGATTGTTCTGGATGTTGCTCCAGTGGTTTGGGATGAGGAAAACAACCCCTCCTTGCTCTGAGTAACTTCACATACTCTTTCTTCCTTTCTCCTTGTTCCGACACTATGTTTCTTGAAGTGCAGGCAGAAGCAAAGAGCACAGAGGTATATATGGTTGCATCAAGGGCAAGGGTTTTATTACTAATAGCGTGGAAGTGGTTGAATAATTAGCATTTATTCCAGGTGTAATGAGACCTATAGTATTAACTCGAAGTACTTCCTACTTCAGCAGGAGTTTGAACTGATGATCCCACTCCAGGTTGGTTCAGGAGAAACCCACCTTCTCAGGGAGTACTCTTCTCTGTTACCAAAGACATCTGGTGATCTGCTCTGCATTTGACAGTGTTACTATGATAGACAGAGACACATTTCAATATATATTCTTAATCTGGGAGCTGTTAATCTGAAAATCAGTTTTTAAGTAGGGCAAATAGAAGATTGCTTAGATCTACACCAAGGTAAGGACAAGCAATTCAGAACCACACATTAGCAAAGATGCATCTTAAACACTAACCTACTCTCCCCATTGCAAACACTAAAAAGCAAGGAAATATTTTAAGTTATGGCACACCTCTTCACTATACCCAAGAGCCCACAAATTCACAATTCCACTAAAAGCAACAGACTATTTTGTCAGAATGAACTTCCTTTGGCCAACACACTACATACAACAAATTAAATCTCCCTCAGAATGAAGAGGAATTCTTAACCAGAGAGCTGGGCTGTGTAACAGTTACTGATTGTCATTTGTCATTACATTGTCATTTCCCTCCTATGCAAATCCCTTCACTCTGTTGCCTTCTCTCAACAAATATTTACAGTTTCTCATCCATTCCTCATCCTTTACCCTGCACACTCTCCTCAATTTCTCTTCTACCTTTTTCCTTCCTTGTTTGAGGATGTCCCCCCTGCCACCTTTTTGAGCAATTCCTTTTTAAAGTAAAAAACACTTACTTTAAAAATACACCCCCTTTCTTCAGCTTTAGCTGTAGTAGATAAAGGGCTTCAGTTCCTCCTTTGAAATTAGGCCTTACTGGTGGGCAAAATAATGAGAGGATGAACTATTTCACCCATCACTCCCTTTTGAGGGTCCTTAAAAGAAAAGAAATGTTAAGGGGGAAACTGTCTGCAGAGGCTGTCTGACATTTGATGGCTGGGAAGCAGGTGGACTGGAAAAAGTACGCTTCACTGTCATGGCTGCCACCCCAAGAGTCTCCTGGGACCACAGGATTCAATGCAAGATCACTGGGCCTTTGTTGTCCTCATCCTGAAAGATGTTCTGACTAAATCAGGCCAAAGACCAGTCGACACTGCCACCTCCACTGGTTTTGGCTAAATCCCAAACACCACCTGGGATGTGAGATTTTGGTTCCTGCTGTCACCCCTACCCCCCATCATGTATCCTTTTCCTTCTCTTTCCTACACCTCTCCTTTTGCCTTCTGTGTCTGACTTAGCCAGCCATGACTGTATATTTTGCAATACTCCAGTAAGACCAAAAAGGCAGCTAAAAACAATGCCCTACACAGCTCAATGCTAGTACAAGTTTGCCAGCTCTCAGAGTGGCTACTAAGACTGTGTGCCATGCCTGTGTTTTTCTAGCAGCGAGGCTGAAAAAAAATTAGCATCAAAGACAGAAACTGCGTTTTCTATCTTTGCTGTTCTTTTCTCTCCCTAGTTGTGTCTGTGTCTTGATTTGTCTTCTAGGAAACAGAATCAAATTTTTAAGAGCAGCAACAAGAGCTCTGGCCCATCTCAACTAACTTCTTCTCTTTTTCCCAGAAAGGACAATTACCACCATATTTAAAACCATCTAAGGACTGTCAAACAGGGTTGTGTTTTTCCCCCTCCTAAAACCTTTATCCAGCTAAAGGGAAAAGAGACAAGGGATGCTGTTAAAACAAAAGCTTTATTTAATACTTTACATTTCTAATCCTTTAACTGCCTTTCCTTTAGTTTTTATATCTTTATGAAAAAGTTGAAATGATTTTTAATGGTGCGCACCATGGTATAAAGCAGACCGAGGGCTCTGTATTCAGAACCCTGAACCTTGTTTAAAATTATTGTTGTATAGTAACAGACCCTTGTTAATATCTTTGACTCTCTGGGCCCATTTATTCCATCAAAATTAATATAACAGAACACACAAGGATGGAAAAGGAGGGGGCGCAGAGAGAAAGGAGGAGAAAGGGAGAGGACAGGTAGGAAGCTTTTAAAATAGATATTAAAAAGTTACTTATGCAAATGAAGACTAATCGTTCCTAAGCAGCATGACGTTGACAGGCACAACATCTTTCAGTAAAACAAACTAAATGGTGCTTCTTATTGGTTTGGTAATATCAACCTGGGCTCTATTTCTAAAACTGTGGCATTTAGCCCAGGATAAGGTTAAGGTTATAAACTCATGCAGGTAGCACCCCCTCAAGTTATTTAAACACCTCTACACTTCCAGGATAGATTAAGTAATGTGATTTTTTTTTTTTTTTTTAACAATTCTGATTGTTTCACTTTGTAAAAGAATTAAAGTCCAATAAGATTTAGATTACTCTTCTAGAAGTTTTGAAAGACCAAACATTACCACTGAAATAATGTGGAATCCCACAGTATTTCTAACAATGCCTTGCAATCACAGTATTCCAAGTTAACATTATATACCCATCTAGAATTTCAATACAGAACATGAGAATCTCACCTTGAACATTGGTCTCACATGCTCCAAATGGGTTGCACTAGTAAAAGGTGCCTGAACATGGCTCACTGCTTCCATGAGGGCTTTTGCTGTTTTAGCCATCTGTTCCATTTCCAAGTTATATAGAAGTCGTCTCTGCTTTTCGCTAGCAACATCTATAAACACATTTTTCCTTTTACATTTGTGTTTCAGTCAAGGCTTTCTCACAGAAAGTAGTAAAATAGTAATTTTGTTACATTAATCATTTAAATGCTGTATTCTGATATATTTAGAAACTAATGACATCTAAAAGTTAATGCAAATTTATCTTGTTTGTTTACACTGTAATATAAAATCAAATTACATCAATACACTAATAACAAAAGTATGTGAGTAGTGAAATGTTTGTTTTTTAAATGATAGTTTACCTTAATTTTAGTCTATATAGAAACAATCTATATAATAAATCAAAGAAATCTTGTGACCGAACTGAAGCAATCTATTTTAAGAAGAAATATTAAGCAAGGTATATGGGCTGGATTAATTTCACAAAGTGGACAGAGATTTTATATCAAACTATCACCACAGCGAGGAAGGATTAAGTGTGGAAAGATAAATATTTCTCTCTTTCTCAAATGTATGTGGCAAAGTGCCTTAACACCTTTTCATGCTGGTATTGAAGCCTCTATCTCAAAGTGAGGGACAACCCAGAGAGAGTACAATAAAAAGAAATAAACACTTAAATTTTCAGGGAACATTTAATTCAGAGTTTAACGGCTTTAACGTAAAATAAACTGCTAGACAGAAACAAGCTGAAGAGCAGGGAAAAAAAAGAGGTAGCTACAGATGGAGACTTGTGACGTTGTAAAGGAGTTATGAGCAGAGTGTTCTTGGGGGCTAGTTTTAGAATAATTCATTAACTATATACAGAAAAAATTTGGGTAGCTTTATAAAAACAAAGAAGTGAGGTTTTTACCCACGAAAGCTTATGCCCAAATAAATCTGTTAGTCTTTAAGGTGCCACCAGACTCCTTGTTGTTTTTATAAAAACAGGATCTTCACATTTGCAGACAATATGAAAACTGAGTGCACACAGTGAGGAACCATCAGATTCAAGAACATTTGGATCATTAAAATGATGGTCCAGAAGACAAACAGTTAAATGTTTTTTAAAATTATTTAAGGAAGGAACCAATTTAGGGAATGTGTGCTAAACGAGCAATCTTAAACCACAATGAAAACAAGATTTTGAGGCGTTATTGTGGGGAAAACTCCATTACTGCATTAAAACAAGATATTGCTATAGATAATGAACAGGATACAAAACAAAAAGTGATACTGTTACTTTATTATAAAGATCTCATGTGGAATACTGTATACAGTATTCATCACTGTACAACAGCAAAAACTATGCTGCCAAGAAAGTGCTGTGTAGAGCAACAAAGATGACAACTGGACTAAACAATATCAATTCTGAGGCAAGATAAAGTCAGAATAAACCCAGTTTAATTTAACAGGTAAGACTTCAAGGGAGCATAACAGACTTTCAAAATTAAAGGGACTGGCAGAAGGTAATAAATATAGTCATTCAATTACTGCAGAAGATGACATAACTGAAGCCAAAAAGAAGATGACCTGAAGAAGAGCTCTGTGTAGCTTGAAAACTTTTCTCTCTCACCAACAGAAATTGGTCCAATAAAAGATATTACCTCACCCACGTTGTCTTGACAAAAAGAAAGGAATTGATGGGTATGGGCAGAGTAAGAAAGCGAGAATAAAATTAAATTTAAAGAGGGCAGGAATTTTGGGAGCCAGAGTTCTTAAATATTAAGTTCACAGAAAGAATGATTTAGTACTACATGTAAGAACCTGTAAAATTATTTATCATAGGTTCACTTTTTATATGATGCAAAAGAAAGGGAAAAAAAGAGAGAGAAAAAGCAAATTTAACCCCATTTCAGATTTCCTAGTGCATCCTTTCCTGTGTGTTTCTCTTAATATGTATGTTTTTCAGGGTAGGTTCTCGTGTATAGTATGACAGAGATTACTATTGGTGCTAAACAAATAACTATGCATAGCGACATTAAACAAGAGGTTGTTAGTTTAGTACACCACATTCCTAACACTAGGAGACCACATTATGAAATAAAAGAGCCAACATTTATTCTGTGATGACTGACACACTGCAGGTACTTACTTTGTTTACTGGATTTTGTGGGTATTACTAGTTCTTTTGTTTCCTTCATAGATATCTTCTTCCCTGCTATTTCATTATAGATAGCTGACAGATACTCCTCAGGAAGGTCTTTACTGTCATTGATACCTCTGTTCATCTTAATATACTGCTCCTTGGTCATTTTGTTCTTTACCTGGAAACCAAAAAGAAGCAAATAGTATGAATGAGAGAGCAAAGGGGAAGATTTTTAAATGGATTTAGGCACCTAAACAGGCAGATAGGTGCCTAAGCCCACCAGATAATCACCACTGACATTTTCAAAGCCACATCTCAGGTGTTACCTAATCCCCCAAAGTGGCTAAGTTCCCGCCAGTCAGCATTTCAAAACGGTCTACGTGCTGCTGCCACCCCACAGACGGTAACAAGGTGCTAGGACGGTTAGCTCAAGCCAAAGCCCTGGAGGCTCCAAAGCAGAATTTTCAAACTAGGCAGGGGAATGCTTATCTTGCCAATGGGGCCTGATTAAGGTGACCAGATGTCCCGTTTTTAAAGGGTCAGTCCCATATTTAAGCTCTTCTGCAAGTGTCCCAGGTTTCTTTTTAAAAACGGGCAAATTGTCCTGTATTTTCTATCTCTCCTCCCCATCAGTACTGGTGGGTCCTGCTGCTGGCCCGATACCAGCGGTAAGTGGGGGGTCCAGTGGCCAACGATGGGGGTGGATGTGCAAGGCTGGTGGCAGGGCCGGACGCTCCCCTCGCTGGTCTGTCAGTGCAGCACTCACTGCGTGCTGGCTCTCGGCCAGCAGGGCCCCGCCCCGTCCCGTTTCCGGCCAGCACTGGCTGTGCGCTGCGGTGGCTGTTGAATGCGGGCAGGCACTAGGTGGCAGCCAGTTACGTGCCTCCTCTGCTGCCCACCCATCAGCCCTTTATGTGCTCCCCCTCTCGCTGTCCTCTCCTTGCTTTGTCCCTTCACACATCCCAGCCCTACTGCTCCTCCATATCCTCCCCGGCAGGGTGTGTTCCACTCCCAGTGCAGTGCAGAGAACCAGTCCCTGGTTGGAGTGCTCAGCTCACCAACAGCCTCGCCGGAAGACTCCTTCCTTCTCCCACTGCTGCTGGCTGGGCCGGCGCCCCAGGAAAGCCCAAGAACCTCCAGCCCGGGGCGCTGGCTAGGAGGAGCCAAGCCCTGCACAGCACTGTCACGGGGAAGCCTCTCTGCCCCTCAGGTAAGCTCTGGAGTGGCGGGTGGAAGTGATTTCCAGCCTGTTCGCACCCCGACCCTGTAAGCTCCACAGCAGCGACCTGGGCAGGGGCTTAGCACCCTCTTCACCCGCCCCTCCCCTGCCTGGTTATGCCCCTAAGGACCGCAGGGCTGCTCCATCCCCTAGGCATCCTCCCACACTGACCCACCTCTCTGGCCGGTTAGCTGAAGCCCCTGCAGTCAGGTTCCCTTGGCCCTAGTGCACAATCCATCCTTAAGGCTTAACCCTTCCTGCTCGTGCTGAAGCAGGGGGACAGGAGGTGGCTGGGTTATGTCAGTGACCAGACTGGAGGTGTTAGCTGCCTTTCAACACTGTGTGGGCAGGAAGGGACAAGGTGCTTCCAGCCCCAGGGGAGTGGGGGGTGCGGAAAAGATGAATTCTGCCAAGACACTGGCCAGGTCATCTCTCCCCCCTGCCCCTCCTCCCCTGGAAGCAGCTCCCGTCCCTTCCCTCCCACACAGTGCTGAACGGCTGCTGCTGGCCACATTCTGGTGTGAACCCTGGCAGAAATCTGGGGAGTGCGGACATGTGACCCTGAGTGCCCCCCCCCCCCCCGTGTTGTCTCAGGAAGACGCGGCACCAGGTATAGGAGAGGCAGGTCTGTCCTGGGGGTCCAGCCAGGCATAGAGGGCGGAGAGGGCTGGGAAGGGAAGGTCAAGTCAGTCGGTCGCCCCCCCCCCCATTTGAGAGAGGTATAGGTGTGTGTGTGTGTGTGTGTGTGTGTGTGTGTGTTTGTTTGTGATCTCTTCCCGAGTGTGTTGGGGGTAGGGGTGTGTGTGTCACCTCTCCTCATATGAACCCTAACGCCTTAAGATAAGAAGGTAAATAAAAAGAATCCAACTACGCAGTATTTCTTTCTAACAGGGGCTCAGTCAACTTGATGTTAATTTGAACACTGGTACTGCATAGTTCTGATTGCCATTGAACTTGCTTGAATACGAGTAATTTTACCAGGTGTCCCATATTCAGCATAGGGAACTATGGTCACCCTAGGCCTGACCCTTTATAAAACCTTTAGGTGTATACTGAGCATGTCTAAGACCTGATACCCATCAGACTCCACAGCAAGAGAGCCAGATGCAGGCTACTGACAGGCAGAGGACACAGCACATGCACAAAAGACAGGAAAATGTAGGATGAGCATGAGCAGGACAGAGAGAGACTTTCAGCTGCTGGTGGACTACCTAAGCAGCTGACTTGCAATAGGTGCCTAATTCCAGAAGAGGGTTCACCGCTGGTGGATCCCAAGCAGAGAGAGGTGCTTATCTCTGGGCCATCAGGCAGGTACACCAGGCTAGCCACTGAGGGTATGCCTACACTGCAATTAAAAACACACAGCTGGCCTGTGCCAGCTAATTCTGGCTTGCAGGTCCCAGGCTTAGGGGCTGTTTAACTGAAGTGTAGATGCTGGGCTAAAGGTGGAACTCGGGCTCTGGGACCCTCCCACCTTGCAAGGTCTTAGAGCCCAAACTCCAGCCTGAGCCCAAATGTGTACACTGCAGTTAAACAGCCCCACAGCCCAAGTCAGCTGGCCCAGGTCAGCTGCGGGTGTCTAACTGCAGTATAGATATATCCTTTAGGCCAGTGGTTTTAATCCTTTTTTCATTGGCAGACTCCTAAAAAATTTCAAATGGAGGTGTGGACCCCTTTGGAAATTTTAGACAGTCTGCAGCCCCCCAAGAGTCTGCGGGCCACAGGCTGAAAACCACTGCTTTCGGCACCTTAGGATCCTTTCCTTTCCCCACCCCTTTCCCTGCATTTCATTCCTGGATAGCTTAGGCAGCTCCCCACACAGCTGGCTGGCTTCTGGAAATCCCTTTCTTAAGCAATTAACTATCCCTAGGCACTTTACAGGGAACCTATTCAGCCTGGAGCCACCTAACTCAAAGCTGAAAATACCATCACATAGGGGGCTGCCCAGGGGCTAGACATTGCTTCACTCAGCTGAGCAGCAAAGCCTAAATCTGTTTAAAAATCTGGCCTAAAGTTCATAGAAATCATGCTAGGATTCATGAACTCTAATGAAATCTACCCATTTTCCCAACAAACTGATAACTTTTCCCATTTGTTGGTGAATTGAAGAAAGTTTGTCCTCTCAAAAAAGCAATTCTCAAAACGGTACACAGGCAAGTGCAGACTCTTCCTTATTCATGCTCTGTTAATGTACCATAATCCTGTTTTATCCTGAAACATCCTTGTGGTAACAATTCTATTCTTAGTCATCTCTTAGATATACAGCATGTGTTGAAACTAGAGAAAATTTACTGAAGAATCCCACCAGTTCAGATGAACCAGTGTTACCACCAGTAGGAGCCCTACAGCAGATAAGACTCCCACAGCTGGACCTGTTTTACCACCAATTTAGTTAAGCCTGTTTAAAGCAAGCATAATTGAAACAATGGTCAAATGGGTCCTGCAGCAGGAGTCTACACTAAGACTCCAACAGGGCTAAAACTTTTTTTTTTTTTAAACATTTCCCCAGCGTAGACAAGACTTCCCTCTCAGTTATATGAAATGGTGAAATTATGTGGGCATTACATGATACTGATGAACGTATGCTAGAGATTAAGCCAAGATCCAAATTAGTCAATAAGCATAAAAACAAAACTATTTTGGCACACAAGCTAAACAATCTAACCTACGTTTATTACTTTTTCAAGGTTAAATCAGAGGTGGTACCAAATACTCTAATAATTTCAAATATGGTGAGTACTGCCTTTATAAAGGAGCTGCACTGACTGGGGTCTTTAAGCATAATTTTCCCAAATGGTGAAGTTACACGAATCTCTTTCAGTTTTCCAACTGGATGGAACCAGGGCAGATTTATGATAAAACAGTAGTTAGTATCTGCAAGAATTCTGGCTTTGATTGTAAAACTAGTCACTAAGGAGAGTAGTACAATATAAAAACCAGTGGATATAACTCAATTCAATTAAAGCTAAGAAAGAAAGTGACATCTCACTGCAGGAATGGCCTAACTGACTTGAACTGAAAACTTCAGAAGCAAAAGAAACAAAGATTGTGTGTGTTATTTATTAATGTTAGACTTCAGGTAGTACATTAGTATAGAGTAGAGCACAAAAATATTACAAATACATTGCCGTAAAAGTTGAATGTTCTTATGTTAGAAATTCTGTGACATGCACCTAGTCATTTAAAGTACAAGAAATGTTGTTTACAAGAAACCTGACATATGAGAAAGTTCTTTATAGCAACATACCTGTGGGCTATGAAGATCTGTCGTTAACATGATAATTGAGTAAGCTAAGACATATGCAGTGTCTGCACTAGCAAAAAGGGTTTGCCTGAAAAAACAACGAAGCCACATATTACTAATTCTTACTCATTACTCAGTTTCACAAAAACATTAAAAGAAGAAAGTACTGCTTACCCTTGGTTGCATTCTAAATATCTAGCAGCAAATTTCTCCATTAGCCGATCAATTTTCTGAGCCTCTCCTGGAAGACGGAATCCCTCTAAAAACATGCGCAGAGCGGATACGAAATCCTTTCCTGAAAAGTCATGTTGGTCCACATATGCATACATGACTTCTTTGTTAAATTTATCATTGTCTCCCAGGAACTCTCCAACCTGAGTCTAAAATAAGAATGATGAGAAAGGTGGAATACCAAAACAACATGATGCATTTATGTACAGTACGCAAACTGCCACAGCGTATTTAAAATCTCCTATTTATAGCATTAGGAATCTTTTCCTGCACCTAACAGGTAATGTCAATGTTTAAAATACTGTTATTTTTCCTGGCTTCTGATTGACTAAGTCAACCCAGCACAACGATCTGCACAGATACTAATTAGATCACATCCAATGAAAGCCCTTCATATTTAACGCTGCAGAACTTCCGAAGACAGGGAAGGAAAAGGTGGGCTAGCAGCAGATGAGAACTGGAAAGAGTGGCACACTGCACTACATTCCTTCACAATCAATATTTTGTTCACGTGCAAACAAAAGCATTTCTTTAAAAAAATATTTGTAATGTTTCTCCACCGGTCTGTAAATAGCATATTTTTATTTTAGCCACACACACCAGAACAGTGTCCCCCTGGTGCGTGCTCTTCTGTCTACCTTTTTTCTCCTCGCCATTCTGTTCATTCACCATTTTGCTCCACTCCATGTGTTACATGCATGCATGCATGCAAAAGATAGCAACAGCTTATCAAAAACCCCCTTGTGACAGGTCAGCTGCACTGGCCATTTCCTGTTCTTCCCCACCCAGTCTCTTTAGGGGAGGGTGTAGTAAGTGGGCATGCAATGCCCTCTTATCCCGGATCCAAGGTCCAGTAGGCCACACAAGATCCAAAGTGAGGATTCCTTCTTCCCTTTACTCCTTTGTATAGGCATAGTACACTCTAGAGCATTCTAACCCTATGCGATTTATAATTAGTGTAAGCAGATAGCAACGTAAGCACAAATATCAAACAAACTGAAGTTAGCAGAACAGTTTCCTTACCGAGTCTAATCTTTCCTCTTGATGCAAGAACTGGGCAATATCTTCAGGAGTAGTGCCAAGCATTCCTTGCTCTTGCAGGTACTGTATTCCTCTCTTTGGTTTCTTATTAAATCTGCATAAGCAATGTCAATATGGTATTAATTAGAGTAAACATCTCTCTCTCACACACACACACACGCACACACAGTCTTAGGCTAGGTCTACACTACCCGCCTGAATCGGTGGGTAGAAATCGACCTCTCGGGGATCGAATTATCACGTCTCGTCGGGACGCGACAATCGATCCCCGAATCGACGCTCTTACTCCACCAGCGGAGGTGGGAGTAAGCGCCGTCGACGGGAAGCCGCGGAGGTCGATTTTGCCACCGTCCTTACAGCGGGGTAAGTCGGCTGCGATACGTCGAATTCAGCTACGCTATTCGCGTAGCTGAATTTGCGTATCTTAAATCGACCCCCCCCTGTAGTGAAGACGTAGCCTTACTCAGATAAATAAGACAGTCAACTTACTGATATCATAGGTAACATAAAAATACATTTTTTTATTTGCTAATCAAAGTTATTTTAGTTTTCTTCCTCTGCTAAATTGGCCAAAAATGTAAACAAAGTAGGGACAGGCCACTCCCTTGTCTTTTCTACAAAGATTGAAGAGGTTAGTCTTCAGTAAGGATTTAATATCTGCCCTCAACCATTCATCATGGGATGCCTTTTAGTCTTTTAAAACCACTTTCTCTTGCTAATGATTGCCAGTATTGAGGTACTGAACTGAGCAACTCCCTCTAAAGATGGTCTAAATGCATCTAAGTCCTCAAATCACTGAGCAATACAAATATTCTTCCTTCTCTTCAACCAATGGACTGTTAATGTGGTGTAATATTGTCCACACAAGTCCAGCATGCTGGACATTCAAACTGTCTGGAACAGGAACTTCTGTTCCACATAAATTCCAGGATAAAAAAAAATTCTGAAATGAAATGCAACAATGAAATTTCCCACAGAATGGAAATTTCAAAAATTAGTTAAAAAGATCAAAACACTTCATTTTGATCTTTTCTAAATGCTTGAAGCTCCTTGAGTTACCTGGAGGCCAAAGAACCTGCCAGGTAGGCTGTCATGGGGTGGTAGAGCCTCAGAACAATTTTCTTGTGAAAATTGAAATTTTCCTGTGGAAAATTTTAATTTTACCAAAAAGGATTTTTCTGTCAGAAAACCATTCTACCATACAATTCCTAACCATTTCTAGTGAATGTCTTAACTATTCTCCAGTTCACATGAGAACAGGACCATGAAATAACATTCAGAGAATTTCCTTCAAAGGAACTAATATGTAGACTTTTGTCAAATAAGGCATTACAAAAAGTCAATTCTTTTGACTGGTCTATTTATTGTATGAATCTAATATACGTTTTTATCCAAGTCTGGATCCCCTTCTTTTATGCCAGGAGTGTGGCAGAGGCAGAATGCTCATCCTCTCTAACCGTGAGGAAACAGGCTAACACACAGAGCATTGTTGGCAGCCTCCAAATGGAGCAGTATCTAGAGCTCTACCATGAGAGGAACATCTGCTACATCCAGAGGTTTTTGGATGATGGAAGGAGTAACTGAGGGAAGAGGGGAAAAAACAGGGGAGTCCTCAGAGTTCCAAGAGAGCCTGAGAATCCACCATTCCACGGGTGACAAAGTACACTTACAAATCTATTCCTTGTTCTATTATTTCCTTCTGTTGCTTTAGGACCTCAAACTGCTCTGGGTTGTCAGTGCCAGACATCTGTGTGCTGTAACTGCCAATTCCTGATGAGGCCGTAGAGTCCAGGGAATTTAAGCTTCCATATCTGTTAATTGTCTCTGTGTGTTTGGTTTCATTACTCTCCTGCTCTGTAGGTTTTTCTTGGCCTACAAAGTGCAAACAAAGGAAACCAAGTCTTGCTTTCAAAAAGTTAAACATATTGTAAAATCTACAAAATCCCAGTTCAGAAAAAATCTGAAAAATAAATTAAGGTTTATAAAGTTACTTTACTGTTATTTAATAGAAACCCGTGCCTAGCGTATATCAAAGGACTCTCTCACAGTATAAAATGTATTTGAAAATGAAGTTTTACATTAGAAGTGGTGTTTCTCATTATAATATTGATGGCAGTTATCTTGCCAAAAGCAGTGACATGGATGTGGGATAACGGTCTTTGTAAAAGAACTCCTGAACTCTAATCGTAAGTATTTCCCCTCTGATTTCCAGGTTTGATTCCCCTCTTTGGTCTGGAACAAGCCACACTGGACAAAATTTTCAAAACTTTGCGCTTAAACTGCTTGGTTTTCAGAAGTGCCAAGCAACTGGTATTCCCATGGACTTCAATGGGAGCCCTGGATGCTCAGCATCTCTGATAATCAGTAAAAAGCAACAGAGGGTCCTGTGGCACCTTTAAGACTAACAGAAGTATTGGGAGCATAAGCTTTCGTGGGTAAGAACCTCACTTCTTCAGATGCAAGACTTGCATCTGAAGAAGTGAGGTTCTTACCCACGAAAGCTTATGCTCCCAATACTTCTGTTAGTCTTAAAGGTGCCACAGGACCCTCTGTTGCTTTTTACAGATTCAGACTAACACGGCTACCCCTCTGATATCTGATAATCAGACCACTTTAGGTGCCAGTGTTTAGATACTCAGTTTGAACATTCTGGCCTTCACCTCTCAGTGCCTCTGTTATCCCATATATCACATGGAAATAAGAAATAGTAATAAAAATAACAAGCATTGTTTACGGCTATTATTATTTCATCATCTGTGGCTCTGGCAATTATTACTAGGCTTTACCTTAGAAAACATAAAAAGCAGTCTCTATCCTGATTTAGTATTAATCAAAATAACATGAAGTTCAGTATTTAAAAATTAGGGGAGATTGAAAGTCTCAACTCAGAGTTTTATATAAAACAGCCGCACGGAACTGTTTTTCTAATTAGAAGTGTATTGAAATACAATAGAATTAAGTAGCTTCTGATGTTTTACTAATTCAGGAATTGAAATAACTCAAGATCAGCGAGGTTTAAAACAAATTTTTGCACTGAAAGTTCCATAAGGAATTTAACAAATGGGACATATTGCTCACTTGTTTGTGCAGCTTCTTGTATTAATGCAACAAATAGTGTTTAAGTGCTGCAAGCTTACTAAACCATTGTGGCTAAGTAGGACGTGTTACACTTAGCTTTCTTAAGTGCTTATACAACTGGAAACATTTTCAAAAAGCCTGTATTAGAAACTCAAGAGCTTGTGCATTTTTGTGAATATTAGGTATGACTGCCAAACACCTGAACAGCACCATTCAAATAACCTGATGGATCAGGTTACCTAGTTACTTGAGCAACTATGGTGGTGCTCCTGAGCAACACATCTCCACTCAGTAAATGCTAAAGCATAAAGATTCCAAAACATCTTACCAAGGGTTGTCTGAGAATTGGGATTAACATATTGATCCTTACTCCATTCTACCATGCACTTCAAGATTGATACTAAACATTCCAATCCTTTCTTTCTCAAACTTAACTCCTGGAAGAGATTTCAAAAGTCGGAGAACATTTTAATGTAATGAAAAGATTATTTAAAATATTTTATATGCATCATTCCTACAAACTTGTAACTTTATAAAACTTGCCAGAATACCAACCTGAATATTAGTCATGCCAAGTTCTTGGCTACCCCTTCCTTGAGCAATTTTTGATAGGTCATTAACCAGTCTTTCAAATATGTTTGCTGCATTTAAGTCACAGTCATAGTTTACATAAATATCCACTACACTCTGGGCATCTGTAATAATGAAATAAAATGAAATGTTGATAAAACTTAGGTAGCAATAGAAATAGGTATAAAAAAATCAAAAATTAAAAGATATTTGCACCTGCAACTTGTCTAGCACACAAACATAAAAATCAGAACCAAGGGATTGTTAGTACCTGCACATATCCTTGTCAGTGTTTGTATAACCATCCATTTATGATCAAATGAGCTAGTAGAGGTTTCCAAGATATATAGGAAAATTTCTTTGAAGAAAACCTAGGAATTATTTCAGGAAGAGAAAAAAAGCCATCTATTAAATTTCAACCACATGCAGTTCTTATAAACACATTTTTTTCAATTACAGCTTTTGACTCTGAAGGCTAACATTCTGATCCATGCAATACTGAATGCATATAGATAATATATGAGGCAGTCTCTTGGGGTGGAATATGTTTTCACTCATGATTAGTAGGTTTTACAGTCTGCAGGACCTTAAAAAGGCACTACTCATATAAATGTAGGGCTCTTTCCAGAAGTAGTTATAGATTCATCAAATCTAATTCCAGAAGGGACCACTGTGATCATCTAGTCTGACCTTCTATGTAGCACACGACATGGAACTTCCCCAAAATAATTCTTAGATCATATCTTTTATAAAAACATCTATTCAGATCCAAGAAGACCAGATGCTGGCTGTATTGTGGGACAGCTTAATCCAAGAGAAAATACTCTTGCACAGTGCAACTGCTTAATGTTTTCTAAAATATCCATTTTCTGTAATAGACTTGCAGATCTGTTTGGGCTTGAGTGGGGGGGCATTAATTCATAAAAAAGGTCCCCACTTCTTAGGAGAGAGATGGCACAAGGTAGAGGAGAAGGATGAGTCCACATGATAGTTTAAAAGTAACAACTCTGACAACCTTCAGTTGAAGGGGGTTGTAGGTGTGTATTCTACAATCCCAGATTACAGATGTTGGACACTTGGCCAGAGAGCACTATCTTTGCCTCTGACTTCTGGGGCTGGTGGCATGGACCCTCGCATCTCTATTCCATGAATCTGGCTCTTTTTCCTCAGAACCACACTTTCAGCTTCCTTCATCCAAACTGTTGAGGAGGGAGACCTTTGGCTTCCTAGCTCCTTTCTCTTCCTTTCACAGAGATCCATAATGGAGTAATCAACTAGAGTAGTGGGATTGTGGTACCGAGCATGCTTGGCAACTAGATTGGGCAGAGTGTGAGAGAGAGGACAGCCCTGAGCTGTCGTATGAAGGACATACTGATGGTGAAATATGCCCACTGAATAAGAAACAGTCACAAAGACTCACAGAACACTAGCACAAGCAGCTGCTCAAGTTACCTGGGTGTGGACAGAACCGTTAGTTTGATGCAGTAGTTCGTATTTTATGAGATGGCGCAAACTATCTTGCTATTGTCCATTTCTGAAATTTCATCTCTCCCCCTACTGGTAGCTATTAAGATAAGTCTATTTTTGCTTTAGGGTAGAAACATCCACTTATTTGGGGAAAAACAGCAACAGTGTTCTCTAAATAACTTTGACAGTAAGCATTTTTTTTAAAGCGAGACTTGACCAGATATGTAGCACAGATCACCACCACACAGAGCTCTTTAGATTGTATATATAAAAAACCCAGATCAGCAGAGCTCTCTAGTTACTACTCACAGTAAAGAAAGGCCACTGGGAAGTATGGAGAGATCAACAAACATTAAGAACCAGATCAAGGACTACATCCTTTTTGAAGTTGATTTTATTTGATAAAAGCATTATTCAGGGCCACAATACCAAGAGTTTAAAATAAAATAAATAAATAATCACTACCACACTGAACATATCCCTTCCAACTAAGACAACTTGTTTTAACGTTTACAGAATCTTTCAAATGCAATACCCACAGTGGTTCCATATTTTGCAGAATCTAAACAAAGCAGCATATATAAGATTAATTTTTTCTCAGACTGCATCCTTATTTGTTATGTATTAGCACATATCCATTGCTCCTGGGGGAATTCTGCACCACTGTGCATACATAGAATTTACGTCCCCCGCAGATTTCTTTGCTTCCCCGCAGAAAAATGACTTTCTGATGGGGAAGCAAAAGGAAGCAACAAGCGCAGTCATGCACCCTCGCCAGCAGTATGTTTCGGGTGCCCAGGGCAGCCGGCAGAGAGGTAAATCACTGTGGGACAGAGGGCAGGACTGGGGAAGACCCAGCTGGTGGCTCCTAGCCTACGCCGGGCTCAGCTGCTAGTCCAAGCTGGGCTGAGGAGGACGGGACTTCCTCTTCCCCTGCATAGCATCCCACCCCCAAATTTCTTCCCGGGCTGTAGAAAGCTCTGAAAACTCCTCCTGCACCTGGACCACCCGGACGAGACACCCACACCTGGACCCCACTGTAGCAAGCCCCAACCAGCTGCACTTGGATCCCCAGCCTACTGAGCCCCACTCCCCCAGCACCTGGACCCGACCACTGAGCCCCCCCACACCCAGACCCCCCTGTGGGGCTCCATCCCCCCCATACCTAGACACCCCTCCTGCTGAGCCCCAATAACCTCCACCTGGACTCCCTCTGCAGAGTCCCGTTGCACCCAGAACCCTCCCCAACAATCCCCTGTGCATCTAGATCCCCCCTGCACCTGGATCCCCCACTGAGACACCCGCAACCAGATTGCTCCACACAGAACCCTCTCAACCCACACCTGGATCCTCCACACTAAGCCCCTCCACACTTGGATCCTGCCTTGCTGAGCCTTCCTGCCCACACCTGGTGCACCTGGCACAGAGGGGCAGAGCCCTGAGGTGTTTCTGGGGCAGGCCCAATCCTTGCACTGCGTCAGGGTTGGTTGCAGCCTCACTGCTGAGTCCATGTCCCTGGTGGGGAGCTGCACAGAGATCTCCCAACTTTGTGCAGCCAGTTGCCTGTGCTCCCCAGTGCCATGCTGGAGTTTCCATATTTATTTGACAAATAGAATTTGCAGAATTTTAAAATATTGTGCGCAGAATTTTTATTTTTTTGGCGCAGAATTTTTAATTTTTTGGCACAGAATGCCCTCAGGAGTAATCCATGCTGCTAGACAAAGAGTCTGGAAACAAGTAAATGACCAGTTTCTGAGATAGAATCAGTGGAGGTTCCAGTACTAAATGTAGGAGTCCTAAGTATCAGAATTATGGGCCCCAGGCCTGAGCTATGAGGATAACATGAACTTTGTCCTTTTCCACCCTCCAGACGACTCTCAGAGGAAAAGTCATACACTAAATTCAGTCAGTAAGAAATAAATCTATAATGCCCAGATCTCTGTGCATCCATGAGAACAGACTTCTGGCTTTTGGATGGTCTTTGGACAAATACGACGGGGGAGAAATTAATTTTCTGAAAATTGTGGTGACTATTTGTTTCTTTAAGCAACCCTCAGACTGATTTTAATGTCTATTACTTGGATAGCTGAGAGGGTGGGGTTTTTTGTTGTTGTTGGGTTTTTTTTAAAACCACCATATGAGAAGACCTAATGACAAGAAAGTTTAAATACTTATCTTTGTTCATCACAGGGAAAACCTGATGGCTCTTCACAGGTGGGGGGACACTGGTAATAAATCATCAGGGCCTAAACCCCATTAAGTCTCCAAGTTATTATAGCCATGCTATTTGCACAGACTGACAAAGATTCAGATGCTTTTCTCCCACCCCCAATGACCTTTTTTAATATGATCAAATTACCATTACAATGATGATTCATGCATCAGTGGAAATACATGGAATATATGGACCCTTTTAGAAAGATCGTTACAGTAAGATGAGTGAAGACAGAGAGAGCTCCCATATGTGGGTGGAAAGAAAGATGAGATTGCAACCAGACAGATTCTGATTGAGCCCAGAGGCCATTCTGGCTGTTTAAGTGCAATAAAATAGTTCAAAATGAAAAAGGATGGATGACAATCTGTGGTCTTCTTTTTAAATAGCCCAAGTGGAGAGCATCTTCCTCTTAAACAAACAGGTTTCCAACCTTCCAACAGAATATAGTGCTCAATCTCAAAATCAAGCGGTCAGTCTGAGGAATTTCACATCTACGTGGAGAATCCTACCCCTGATCCTGAGACAAGAGATTCAGTGTAATAGAAAGCACAGCTTGTGGGTCTTCTTAGCTCCAGGAGCTCACCACAACTGCCAAGCCCAGTCTGGGGCTAATAATTACAATCTGTCCATGCCGTTTGGACAACCATTCCAAAGGATCAGTGGTATCGAGAGTACACATAAAGGAACTCCTAGCTGAAGTCCAGGAAAAAATACATCTGTCAAAAATGCTGGCTCCTGTGTTTCCTTGAAACAGAACCAGAAACATCTCTCATTTTTCTTGGTGGCAAAAGAATGCAGTGACGATCTGCCTTATTTGTGGAAAAGGGAATACAGGCTTGACTCCTTGAGATATCATGCATGGTTGTACTTGCTTGAGGAGTCTTCTAAAATGATGTATTTTTCAGGTAAACACAAAGCCATTAAAGTGATCTGATGATGGATTAATCACTCTCAGAACATGACAGCTTTCTGAAATGGAACTGACAAGACTGGCTTCTTTCCTCACAGCTGCTATGGCACAGCACTACAGTATTATCCCTCTCATTTGAACAGTTTTAGATTTGATTACAGGGAAGAACTTATCTATATTGTGCACTTATGGGGTCCCCATTATTATTGTTAATATCTTTATACTCACAACAACCCTGAGAGGTAGCCCTGAAGGATTCAGCACCTGAACTGACTCCTGAGGTATCGGATTATCAGTACAGATGGTAAGGGAGATAGGGAGGGGACTCCAACATGATGTTCCTCCTGAATGTCTTGGAGAACAAACAGCAGCATATCCATGGTGGTTAAATGTACAGAGCACTTCCATAACTAGCACTGCAGAGGCTTCAGACAGTATTATGAATGGCACGGAATAGTTACCCAATGCCATAAAGCCTAAAAGTCACCAGAACCACCATATACTTTCACTGAGACTAAGGCCTTATAGAGATTACTGCTTTCTGTTTGTCTTAGAATCTGCTCTTTGGTAAGAAAGCTTTAATAGCTGTGGTGTCTGTATGGGCTTTGATAAATTCCACCCTTGCTGCTGAGATGAAGATGGATTTCTGTATTTATACCCCAGGGAGCGAAACAGCACGCACATCCTTTGAGAACGGAGGACACGGATGAAATGGGATCTTATTCAATCATCAAAATACAAGCAGATTTGTGCCTTGATGCTTGAGGAGAGTAGCCACAGCAGTCAAATGTTTTGGCTTTTTCTAGAAAAGGAAAACAGCTGACATGTTTTCAGATAAAACCAAATAAACCTAAGTACCATTTAAGCCACATTTTTTATTCTAAAATTTCTTGCATAAAATACAATTATATTATATTGTACACAGTTTTTAAAATATTATATTTTGTTTTATGCCCTATACTAGAACTAAAACTTCTGTTTGCATCACTGAACTTTGCTTGACAGCAGAGTTTATTTGCAGATTTTGCCACTTCAGAATCTCATCATTATCCTTCATCAATACTGTACACAGCCAATTAGAAGATTATATAATTCCCAGTTTAGAGATCTATTCCCAGATTGTATACATTTTGTATATAATTTTGCACAATGTATAACATATGCATTATTTACATATAATATATAATGCATTATTACAAGGTTATGAACAGCTTTCCTTTCCTTGAAAGCTAAGATTCTACAGTTCTGTAAATATCCATTTTGATCACAAAATTATCATGTGTACTATACTGTGGGTATATGGATTTCCTATCTTTTATTAAAATCTGTTCATGTATAAAAGAGGTGAAAGTATGCCTTCCCAGAGAATTAACACACATTAACAGTCAAATACGATGGAGTTGGTGGTGTTTTTTTTTAAGCAAATTTGACCGTTGACCAATAACCTGAGCTCAGGTGATCAGGTAAATAATCATTTGTCTCTTAGAAAGAATTAAGATGATTACTAAATTAGTGCAAATGAAACTAAAGCTATAATGCAAATAAGAGTAGGCAAAGAAACTTAAAGGTTATTTACATAAAAGGAGCCTGAAGCCTAGTACTTAGATTGAGGCTTATTGGTAGCAATAGTTAAAAAGGCCATGTTAGGCCTAATAAGAGATAGCATTAGTAGGTAGCCTTGGGTCAGAAGATTAGCAATCTATCTATATCTATATCTATATCTATCTTGTGATAAACTGTCTAGGCTGAAAAGGCTTTATTTAGCCAGCCATCCTTAACTGCATTATATTGAGAATCTTCTATGTGCACAAATGCTTATGACAATTGTCAGAACCCCAAAAATGGGTAGCAGGTATGACAAATATGACAAGAGTCCAAGATTTAATCAAATATGGTCTTGAAAATAGGTGGGTATAAGAAATAGGTGCTTAAAAAGGGAATCAACTTGACCCTCAGTGGGACCTCCGTATACCAGGATGGTGACAAACTGTAACACTTAATCTCTCCTTAAGGGGAACCCACAGCCCCATGGATTCATGAGTATATGTGACATGGATTCCGATTTTATTCTTATTTTGTTTTCTATATCTGTGATTTTGCTTATATTGATCATGATAGTAAAACTCATAATGACTATGTGGGTGTTTCACCAATCAACTTCTTCATAATATCTAAGTGCCACCAAAGAACAAATCTTTTATCAGTGACAAATGCATTTTTCACTCCAAATTAATCATGCCACTACCAAAAGGATTTCCTAATAATTTCTGTGTGGTAAGTTAACGAGTCAGAGTACTAAGATTTGAACATTACATTATTTAAAACACATACATTAGAACTGCAAATTCAATCTATATTTTCTACAAATATTCCAGAAGACTTTCCATACAGAATGTTGGCCTTTCTGCTCTACCTGAATGATGTTTCAAGTGCATTATCAGTAACAGCTAAGATACTATCAGTGATAGCTCCCTTTGTCCTTGGGGGAGAAGGGCTTTGGAGGAGTGGGGGAGAGTGCAGCGGTGGGAAGGTTCAGACCTTCTCATATTGGGGAGCTCAGACTCAGTAGAGAGAAACTTAGTGAACAGTATTTTAGAAAAATTCAGTGTTTCCAAAGTAGAAAAAACATTGAGCTACATGAATATGGTACAGTTAAAAAGCAAACGAAGTCACTGAAAATTCTATAAACATACCTCGATCTGCATCTTTAGGTGTGTCTTGAAGTTTGAGAGAAGTGTGAGGAATATGGAAAGTGAAAGCTCAAAAACTTCTGGAACAGATGAAACTCCATTCTTGGATAATGCAACACAAAGATACTGCTTAATAGCATTTATAAACATCTCATTTGTCCTGAAGACAGGTCCTGCATTCTGCAGAATGGACAGAAGCAACTGCAATGAAAGAATCTTTGATCGCAGCTCATGAGACCTGGAATGAAATAATATATACCAGGTATGAACAAGTTTGTAGTCACAAGTGCAAAACATGCTTCAGGAAAGTTTTTATGAGCCACACTATTATTTTATGTTTCAAGTACTTGAAATAACATGCTACTGTTTAAAAACACTTTGTTAAAGAAAGTAGCAAAAAAGGTGATCTTAGTTACAAACAACATCAATTTGGCACATTTCAATCAGGCAAAAGTGTGTTTAAGCCCACAGTAGCCTTTTGCAGACCCGCCCCTCCCTCTGCCACCTACACCTACCCACACAATCCCCTCCCCTCCTGAATAGCTGTTTGGGACTGGACATGGGATGGTTCTCCCCACTTCCTAATCATGAGAGAAAGAGAAAGAATTCTCTTCTGAGTGGTTTGGGAGGATGGGCTTTTTCTCCCAGAAATGGGGACACGGGGGAGAAGACTGACAGTTACAGAATTCCACAAATTCTTCTTTTCTCCATATGCTCCTCCAGCATGGAAAAATGAATAAGGGATCCTGTGCAGCTAATATACTGCCTGATGTATTTAGGCTTTTTTCTCACCACTTAGCACTTGACACCTCACTTTTCTTTATACACGTACATGATACACGTATAGTCAGAGGTCCTGTCATCAGTCTGCCACTTGCTCTACTTAAGAGCAGTCAAACTAAATGGCACACTAATCCGAAGTGCTGCAATGGCAAAGCAGGGTTTGTGAACAGTATACTTGCATTACAGACTAAAACTGAAGAACAATTTTGGAAACAACTACAACAACACCCACCCACTGCCAAAAAAACCCCAAACTAACAAACAATGAAAAGTGAAGCAGCAACCATAAGATCTCCATGAAAGCTATCCACCTTTTCAAAGAAATTTGAAAAGGTTATATTATATACCTTCTTCTGGAAAGTAGAGATGAGAGGCATAAGAGAAAAACAAATGTAGTTGCTGAAATACTGTGTGCATTATCTGGCATAGCTTCTTAGGACCATTTCTATCAGGTGCATAACACAGATCCAGAGAGCATGGAAAGTAATGGGGTCCACCATGGACCACCGATGCAATCACAGGAAAATCAATTTGAGAATGATACCCTCAGATAGAGCTAACAAAATAACCTTTGTTCACTGCTAAAGAGAAAAGAGATAACATACCATCACTGCCATAATAACCTGAGAAAAAACTGTTCCATGATCACAAGTTTGGCTGTCAGTTTAAACCTCTGCACATTAGCAAGAATCACTGCAGGGAAGCCTCTGATCCCAGTATACCCAATGACATTTAACTGTTTTTAAAGTAGTATTTTCTTAGGAGCGAAGAACAGCACATTCTCACTTCTCAGGTAAACACATATGACTACTAGAAAGACAAAATTTGGGCCCTGACCAACAGTATATAATAATGGAGATGCAGCTGCAGTTTAGGGAGTTAAAGGACAAATTGCAATGAGTCTGAATAAATCAAAACCACTCCCATTTGGATTTTGCACTAGCCAAATAAAAGTGACTTCCTCCAATAGTCACTATAAAAGTCCTGACTGATGTGGTAATTACATTCTGGTAATTGTCTTGGGAACTAATGCTATACACAGAGGAAGCATGCTGTCTTAAAACTAGAGGTATGAATGTCAGAAAAGTTTGATTAACAATAGACTTTTTTTTTGTGTTTGTGGGGGGAGGGGAGGAACAAGAGAGAGTATTTGCATCCGTAAGGGTGATGGAATCCATGAAGTGTCCTGGATTGTAGCATGCCTTTCTCTTAGGCATATGAGATTTATCCTTATTTCTGGATGTCTGAGAGAAAAAATGAGCAGGTGGCTTTTATGGAGAGCAAGAACATGAACTTGTGAAAGTATGGCTTATATTAAAGAAACATTTGTTGCTAGTTGCCATTTGTCAGATATAAAGAATACTGGAAAGAGATCCCCAGATAATACTGATCTAGGAGGTACACAAGATATGGTACAGTAACTCCTCACTTAACGTTGTAGTTATGTTCCTGAAAAACGCGACTTTAAATGAAATGTGCTAAGCGAATCCAATTTCCCCATAAGAATGAATGTAAATGGGGGGTTAGGTTCCAGGGGATTTTTTTTTTTTTTTGGCCACACAGTACAGTACTATAGTTGGGAGGTGCCCCGGCCTTACCCCACACAGGCACAGCCCACTGGCACTGGAGACAATGAAGCAGGCAAGGAGGCTGAAGATGCTGTAGGCTAGGAGAAGCACGTTGTGCAGCAGCAGCGGCAGCTTCCCCTACTCTGCAAGCACCAGGGGCGGGGGGCTCAACCCTTGGCCCGCCCACGCCACCCCTTCCCCCAAGCCCCCACTTAACCCGCCTCTTCTTCCCTCCCCCTTTACTCCACATGCCGCGTCCTCGCTCCTCCTACCTTCCTCCCCTGCCTCCTGCCCGCGGCAATCAGCTGGCTTGCAGCGTTCAGGAGGCAGGAGGGAGGGGGGAGGAGCGAGACACGGCGCGCAGGCTCCCCCTCCCTCCTGAACACCGCAAGCTAGTTGATTGCCTTGGACAGGAGGCAGGGGAGGGAGCGGGGAGGTGCGCTGCATCCTCGCTCCTCCCCCCTCCCTCCTACCCACGGCAATCAGCTGGCTTGCGGCGTTCAGGAGGCAGGGGAGGAAGGGGGAGCCTGCGCACCGAGTCCTCCCTCCTCCGCCCTCCCTCCTGAAAGCTGCAAGCCAGCTGATTGCTGCGGGCAGGAGGGGGAAGGTGCTGATCCGCATGGTGTGCTGGCAGGCGGGAGGCGCTGTGGGGGGGGGGGGGGGCGCGTAGGGGAACTGATAGGGGGGCTGCCAGCTGTGGACAAAGCAGGCAGCCAAATGACGTTATAGAGAAGCATTCCACAACTTTAAATGGAGCATGTTCTGTAATTGAGCAGGGACATAAGATCGAAACAATGTTAAGTGAGAGGACGTTAAGTGGGGAGTTACTGTACAGGGTTCTATCAGTCAAACATCTGAGATCCATAACACCTCTAATTTTGTTATATTCTGCAAAGAGAGAGACTAATTTTGTTATATTCACTTTGAGAGAGACTGGTGTTACAACGTGGCCCGGTACCACTCTACGGTCACCAGTCTGTTGCAAATGGATCCAATCACTGGTTCCCAGGTGCTTCCAAGCCAACTGGAGCTGAGTAAAGTCTAGTCACTGTTTCTAGCTCTGGCACCCAAATAATTAAACTTTAGAACATCCCTGTGACAAAAGGAGGTATCTCCATTTCATTCTACAGGGAAAGAGGAGTTAGAGGTGTCAAATGACTTGTCTACGGTCATACAGGAAATCTGTGGCAGAGCCAGGAATAGAATCCAGATCTTGACTCCCAGTCTTGTGTGCTTTTAACAACAAGGCTTCCTCTCCAACAACTATGTTAATGTTCATGAAGACTTATTTTTCAGTAAACATGTTTTCAGTTTATTTTAGTTATTTTTTCCTCTGTTTCTCTTTGTTTTAAACATTACTGGAATTTTCTCTTGAGATATTTGCATGTCTGTTCTCAGTCTTGCTTTTTCACTACCTGATTTTCCAAAACCATTTTTTTTTTTTTTTTTTTTTTTTTTACTTTAGAATGCTCTAAAGTGAGTTTTAGGTACACTGCTAATCATTTATTTTTAAAATGTTGCAATTATCTTATCCACTACTCCCCCCACTAAAAACATGTTTGAAATGGCTGACAAGCCTTCAACGCTTTAGAACCGGAGATCAATTCCAGGCATTACTCCAAATGTAGGACATCTTTGAATGCCTTGGCAGCTGTTTCTTTTTGTCCCAAATGTCATTTCCTTCAATTTACCCTATGCAGAGTGCTTAATTGGTCCTAATTTGCATGTCAAGGACTCTATGGATTAAAAGGATGGATTCCAAGTGCCTCAGCAGCTACTGCTGCCCTCCAGGAGTAGGTTAACCCATTACTGCCTTTGGTAAACTGATATCCTCATTTCTTAATCTCAGACAGACAGTTTAACAAAAATCTTATATCAGAATTTAAGTTTTCTTTCTGGCATCTATGCAGACCAATTCCCAAGGAGAGCGAAAACCAAACACCGTTCTCAACTGATATTCATTCCTTTACTCTACACTTCTGTAGTCCAAAGTCATGGATTATTTAATTCTTTTGAATGCTTCTAGTGGAGTGTCTTCACCTTTAGAAATGGGAAAACTGTTGGATTAGAGCAAATGAAGAGCTTCTTCTGGTCAGGCACCAATAAAGCAAGTGGCTTTACAATGAAGTTGGAAACTGCTGCTTTACTTCAACTTATTGCTTTGACAGTCTGAAAAAAAATCATTTAGTTCAGAAATGAGCACCTATAAGTGGCAAGGTTGTTTTTGTTTTTAGAAAATAGATTCCTTTATTTTCCCGAAAAGAAATGTTCCTTCAAGGTTCTGTCAAGATCTTCAAACTTCTATGGCATGAATATACAAAGGCTCATATTCTGGATTAAGGAAGACAGACTTTGCAAGCATTCTTCAATTCAGGACCAAACAACTTCACATCTGAGAGCAACAGGTAATTTAGCAGGCCTCATTTCCTTATTGTCCGCTTCAGAAGCTTTGAGTATTCTTCAGCTTTGAGGAACATATCCAAAAAGTGAACATTCAGCTAACAGTGCAAGATCTTCTAGACACGTGAAACTAAAATACATTTCTAAGTTTTAGATCCCCAAAGGGGAAGCTATATTATCTATGAAGTTCTGAACAGAGAGACTATTTGCTCAGTAAAACATCCCTGAACTGAGTATTTATTCTCTGCACACACCTATAGACAGATAATCACAAAAAAGAGATACATTTGTTGTATAACAGGTATTTCCAATAGGTATCAAAGCCTTTCAGTTGCACATACACTTCAACTAATATCATGGTGTTAGGAAGTATTTAAAATATTTTCATTCATCTGTGTAGCTGTGCTATAAAAACAAGAAACACACCAACTTATCTCTTCCAAGAGAAGCATGCAGTTTTCTAGGGGACACTCAAATGCCCAGAAGATACAAAATGTATATCCAAAGCTACAAAACTGAAGTTCTGTACTAACTCAGGTCTGATGAACTCAAATATCAACACGTGGCTTCCTTTAAGATTAAAGAAAACAGTTCTCTATGACAACTGGCCCTCTGAGCCAGTCTGAAAACATGGTCTTTTCAATCACTTGTGTTCATCATTGATTCCAAGTTTTCAAGACAAGACTACCAGTAATGTATTCCCTTGCCAACTAAGGTATGGTGGTCAAAGTGCCCAAACTGAACAGCAGGGCACTAAGAACACAGTATCACTGACTTGTTGCTACCAATGCCAGTTCTTCAATGTGAAGAACTTGCTTTTAGATCAAGTAAAATGAGTAATTTCTTGCTTCAACTTGAGTGTACATTTTCTCTCACTTTTTGGTTTTAGATGCAACTGAAGTAGAAACAGCATCTCCTTTTGGGCAAAACCACACTGGCCACATAACTGAATCTAGATATTACTAAGAGCAAAGTAATGACAATTGAAACCATAGATATCCTGCATTCTAGCTCTTTAGGAACACTCCTAGAGAGATGAAGTGTTAACACAGTGGACTAGACTAGTTTAGATGGGAGACTGAATACATCCCTAGGGTGCTAATAATCCAGTGTCAAGTTTTACAGCAGAAACAGTGACCATGCAGTCTGGGGGATAACCAGAATCTTATCATAGAACTTTGGATGAGATAATATTACAACCTTTTTTCTGATCCTACAAACTATTGTTCTACTTGTTGAAATCACTAGTATCCTGGATTATTCCAAGGTTATGATATCAGTGGTAGCAGCATTTCCTGACTCTGTTCAAAGGCATCTTCTCTCCCTAAAGAGCTGTATTTAGAATTCATCATCACAGGCAATCCACTTCTTTTGTACAACTTCCCTTTAAACTGAATTGGATGGTCAATACTTATTCACACTAAAGAGACATTTAAATGAGTCAATAGTTTTAGCTTTATTCAAAACTTCAAAATCCTCTCTCTCAATATATTAGAAAGGATACTATTTTCAAAGAATCTTGCATGCTCACATAGTGGAGTAGCCACACACTTTTCTCAGTATGGTGTCCCATCTTCAAAGATTTATGGGTTGGCCATTATAATTAAACTATGAGAAAGCAAGGTCTGGATACACCGAAAGCCCTAGAATTTTGAAAGAGGGCTTCTGGGGTCATCCAGGGTGCACTGTCCACTCCCTCCCAGTTCTACCCTCTCTCTGCTCAGAGTGGTCCACAACTTTTGTGGCTATTTGCAAAATAAACTGAAATGGGATTAGGGCAACCCATGATGTGGGGTCAAATGGATGCCAGGAGAATATTAATGAATACCCAAGCACCAGGCATGTGTTTCAGGTTTTGGAAAGCCTGAGAGATAAAAGTGACTGGGTGGTCCAGATTATTTAATATATTTCCCCCCTCATTTTTTATATTTTCCTATGGGTGAAGACCCTAATCTCCCAATATAGTTAAAAAGTCTGCTCTAACAAAACTAAGTTTCTCTGAAACTGAGGGTTCACCCTACTAGACCTGTAGAAACTTAATAGGTAGAGGCTTTAACTCGGGTATCTTTGTGTATATGCCCCAACCATTAACTTATGGATTGGTTAGTTTTGTCTGAAGTAGCCTTTGGCAGCTGGTTCTCTATTAATTCCTTCCCTGTGCTATCCCCAAAGGACCATGATAATCTAGCAGGAATAAAAAGAATGAAATTTCCTCACTAGTATATATGCAGTTTACAGTTTATTAGATACCCCGCCCTAGCCAAAATCAAAAAGGGGAGATGATTATTCTTTGGGTGGAACCAGATTGAATTCAATTGTCTCGGTTTCTGCTGGTTAGAAATTTGTTTCCGACCTCTAAAGGGAGAGGTTACTTACCTTGTACAGTAACTGGAGTTCTTCGAGATGCATGTCCCTATGGGTGCTCCATGTCAGGATGTGGTGCACAGCCGTGCACTCTTGATCAGAGATTTTTGTCAGCAGTGCCTGCGGATGCATGCCTATGACCAAGACACCCTCATGCTCCACTATGAGGGTATATAGGGAGGAGATAGTCCCACCACTACTCTGGTTCCTTCTGAACCAGGAAAGTCCTGCGGAAGACTCCAAGGCAGAGGGGAAGGAGAGCAGGCATTGGAGCACCCATAGAAGCACACATCTCGAAGAACTCCAGTTACTGTACAAGGCAACCTCCTTCTTCAAGTGATGTCCCTATGGGTGCTCCACATCAGGAGATTGCTGAGAAGCACCTCAATTACAGAGGAGGAGGATTTAGTAAAGTCCATAGAACAGCATCACCGAAAGCCATGTCCAGCTCTGGAAGCAGGCACAAGAGCATAATGCTGGGAAAATGAGCGCACCAAAGACCAGGTGGCTGCCCTGCAGAATCTGAGCAGTATGTTTTTAAATAGGGCTACATAGGTAGATTGACCTCTGGTGGAATAAGCAATCACCCTTAGAGGGGGGCACTCCCCTGAGGCGTCTTAACAGGTTAAGATGCATTCTAGAACCCATTTGGACAATCTTTGGGTGGAAAGTGGATGTCATTTCATTTGTTCTGCAATCAAGATGAAATGCCTGGATGAAGCCCTAACAGGGCCTAGTGCTGTCTAGCTATGAGGATGGCTACTAAATTTTCTTGTTTTATTTTGTTTAGCACTTTGAGCAGTAAAGGCCTTGGGGATAAGAATACAGCCATACACACGGCCAAGGAATGACTACAGCATCTCCCATCAAGTTACAACTGTGCCCTCCTCTCAAGCAGAATCGCCTGCACTTCAAATTGGATGAAGTCACAAAGAGCTCTATCTGTAGATGGTAAGATATAGCTCTCTGAATACCTTGTTTAGCTCCCATTCGTGGTCGATGCAGATATGCCTGCTGAGGAAGTGTGCCACTGTCTTCTGTAGTCCTGGTAGATAAACAGCTAAGATCTGTATGTGGTGTGATATGCACCAGTTCCATCGTTGTACAGAGTCAGCACATAAGGACTGGGATCTGTAAGATGGTGGGAGTGGCATGACCACCTCAGCTGGTGAGGAGGAGGATTTGTGGAAGGTGGTGTTTCTTCTTCCTCAGCTGGCTCTAGCTCATGTGTAAGATCCTTCTGTGGAGCAGGACCAAAGGGTAGTGGGCTGTTACTCCTGATGTGCTCTCTTATGAGATGTGACCCTGTAGAACTGGTTACTATAAGGGGCCCACAGGTTCCAATAAGCTGACTGTGGTGGGGCAGAAGGGAAGTGTCAGGACCCCAAGGTTGCCTTGCCAAGGTTGCCGGGTGTACTCAGAGCATACTTCAAGGAAGGGAGGTTGAAAGATGGAGGAACCATGTATAGACACCTTAGAATTGGATGACATGTCATCCTGGGGTCTACTGGAGGGGCAAGTGGTGCCATTACCAGTGGTCAAGTCGGCCTCAGATTCTGAAAGATCCTGTAATTTCACTGGTACCATAGCTTGATAGCTGATGGGACGGTACAAGAGAATGATACCAGCTGGAAATGTCTCTCTGTACCCTCAAAGAATCTGTGTGGGGCGGGGGTCTGTATTGGCATCAGAGGATGAGTCACCATTGAAGATGGTAGGATCAGAGGGTACCTATGCTCTGGGAGGTGAGTTGGCACTGGTGGAGAGTGTCTCTCAATAATTCTTTGTAATGGTGATTCAGGCTCTTCCAGGATTCCAAGGTCCTCATGGAATAGGAGCTTGGACTGTGGTGGGGACTCTAGGTGGGTCCCTCAGGAGTCATTATGCCAGGTGGTACTGGAGACAGCACCGAAGTGCAATCGGTGTGCTTTTCATATCTTGCTACAGAAGATGGTGCTGATGACTATTCCAGCTCAGCTCTGGAGTCCTTGTGTTTCACAGACATGGTGTTCAGTGTTGATGCCACAGTCAATCTAGGTTGTTTACCTGACAGCTTCTCAGTACATGGCATGGTCTTCTTAGCTGATGCTGGAGTCTTGGTACCGGAGGGGATGGGAGTCTCACTGCTACCCACATTGGAATGCAAGGTCTCCTAAGACCCAGACCAAAGGGGGGACTTTCCCCTTCTCTTTTCCCATTCTGGAGAAAGGGGTCTTTTCTTCTTTCAGGGTCTAGATAGTTGTGAAGGGCCCCAAGCACCTACTGTCATACCAAAGACAGTCACCTGGGTTCTGTGAGCAACCAGATCCAAAGTATGGGGGGTGAATCAGACCCATTGGTCTCAGAGAGCACTCCATCACCAAGTGCTCCAGTCTGTCTTCCCTCAATTTCTTACATCTGCTTTTAAGCTTGAGCAGATCTTACATTAGGAGTAGACATGAGTCTCCCCCAGGCAGCGAAGGCCACTTGAATGACTGTCGCTGTGAAGGGAAGACCTATAGCAGGTCTGGCAGGGTTTGACACCCAGGGTCTTGGGCATATTCTGTCCTTGAGGCCATGGACTAAGGTCAGAGTTTAAAAAAAAAGAAGAAGAATGACAATGGATCCATCCCCTCCCTACACACCTTTGTACCACAGAATGAGGATGTCTACGGCACAGGTGCAGCCCTGCAGACACTACTGATGAAAATCTCCAACCAAGAGTACATGGGTTTGTGCACAAAAGGACACTATTTGAAGAAGAACTGTAGTGAAAGTACTCCTTAGAGAATCTTATGCCCTCATTCCCAGACAACAATCTGAATTTTGATTAGTTTATTTTCCTTTCTACTGTCTGGGGAAAGCAATACTGTTCACAAGTTGCAACAATCTAGAAAGAGTAACAGAAAATAAACTTACAAGTAAAATATTTGTCTTTCAGTCATCACACATTAAAAAGTTATCAAATATTTAAAAGCCTTTAATCAAACACTGGACTTTATAGTTTGGAAGTGGTTTGTAATTAAAAAGTGATGACTTAGTTTACTGATAAAATAATGACTAGATAGAAAAGCACAGGCTTATAAGCCATGTAAAGTGGTTAAAACTTACCAGAGAACAGAGCAGAAAGAGAGATGCTGCCATTTAACATATAAAAAATACATTAAAAATAAAGTACAGCTCAGTGGAAACTTTCAGATTATGTGGCTTTTCTGTCAAAATTGCTAACTATTTGTTTCTCAACAGCAGAAGACCCTTATCATTTGTGTCCATTTTTATTTTTTTAGCGTCTAAGTATTTTCATAAAAAAAAATCATGCTGACTTACTTTGGATCTGGTGGCCCATCTGACAGCGGCTTCATAGAGAGTTTACACAGTGACCTGAATACTAGGAAGGCATCCTTTTGTAAAATGTGGGAAAACTTAGCACCAGGCGTAGGTCCTGAAGAATTTCCAGATTCCTAAAGAAGTTAACATATTTCAGAATTCCATTTTGCATTAGCAGTGTGTAGGGAAATCCCCACCTCCTAGCAATGATAAGTTATGATATCGTACAAATACAACCACATTTTAAATGTAATTTAAGGTCTCCAGACTAAGTTTTAAAAATGTAGTTTGGCAATTCAGTTAAAACGGACCTGAAGAAAACATTAATAAAACTGCCAACGCAGTAAAGTTAAGTGTCATCAAATGAAGATGTAAAGTCAGAGCCAATAAGTAAAGTGTGGACAGGTCAAATTTATAGAAGACAACTGAGACTATACTGCCCTCACTCAGGGCTCCTAGAAAATAACTTTTAGAAAGAAAAGAAATGGTAACCTCAACTATAATTGTACCAGTGGGTTACATGAGAATACTTACACAGCCATAATGCCAAGGCATAATTTATAATGTATTGTTATAGTCTTTGTATATGGTGGATGGCAAAAACTTTTAGAATAAAATAGTCACTTTTTTTCTATTTACCAACTTCTGGTGATGCTATAAATGCCATTATCGCTTCTGTAGAGGATATGATGAGTCTTATCAGAGACATATGCTGTGCAACTAAAAGATAACAGCATCTCTTTAAACATTAAAGCATAATTAGGGTTGGAAAGACTATATTTTAAACTGGTACACATTGGTAGTAAACTGCCAATACAGACCTCTGTGCCCAAGCAGCGTGTTTTTTGAAGCCAACGGGATTCTACACATGTGCAGGGATCCGTGCTGCCAGATCTCAATGCAAGATAGGGAGAGTTCTTTTATTTCTTGCTATTACAAAAGCTTAATATTAAAAAATGAGGAGTGTATGGCATAGCTCAAATCATTACCATTAGGGCACACTGTAAGGTGCAGGGTTTTTGTTTGTTTGTTTTGGTTTTTTAAATGGACATTTGAAAACAAGGGAGAATTGTACAGGGAGAGCTGGCAATGGGTTATATACATTGGTACTAATAACTCTCCAACATTTCTGAAGTTATTTTTACATTATGGAAGAAGCACCCAGAACATACAGATAGGTGTCCTTTTAGGCATTTATATAAATCCAAAGGAAGTTAAATTCTGTGTTATAATTTGAACATCTACCTTGTGTAGTGAAAATGTTTGCTGCCCTGCATATAACTTGCTTGCAAAAGTCTTAAATAGCAGTCAAAGAGGAATACAGTAAATTAAAAAAAAAATTAATGTCTGAGATTCCTTTAATGGCAATTTATTTTATACAATTATATTAAAACATGGTGTCTACACAAATGTAAGAGAAACAGATTATTATTATTATTATTATTAATAAAAAGAAACAGATTATCATTTTCTTTACACGCTTCAACATTTATTTCCTTTAGTACCTGAGTGTCATTGGAAGAGACAGATAACCTGTCATCAGGTAAAGATGGTGTATATGCAACAGAGATTGGAGTCCCTGGAATTCCATTTGCCTGAATATTTTCACTGTCACTGCCATCTTCTAAAGTTCCAATTGTGCCATCAGCACTTCCACTTTCAGCAGTCCCTTCTACATCTAATGGGGGGGGGAAAGGTAAAAAGCAAAATATCATGCAAAAATATACAATATTCAAATTTAAAATTAGAAGAATTTTTCTTAGAAGTTCAGTGCAATAAGATTAAAAGCGGCATAGGGCCCAATCCTACAAGGTATTGAATTTTATATTACTGTGAATTTTTTTTGGAAAATAGTAAGTTCACCAAATTCACCCAAAATTGCATTTTTCAGGGCATCAAAACCATTCAATTAATTTGAATAGAATTCAATAAAATTTCAGACAAAAAACCTCACCACAAAATTCAGAAATGTCAAGTCAAATCAACATTTCATTATGAAAATGTCACTCAAAATTTGAAATGGTTTCATTTTGACCCAAAATAAGTTCTTTGTTTCTGCAAGAAAAAAAATCAGTTTCAGTTCGAAACAAAACGATTTCAGCAGAAACAAAACATTTTTAACTGAGCTATAAATGGACATTTTGAATATTTAGTATTTCATTAATGGTCTGAAGAAGAGATGTAAAGAACTCAAGTGTAGAAACAAAATGGAAGTGGAGATATAAATGCAGTCAGAAATCTGAAAAACTGATTATAGCTGAAAATTAAGCAAACTATCACATCTAAAAAATTCCCCCTCAGTTAAGGTAAATAGTAAAAAGCCCCCCTCTAGTTCATTTTATCGTCAAGTGGTACAGTTTAAAGTGGGCCAGCTGAAAGACTACCTCAGAGAGTAAACATGAAATTAAAATGGTTTAGAATTGTATTTTATTTTAAACATACACAAATGGTTAAAGGACTCCTTAATGACTGCTTAGACAAAGGTGATTGCAGAACGAAGCTGGCAGTATATACATTTTAAAAGTGATTATGATACCTCCAACTATTATGTTCACCATTTCCTGCACAATACTCTGTACAATATCTTGTGCCTTTTCTTCACATTCATTGTTTTCTCCATCATATGTTCCCGCATCACTTTTAGACAGATCTTCCACACGCACACACACACACACAAAAAAAAAAGCAGGAAAAATATTATTGACAAGCACTGAAGTCAATCAAGAAGGTTTTAAACACAATATTATATATTAAAAAACCCAGAACAAGACAGAAGTACTGAATGGCTAAATGTACTTTTCTTATCACAGGTAAGAAGATCTGAATATGTTTTGGTAAGGGAAGGAGAGGGGAGTACATTAGTTATCCTTAGAGATAATTGAAGTTGTAATTGTGTAAATTTGTGAAAAATACTTAAATAATATATGTTAACATTTCAATGGGTTTAGGGTGAAAAAACAAGGTTGACACATGTACATTTTGCAATATGTGGCTGCACATTTGTGATTGCCTGGGTGCAAGCATGCATGTAGACTGCAATGACTAGAGCAGATGTAATTTATTTGTGACTGAAATATGTTGTAAAGATAAAATGTTAACAGTGGTAGCAAAGGAAACTGATATTTGTACACTATTCTTAACTGTATTTTACTAACTGAAAACAGAATAATCTTCCATTAAGTTGCTCAGCCCTTAAGTACTATAAAACTCCACATCCTCTTCCTCCTCACTAAGATCAAACCACACAGTGATTACTTTCTGCTGCTGCAGCCTGGTCAGCTTCTGTCTGTTCATTTTCTGCACTGTAAATATCAGAACCATTTTCTGCTTCTGTATCTTCTTGAAGGCTCTTGTCCACATCATTTGTGCTGTGGTCAAGTTCTCCTTCATGATCTTGGGGTAGCTGATTGACTGTCTGTGATGGAAGATGTCTCAGCTGAGGTGATTCAGGTTCATGATGGCTTAAGGGTGACTGCTGTAGATGGTGCTGTTGTCGGTGTCTTTCCTTTTCCATCTGTTTGGCTTCCTGGAGCTAGAAACAGATTAGGTATTAACCAATACACATTTTGTTAAAAATAAAATGCTGTTTGTGAATTGAAAACAAACAAAAAAAATCTAATATGAGCAGTATACCCTAATTTGTGCTGGATAATACATTTTATTATTAGTAAAATAGTCAACAATGTTCAAATATTCTCTTATTGTATCTATTTACATCCTGCCATGCTACATTAGTGAATGAATCTACTTTTATTGGTAGTACATTTGCTTATGTTGTATTTGTATACCTGCTGTGACCGGGTGAGCCCGCCCTTTAAGAGAGTTAAGGCTAAGCTACACCACCCGTGCCACACTGAGCTTGCCTCCCCAGGTGGTGGAGATGAGTGCTGAAGCTATATGACAGGTAGATCAGGTGACTAAACTAGGCCTACTGGAGGGATAAGAACAGCTTGTGGCAAGTCTTGGAGCAGAACTCTGGGGTAGGACCGAACAAAGAGGGACGTCCAAGGAGAGCAGCCATGGGAGTAAGTACTCTTATAAAAGAGCCGAAGGGCTGAAAGTATAGGAAGAGGTGTAGTACTAAAAATATTTGTTAATGGTTGTATTGTTGATATGGGGATAGAATCACCAAGGGAGTTCTAGCACTGGTACTAACCTCTGAATCTTAACATTACATTCACCAAGATTTTTAATACTACAGATTTTACACTAACTTACAAATACTATTTACAAACAGAACCATATAATGCACAATGAGCATGACCTACATTCTGCAGCAAGTGATCTCTATCCCAGACTCTTCTGGTTACAAGCAAAAAGTCTTCAGTTGCTAAAACACACATTCTGCCATAGAGAGGGTCTAAGTAATTATATCCCCTTTTTTTACTTACTGATTAAATAACTGCCTCTACCCTTTTTTTAAAGCAATCACTTTAAAAAATGGGTTTGAGATGTGTCTCAAGAGTCAGATGCGAAGTGGAAGATCAATTTAATTCAAATGAAGAGAACAAACAGGAATAGTTCGGAGAATTTAGAGAGACCCCTCATTTATGGGATGTTAATGTAGTCCTTTCCTGGCGTATGAAGTCTCCTTTTGAGCAACTTAATATGTGTGAAAGAGCAGGGAAGGAACATTTTCCCTATAAAGTGACAGCCATAGTTGGAAGACAACACTGCTGTTTCCTGATTACCACTGGTGAGTGAATTTAACAAGCAAAGAAGTATAGGCCTGGCCCTGAGCATTGGTCCTCCATTCTCTGAAATGGGAGTGGGGGAGTAAGACAATACAAACACCACACCTACTAGCAAAAATGAAAGATGAGAACCAGAAGTGTGCCTCTCTATCGTCAGCCTGGAAAAGGAGTAAGGAGTGATGTCCCCTCCCCACTCTCCCAGCAAGGGAAACAAAGGGAACAAAGCTCATCTACTGGCCAGTGTTGATGCAAGTAGTAAGGCCCCATTTCTCCCAACCCAATTCGAAACCCAGACCTTCACAATCCTAAACTCAACACTGGTACTGCCCCTAAATCCCAATGAAGAGGCCTCAGTCTTCAGTTTTAGCCTCTGAGAGCTTGTCTATACTTACGCGCTGGTTCGGCGGCAGGCAATCAAACTTCTGGGTTTGATTTATCGCGTCTTGTCTGGACGCGATAAATCGAACCCAGAAGTGCTCGCCGTCGACTCCGGTAATCCTGCTCAGCACGAGGAGTACGCGGAGTCGACGGGGGAGCCTGCCTGCCACGTCAGGACCGCGGTAAGTTCGAACTAAGGTACGTCGACTTCAGCTACGTTATTCACGTAGCTGAAGTTGCATACCTTAGTTCGAATTGGGGGGTTAGTGTAGACCAGGCCCGAGTAGCATGTTCCTAAAATGTCACTCCCTGCCTATAACTACAACTACACAATTGATACCTAAGAACAAGTTCACATAAGTGCTCAACAGCTCAGCTGTTTCTTGAACAATAATATCTGACAGCAGTCATACCATGTATTGATAAGCAGTTTCTTTTCAGAAACTAATGAGCAAACTAATGAATTTAGATCACTGGATGACTCAAACACTGTTCAATCTGAAAGGAAACCGCTTGCTAATATTCACAAACTAACAAAAAAAAATACCAGTCTCTTCAGGAAAAAGCAATGAAGTCAAGCACTTCTAGGATCTGACCGTCCTTCTGTTTCCTGTGGCAATTTGCTTTATTAACTCCTTTGCTATCAGTAGCACAGAGCATGGGGCACAAGAAGCAGTAGACTCAGCTCACCACTTTCACTGCAAACCATGGCAGTACTCTGTAGGCATCTGTTAAGTGACTATTACACACATTAAAAGAACATCAAGGGTGCAAAGTTAAGCATTCAGAAGTTAGGAAATGCCAGTATTACCGTTGTTTGTGCAACCTTAATTTGGCCCCCTTGCACTTATGCATTATGATAGTCATTAAATATGTGATCACACTTTTTTCCCCACAAGACCCCTGCCTAGTCAGTGCACACGATGGATGGTGCTCAATTAAAGAGCAGCTATTCAATATTTTGTTTTCTCCTTAATGCATGCTCAGTTCCTGGTGCTCTGTTATTTTCCTTGTTGGACCTGTCCTGTAGTAGGTGACTTCTGGGTACTCATCTCGCTTAGGGCAATTTCCACCCCACCATCCACAATTTCCACCCACCATCAACCTCAGCCTGGACCAGTCCACACAAGAGATCCATTACACTACAGTGCAAATAAGTGATGGTCACAAACACCACCCTATACCAGAAACCTACTGACCGCTATACCTACCTACATGCTTCCAGCTTCCATCCAAGACACATCACACGATCCATTGTCTACAACCAAGCCCTAAGATACAACCGAATTTGCTCCAATCCCTCAGACAGAGACAAAAAACCTACAAGATCTTTATCAAGCATTCTTAAAACTACAATACCCACCTGGGGAAGTGAGGAAACAGATTGACAGAGCGATACGGGTACCCAGAAGTCACCTACTACAGGACAGGCCCAACAAGGAAAACAACAGAACACCACTGGCCATCACATACACCCAGCTAAAATCTCTCCAGCACATCGTCAACGATCTACAACCTATCCTAGAAAATGATCCCTCACTCTCACAGACCTTGGGAGGCAGGCTAGTCCTCGCTTACAGACAGTCCCACAACCTGAAGCAAATACTCACCAGCAACTACACCACCACACCACAGAAACACTAACCTAGGAACCAATCCCTGTAACAAACCTCATTGCCTATTCTGTCCCCATATCTACTCTAGCGACATCATCTGAGGACCCAATCACATCAGCCACACCATCAGGGACTCATTCAGCCGGCACATCTACTAATGTTATATATGCCATCATGTGTCAGCAATGCCCCTCTGCCATGTACATTGGCCAAACCAGACAGTCTCTACGTAAAAGAATAAATGGACACAAATCGGACATCAGGAATGGTAACATACAAAAGCCAATAGGAGAACACTTCAATCTTCCTGGACATTCTCTAATGGATTTAAAAGTAGCCATACTTGAACAAAAAACTTCAGAAACAGACTTCAAAGAGAAACTGCAGAACTAAAATTCATTTGCAAATTTAACACCATTAATTTGGGCTTGAATAGGAACTGGGAGCCACTGGCTCACTACAAAAGCAACTTTGCCTCTCCTGGAATTGACACCTACTCATCAGTTATTGGGAGGGGACTACATCCACCCTGATTGAATTGGCCCTGCCAACACTGGTTCTCCACTTGTGAAGTAACTCCCTTCTCTTCATGTGTCAGTATAATGCATGCATCTGTAATTTTCACTCCATGCATCTGAAGTAGTGGGTTTTTTACCCACGAAAGCTTATGCCCAAATAAATGTTTGTCTTTAAGGTGCCACCAGATTCCTTGTTGTTTTTGTGGATACAGACTAACACGGCTCCCCTGATACTTTATGCTCTGGGTGAATGAATCAAGATTATGTACTCTACTCTGTGCACTGAATGAGGGAGGCTTTCTGTGGAAAAAAATACTATGTGACCATGTTATTAAGGACCATCACAGGGCATGTGCACAAGGCAGGGGGAGGGGGAGATTGGCATTTCAGAATCTCTGAAAGCTGGACTTTGCAACCATAACATTCTTTTTACATAGGTTTGTGTGTGTGTAATTACCTAGGATTTTAAAAAAGCAAATTGAAAACACAAATGCTATCATGTGGAATCACACTGACACCCACATGGCTCATAAGCAGGGCTGAACCTTTTGATCCACATAAACCTCTGCCACTTGAGCTAATGGAGTAACTGATAGCAGTAGAAAGTTGTCATCCTCTGTGTAGGCTGACAGCTAGAGGAGGACGTGACACACTTTGCCAGTTGGTTTCACAGCTATTTGCTGACACCAGAGGAATGTTGAGATTGAAGGAGTCTGATTCCATTCCAACTTCTGGAGGACAATGTGCTGTAGTATGTGCTTCATGGCCTGTGCTTCACTACATTGCAAAGTTCAAAATCCGTTTCCAGTTTACCGAAGAGATGAGCAAAGTTTCTGCTTCAATTCTTTTAATTCATCAGCTAGTTCATATACCAAAATATCAAAAGAACAATCTGAATGATCAATACCATAAAAAAAAATTAAGTAGTTATTTATTGAATGAAAAGTTACAAATACCATACAATCTTGTAGTATGAATAACTAAACAAGTCTATAATTAAAATGATCTTTTAGGAACTATTTTCTACATACAGAATATTAAGATACTCACTGCTTGGTTTTCCATACGTGCAAATATAACATTCAGCATTTGTGTGAGAGTGGCCTTGGCTGTGGTCTGATTTATGAGATTTTTGCTTGCAAGATAGATATTGTAACATGTTCTTACAGCCTGCAGCACGGTTCCTTCATGAATTTCTATGTGTTGAGATGTTACTGCAGTGAGTAAAGCCTAAAAAAGAACATATTAAGTTAGAACCCTTCTCCTTCTTAAATGAAGCATTGAACTAGTTTAAAATATTTTCTATGCACATTTCTATATACAAAACAACCGGTACATAGCTTCAGTTACATTTCTTGTTTACTGATAAGTTTTTCTATGGTACTCATCAAGTCATATCCAAGTACCTCACACACATTAATCAAATTATCTTCATAAATACCCCTGTGATATAAGGAAGTATCCTTGTAACCATTCTACAAATGAAAAACAGAGGGACACAGATTTGCTCTAGGTCAAAAAGAAAGTCTGTGGCAGAACTAGGAATAAAAGCCCTAGTTTTTGAGTCCAAGCCCACTGCACCAAACTACAACTATCATTCCACTCCACATGCACCTTATGGCTTTGCAAAACATATGTGATCTTTACTCAACAAGGGTAAGAGACTTTGGTGATGAATTCAACAAGGTTTCTCAACAAAGGCTCTTAAGGAAACTAAGTAGCCATGGGATAAGAGGGAAGGTCCTCTTATGGATCAGTAACTGGTTGAAAGATAGGAAACAAAGGGGACAAATAAATGGTCAGTTTTCACAGTGGAGGAAAGTGGGCAACAGGGTCCCCCAAGGATCTGTATTGGGCCCTGAGCTGTTCAACATATTCATTAATGATCTGGAAAAGGGGGTGGACAATGAAGTGGTAAAATTTGCAGAGAATACAAAATTATTCAAAAAAGGTAAGTCCAAAGCAAACTGTGAGACGTTACAGAGGGAATCTCACAAAACTGGGTGACTGGGCAACAAATGTAGAGGAGTGCCAAAGTAATAAGTGCAAAGTAATGTATATTGGAAAAATAATCTTAACTAAACATATACGATGATGGGTTCTAAATTCGCTGTTCCCACCCAAGAAAAAGCTCTTGGAGCCATGATGGATAGTTCCCTAGAAACTTTCACTCAGTGTGCAGTGACAGTCAAAAAGGCTAACAGTATGTTAGGAACTATTAGGAGAGGTACAGAAAATATAACGTCACTATATAAAACCATGGTGCGCCTACACCTCGAATACTGTGTTCCATTCTGGTCAACCAAGCTCAAAACGGATATAACAGAACCAGAAAAGATTCAGAGAAGGGCAACGAAGATGAACAAGGGTATGGAACAGTTTCCATGTGAGGAGATCTAAAAATATCAAGGCTGTTCAGCCTAGAAAAGAGATGATATGGGGGGGAGGGAGGGAGGATATGATAGAGGTCTATAAAATCATAAATGTTGTGCAAAATGTGAATAGAAGTGAATATTTACCCAGAGATTTAAACCAGAGATTACTCAATTAAATTAATAGGCAGGAGGTTTAAGACAAACAAGAGAGAGAACTTTTTCACACAATGCACAACTAACCTGTGGAATTCATTGCCATGGGATGTTGTGATGGCCAAAAGTATAACTGGGTTCAAAAAAAGAACTAGGCAAGTCCAAGGAGGATATGTTAATCAATGGCTATTAGTCAAGAGGTCAGGGATGCAACCTCATGCTTTGGGGTAACCCTACACCTCTGACTACCAGAAGGCGGTAGTGGAAGACAGAAGATGGATCCCTCCATAACTGCCCTGTTTTGTACACTCCCCCTGAAGCTCTGTTATGGGCCTCTGCCAGAAACAGAATACTGGGCAAGATGGACCATGGTCTGACCCATGGCAGCTCTAATATTATGCCCTTAACAGTGTATATCTACAAAATAATGTCCACCAAATAAAAAGCAAAGTAACTTGGGGGGGGGAGGGGCTTCACACAAAAACTCAAATTTATTACAACATAATTATCTGTAAACATATTACAAATATTCTCTTGTCTTCTTTGCGCCATTGACTATGCTCACCAAGCAGCTACACCAGACTTTCCCCAGATGCTTGTACAATTGTACCCTTATCTAAAAGTCTCAGGTAGAAATTGTAAGGAGAGTTCTGCATACATAAAATTATTTTCTATCATTCAACTTCAGGATAGGCAAATTTACATTTGGTGGCATCTTTTCTTAAGTATACTAAATCACATACAGTTGTTATACAAGTTAAAATTTTAGCAATTTACAAGTACCTAGAAAATACATTAAAATCTACAACAGAAAAACAATGAAAATAAAAAAATATACCTATTAGCAGCAACTTAAGAGAAAATATTAAAGAATAGAGTCTTATATGTGCATAGCCTTTCTCCACCATAGTGTGAGCAAGATTAAGTAGAATTCTTTTGAAGGATTATTCCACTGATGGGGGAACCAGCAAACTGAGAAAGATACAAACTTTATAAATGTAATATTTTTTATTTTATATATTAGATGTTATAAATAATTATTTTCTTTGGGTTTTCCACTGGATCCCTTTACAAAGCAGGATTCCTTTCATTAAATTACAACAGGATTCCTTTCATTATATCTCACAAAACTGGGTGACTGGGCAACAAAACAGCAGATGAAATTCAATGTTGATAAATGCAAAGTAATGCACATTGGAAAACATAATCCCAACTACACATAAAAAATGATGGAGTCTAAATTAGCTGTTACCACTCAAGAGAGAGATCTTGGAGTCATTGTGGATAGTGCTCTGAATACATCCACTCAATGTGCAGTGGCAGTCAAAAAGGCTAATAGAATATTGGGAATCATTAAGAAAGGGATAGATAAGACATGATAGAGGTCTATAAAATCATAACTGGTATAGAGAAAGTAAATAAGGAAGTGTTATTTACTCTCTCATAACACAAGAACTAGGGGTCACCAAATGAAATTAATAGGCAGCAGGTTTAAAACAAACAAAAAGGAAGTATTTCTTCATACAACGCACAGTCAACCTGTGCAACTCTTTGCCAGAGAATGTTGTGAAAACCAAGACTATAACAGAGTTCCAAGAAGAACTAGATAAGTTCATGGAGGATAGGTCCATCAATGGCTATTAGCCAGGATGGGCAGAGATGGTGTCCCTAGCCTCTGTTTGCCAGAAGCTGGGAATGGGCAACAAGGAATGGATCACTTGATTACTTGTCCTGTTCATTCCCTCTGGGGCACCTGGCATTGGCCACTGTAGGAAGACAGGATACTGGGCTAGATGGACCTTTGGTCTGACCCAATATGGCCGTTCTTATATACAACTATATAAACAATTCAAATAATCAAAGAAAAAAAACAAGGTTTTAAAGAGAAAGTTATTATAGAAGAACAATACACATTAAAACTATAATAACCAACTTTTTATCCCATCAGGATTCTTTTGCTCAAGACAACCTTTTAAGAGAAGAAAAAATTTAAAGCAAAAATGTGTCTCTGGCAAATATACAACAGTGACCATCAGACAGCAAGTGTTTTTAAGGTGACCATAAGAAGTAACTGAGGTCCAAAAACAGTAAGAGGTGTATGATATCATAAAGCTAATTTCTTAATATACAATGATAAAGGAAACCTTATATTAACTTACAGTACATTTTTAGTATACTAAAGAAGTGTAAAAGCTTTCAATACAGGTAATTTTGGATGCTGTAGGACACGTGATACACACAAATGATTAAGCCTTACATTGTGCAACTTTTTTTTTTTTAAGGTGCTTTTAAATGCGAAGGAATTCAGAGCTCTGAATGGGCATTCTTTGCTGTTTAGTTTTATATCTAAATAAACAAACATTAAATAAAACTATGTAGTGGCCTAATGTTGTTTGAATCAATTAAAACTTCTTTAAACTAGATAAAAATAACAGTTGCACTCTTGACTATCTCTCCTTTCTCATGAGAATCAGGATACTATACGGAGGCTAAATTCAAGTAGTCATCTAAAAACAAAACCTAGGGAAGGAGCGCCTGATTTGAGGATCTGCTCAGATGGTTCCATAAAGGCCTGTCCACTAGCTAAGGAAGGATTTCTCCCCCACTCAGAGGTCAAAGAGATGTTTTAAGGTAATTTCAGTCCTCTTCCTGAAGCCAGATATTTAACTAGTCTTTAAAAGGTGAAGCCTGAGACGCAGTTATGAACTCAGTTATTAGAGAACAACTTAGGCTATGATGAATGGTTCAAAAATTGAAATTCAATAAAATTTTCTAGACTGAAAAGCTATAGAAGTGTCGCCAAAGTGTAAAAAAAAAAAAAAACCTCTTCAGACATCTGTCAAAGAGAGGCTTCACAATGTATCTGGTTTTGATTTTGTCTCCATTCCTGGCAGATTTCTATAGAGTGAGGTGCCGTTTTCCCATCATTACTTTTTGATGAGAAGGAATTGTACTATTCTTGATCAAATGAGGAATTCTATCCCGCACTCCCTTATATTTTGGGCACTCAAGTTCAGTGTCTGTCTCGATCGATTCTCTACAACACTGGTCATACAACTGCACCTTTGTGTGTCAATTTCCATTTCTAGTTTGTCAGATCCAGGTAAGTGAACTATTGAATTTCTTATTTAAGTCTAGTATCAGAGGGGTAGCCGTGTTAGTCTAGATCTGTAAAAGCAGCAAAGAGTCCTGTGGCACCTTATAGACTAACAGACGTATTGGAGCATGAGCTTTCGTGGGTGAATACCCACTTCGTCGGATGCATGAAGTGGGTATTCACCCACGAAAGCTCATGCTCCAATACGTCTGTTAGTCTATAAGGTGCCACAGGACTCTTTGCTGCTTTTATTTAAGTCTGTTTTTTTTTTTTTTTATAGTTAAACCTGTATACATCAATTTTTCTTTATAAACTTCTGGTTTCAGATGCAGAACACACAACTCCTCTCAGCCTGTGAGAGGGATGATCAAACAGGTCCAGGTAGGCTATGTAGGTTTTAACCAGGATCACATCCGGAGTCTCAAAACTTTCTTCACTGGGCCCATCGCCTCAGAATACACACATTAGGTGGATACACCACGCTGCTCCTTAGCTTCAAATGTGAAAATCACCAGAGTAACAGGCCAGAGGAGAGGCAGTAAAACAGTCAGGTTGATTGACAGCAACTCTTACACTCAACTCTGCTGGGATCAGCAGGAGAGCATCTCTTATAGAGACTTCTTCAGATTTTCTGAGATATGTTGGAGACAGGTAGGGGAATCTTCAGGTATCAATTCTTATGTTTCAGATTCTCACATTCAGTTACGAACTCTATCGTTTTCCTTTACTTTTAGGCATTTCTTTATATATAATTACATAGTACCAAATGTAACAGTTCTACAAAATTCTTGGAGCGATTTTAGATTTAGCAAGTAAACTGCATGTTTACCACTGAACCAGTTTTAATCCAAGTGAAAAATTAACGTTCTAGAACTAAATATTTGGTTCTACGTTTGTAGAACTTGCATTCTCTTTTTATACTGAATGATCCACAAAAGGATATAATGCTTATGTTACAATGAAACAAACAGGGACAGGAAAAACAAGATACAAAAATGCACAAAGAAGTGTTACAATGGCAATTTCCAACCTTTAGTTTAAAAACATAAAAAGATCTGTTTGTGCTTAGTAGATTTGGCTTAATGGTCTTAAAAAAAAAAAAAAAAGACAGTTGAGGGTGGTTCAAAATCTTGGACTGAATCTTTACAGGGCGAGGCTTTCTTCTCAGTGAAGCCTGACTATACAAAACACCCCAACATTGTTGGGTTAATGCCAGATTTTGTAGTCTTCATTTGGCCAGCAGAAGAGGTCTTTTCCTCTTGAGAAGTGTTATATTCCCATTGTTTAATTGTTTGGGGGTATTTTCTGCCACAGAAAGGCAAGACATAAAACATAAGTAGTCCTAACCATTATTTCTGGCACACTGGTCTTGGGAACGCAATCTGGTTTACTGTGAGAACAACTAAGAGGTTATCTGTTTACAGCACAATGTAGAAAGCATAGAATGAATCTTGAGTAAAGATTCTGTTAGCTAATCAGCACATTTATCTTTAGAGAAGACAATTAGCTAGCCACAGACCAACTAGTGGAAGAAACTTAAGGTCACAAGAACAAGAATTTAACCCATACATAAAGAAGTGTATTGATAACATTTTGTTGATCATCAGATTGATGGCATATTTTACTTTATTATTGCATTATTATTGCTTACAATCATGTCTTCCAAGCCACATTATCCTTAGGGCAAATGGGAAAACAGAAAAATCTAGAAATGGTAAAAAGGAAGCTAACTGAAGTTAACAGGAGTACTTGTGGCACCTTAGAGACTAACAAATTTATTAGATACTCAGTTTTTGAAGAGCTCCACTTCTTTAAATGTAGAAGTACATTGCAATAATGAAACAAAGCATTTATCCTCAATGTTCTTTCTATTCAGAAAAAAGGATGTAATCACAGACACCATATCCTGGGTTCTGTCACCAGAATTCAGAATGAAGCATAATTAGTCATCTACAGAGCAGACCTCTTTCTTGATTCAATTCTGAATGTTACGTTTTTTTCTAATTTGAGTAACTTTTCAATAATCAGCAAGCTGTCCTATTGTCTTCACAAGTGAACCTAACCAGTTCATCAAGTTTCCTAGCCTCAGTCTCCCCTCATAGATGTGAAGGATTGTTCTTTTCAGATAACTGGCTGTAATGCCTCTGGGTATGTACCAGTTTCTTTTGTAAAATGGATTTAAAATCCTAGTTTGATTCTGATATCTAATTTTCAGTTGTGAAATTAAATTATATGTATTGTATTAAAGCCCTCAACATAACACACACAAAATACATCTACTTAGTTTTTAACAGGGGGCCTTCCACATCCCCAACTCTCAAAACTATACCCACTATGAAAAGTCATCTCCCCCTAAACTGTGATATCAGATACCAGAAACTAAGCAGTGTCAGCCAGTCACTAACTTGGAAGGAAAACCATATTCAAGGTTTTCAAAAAAGTATCTAATGCTAAGTTCCAGAGGCAATGTTTAGACCTTTAATTAAGTACTGTAATATTCAAAAGTACTGAGCACCCAGCAGTTTCTTTTCAAGTCAATTGAAGCTGCTGGGTGGCTCAATACTTTTGAAAATCAGGCCACTAATGGCTTGTCTACACAAACAGTTAGCTTGCAGCAAGCTAGCTAGAATGTAAACGTACCCTGCACTAGTCTGCTGTACATTAAGTGTATCTGTGCATTCTGCTGCCATGCACTAAAACTTCCATGTAGCACTTTGATCTACCCCATTTCAAAGAGGGATAGATCAAAGAGAATTATGGAACATTTAGTGTACAGCAGCAAGGTCCACACAGACGCGTAGTACGCAGTAGACTAGAGGTGGGTACATTTATACCCCACTTGTCACAAACTAAGTGTGCATATAGATAAGTCCTTAAGTGATGTGGCAAATGAGCAACTGAGTAGGTGGCACTCCACCCTCTCCTAGCACTGAATTCAATGTCTCAAACTGACAGTGAAAAGCGTTGTGCTGAAGTTTTATTGCTGTCCCTTCAGTTTTTCCCCAATCATTCCATCTTTTTTCTAGCTCTCAAAATTATTTTTCTATTAAAAACTAATATGAAAGGCTCTGTTTTATTTTCACTCTATTATGAATGAAACCATGAAGAGTATTTTACTTTGAATCAGTCTCAAAAATTAACATACATTGACAGTAAATATTTGCTTCTGCCTTTCTCCTTCTTCAGACACTAACCATGAAGACCACAGGCTTGCACAGAGGTCATTGCATATGTAGCAGATTTAGCAGTCTTATCACCCAATAGATGCTTAGATGCTTTATTCACTCAAACTAGGACGTTGTTTCATTTTAACCTTTCAGCTTATCACTGATAACAGAAAGGTCTCTTGAAAAGTCAAAGGAAATTCTCCTAGCCATGCACTAACAGATGAGGCTATGGGAATTTGTGGCTATGAAAGAGCCAAAGACACTCAGCACACAAATATCAGATCCACCCAAAAGAGAAAAGAGAAAAAGCAAAGACATCTGCTTATGGGGCCATCTTTCTTATCACTCCAATTTTCTTCTACAGACATTGATACAGTTCAACTTTTTTTGTTATGGATAATAGATATTACATATGGAAAATTACATAAAAGTGTGAATAGAACTTCAGATTTCAAAGATGAAAACATTACAGAGGCAAGCCATGAATGCTACCTTAGCCCTAGTAGAGTGAGGCTAAAGACAAGGCAACTGATACACACATGCCGAGGGAGCCAGAAGGAAAACAAATTCAGAGCAGAGGACTTTCACGCTACCATAAAAAGAAGGTCAACAGGTTCCAATTACTGGAAAATTAATTATTTGCACAGACAGGAAATTATCACACTCTAAGTGGTCAGTTAGAGAGAGCAGTAAACTTAAAACTGCTCTCTAGACAACAGCAGAGCAAACTCAAGTCAGATTGCAGTGCTGCAACAGTCTAATAGAGAAGTTTGAACTCAAAGAAGGAAGTTGGGAGATACAGAGAGTGAATGGGAAACAAGTGACCTTTGCGGCAAAATAAGCAGGTCTAACCCTGAGAGCAGTGTCTACACCAGTGGATGCCTATGTATGAGAAATATCTATTAGGTAGCTCACATATAATCCATTCATTATTCTTTAGAGTGCCCTTCACTACTTTTCTTCATCATTGACAGATTATTGTCATGGCAGCATAGATGCTCTCCTCCAGCATCACTGTCAATGGCGCTCCTTGGATGACTATTGAAGTGATGAGAAAAGCTCTTTGGCAACCCATTTTATGCGAAATACATGCAGAGTTTACAACAACATTGGGAATAAAACACTGGACTTCCTGAATGCACAAGTCAATGACATAATCACAAAGCTGGCACAGTGAAACACATCACTAACTCTAATGCTCCTACTTGATCTCTCCCTGATGGATGCTCCAGTTGTTTAACATAACCTTTCCCAAAGCTACAACCTTGCAGATACTTTGATTTATAGATTGCCTCTCCAGGAACACCTGATAGTTGAAGCACATAACACAGAGACTTTGCAAAGGGGATTATAAAATTACTCTTTGCTTTAGACCAGAGGTTCCCAAACTTCCCCCTTTGGAGATTCATGTCCCATGTGTGCCCCCCTCTTTTTAAGGGGTTGAAGGGAGGCGTTCCTTGTATCCATGGGGGCCAAGGGGAAGGGGTGCCCTGTATCCACAGGGACTGGGTACTCATCATATGGCAGTTCAGGAAGCCTTCCACTACCTGTAGTAGTCGGGCAGCTGCCAGGACCCAGCTCCCTGCCCATCTCACTCCTCTCTCATGCAGTAGAAGCAAATGGGGCTGCGCTGAAGGGCCAGAGAGTTAAAAGGGAAGCAGAAGGATGCACCCTGTGAGTATTGGCACCCCTTCAGGACAGAGCCCCCTCCTGACCATGTCCCTTCAGCACCACTCCATCTGCTTCCCCTGCGCAGGCTCTGTTTGGCAGGGGAAGCAGACAGGGCTCTGAGCCCCAAGGCTACACTGAGGAGGGAGCTCTGTCCAGCAGGGGTATGAGCATCCTGAGGTGCAGCCTTCCACTCCCTGCTCACAGACTTCCCACCAGTCTCCCCCTAGAGGAAGATAACTGCCAGTTGGTGACATTGTGGGGGAGCAAGGCAGGCAGGGAATCTGTTCCAGGCAGCTAAGACTGTCCACTGAGACCACCCACACAGACCCCTTGTGACCCCGGCCCTTCATTGTGACTGTCTTTGGACCCTTTGATAACCTTGTTGGGGAACACACCCCAAAGTTGGGGAACCTCTGCTTTTGACAGCACATGAAAAATACAGATCCAGACAAAACAATTAAACACCTACATGCCCTTCCCTGTCTCAATTTCCTCACCCCACTGGAAATGTTCTTTGGGCTTATGTCAAGTTCTCTGGGATGTCCAAGACCCTCCCATCTTCTCCTCCTGCATACCCTTCTTTTTGGCTTCCGGTCTCTTCTCCTTCTCTCTCTCTAAAATGGCTAGTGAGAATCCTCCTTTTAGAAAGTTGATGTCCGCTCAGTCATGTGGCCCACTGATCAACCTCATCAGCTGCTTAAAGTCCCCCACCTACAGCAATTCCTTCATCCAACTAGAGCTCTGTTGATGGACTGTGCATTAAATTCCATCCAGTCATCTGTAGACAAGGCTTCATGTCATAATCATGACTCCATATGCAGTGAGAGAGAAAAAGGATAACAGACATGTACTATCAGTATGCTAAGAATGGAAAGGAACACCTTATGAAACAGGGCTGGTGTGGGAGATGAAAAAAGCAATAAAATAAAAACTAATTGTGTTTCCAAATAAATACTATGCTTTGAATCCTCAAGGACATGCACATTTTCTTGCTGTCATTACTATAATCATTTGAAACCGCATTTGGTCAGCAATTACCTTTATTATTTGTAGCTGAACCCCTTCGTCTGTTTGAGGACCTTGAAAACAGCCACATATTGTCTCAATAATTCTATCGATTAATTTTTTGCCTGGAGCTGTACTGTCTGGAGCATTTCCAGTCAAGTGCCCATATGCTATAAGTTTCTGAAGGAAAAAGAAAGGGAAATGCTAAATAAATCCAACCTTGCAATCGAATATGTAGATTCACATTTGTGACACAAATGAAGTCAGGATAATTAGAACAGTGCAGTGTATCCCAAATCACAGTACATTTCAAGCATTTGTAGAAAATCCTTCAAGAGCATTCATGTTCTTATCCAACAACTGCAACATCACTCAGTATGAAGTTTATCAATTTAGCTTACCTAAAACACTACAATTTACAGTCTGTAAACATTTACTCAAAATAAAAACTGTCAACAATTTTAACTGGATTCTGAGACGGACTCAAAAATTATACAGATATTCACATTACATTTTTACCTATTACATCTGTACTATGCGATGTCATAATACACTTAACAGAAAGCAAGTTTACAGGATGACTTTCAAGGCTGGCAAATAAAATTGGAACCACTAGGTGTGTTTTGGTTTGCAAGTATTCACTTGTCTTTGCATGTGTGCTTCAAATCTTGTGAAAAGGAAGAGTATTCTAAAAAACCAGAATTCTGTTCTCTGAGCATTCCAGCCATGAGACTACTTGTAAGTCTCAATAACCTCCCTACTCACAATAGAGAGAGTAGACAGGCAGCATAGTGAGACTGTATGCCAGGTATGCATGTGCCTATGAATACAAATATATGCACTGGGTTCATTGTTCTAAGGCCACCTAGGGGAAGACGGACAGAATTTTTGGTAGACGTCTTAAGCTTTTTTTCAGAACAATATTACAGGACCAGGATGGAAAGATTAATCTGCTTTACATGGGAAACATGTCATGGGCTCAAACTAGAGTATTTGTAAACTTTGACTATTTTACTGCAATTATGAAGAATATAAAAAGTTTTACAGTAATATACCTGTTCTGGTAGCAGACGTTTAGCCTTTCAGAGAGTTGTTTTCTATACATGCACATTAATACAAAAGATTGAGGTTTGGGACAAGTTGCATTATATATAAATTAGTATACAATTAACTAGTTGTAGTTAATATAAAGTATATATATAGCTAGATACATTTTCTTCCTTTGCTCTTCAAAACTAGTCTACAGTTGTCTGAAAAAAATCATATACATTTTGGTTAGTATGTCCCATACAGTAGCTGAAAAAGACATTCTTCCTTAGTTACATTTACCCATCCCCTTCCCGTCAAACCAAACAAGACTTTCTTTCAGACAGTTAATAAAGCCCAATTGTATACAGACCTGTAAACAATCCAGGGATGTACTAACAATCCTGGGGCACTTAGACTGGCATGCCAATTCGAATGGTAAGAAGTACTTGTCGGCTTCAATAAAGCTTGTCTTTGATTTCACTGGTGGAAGTGTGCTTGAACCAGGCTTTGCTTCTTCATGAGGGGGACTAAACAGAATAGTCTTATCATTAGAATGTAACAAGTATCTACACTTAAGAAAGCCTTCCATCACAATACTAGTTTTTCCCTCAATTTTTTCACTTGTTCTTAACCTCAAGAAGGGAAATGATATATCGAAAACTGATTTTTATTAACTGAAACTATCAGAAAAAAATGCAAGAGGATTGTAACTTGCAATAAGCAAAGACAAATCTGTTATAACCCAATAAATATTCTCAGTATGAATATAAACTTTGGTTCTACCCGAAAGATTCCTTTTTTTAGATCAGACAGGTCCCATTGATTCCAACAGTGGATCTTCAGTTGCTCTTGCTGATTTGGAGGCAGGCAAACTTGTTTTCTCTGAATGCAGGTGTAACCCACACACCTCCTGGGTGTGGTGTTCAGTCCCCTCTAGTGGCACTGAGACCACTTAGAGATTAATGAGTCTGCTCTATAGCCTTAGCTAAGGGCCATATGGCTTTTAGCTCATGCAGTTAGCTCCAGTAGTGCCAGGTTCGATCCTGCCCGCTGACGACCGGGGTCTGTCGGTGTTACACAGGCATAGCCCCTCCCACTGAAAAGTCTGCACAACAGAACTTTCAGAGCTGTGAAATACTCCTTAGAATTATCTAGATCACAACTTGCTACTACAGAGTAAATCGTAACTCAGACAACACTGCTTCTTGCAAAGCATGGAGACTAATGACTAGAACATCATCCTATAAGATCCCTCATATCCTTTTAGCAATGTAAGCATTTGAAAGGTGAGCCAGATCTGTAGACTTTCTTTGTAGGGATATTAAAGAAGGTACTAACAGTGATTCCCCCAAGTGACAGTGACCCCCTCATAATTTGTCCCCCACACTTTAAAATCCAACAGTTTCACCAAGTACAAAAATCTCTTGGGTCTTCTGTTAAAACTTTTAAGCTACTGTCTGTAGAAACCATTGATTGTATCTATCCTGTGAAAGAAACTTTATTACTATGTAAAACTTACAAACAAGTTAATTGACTTTGTTCTTGAAGTAATTGATACAATGTAAACAAACACTATAAGCCGTTAAGTGACTTTCACTTCATTGTAATAGCAAGGGCTCCTAGGACAGACCCCCACCCTCTGTGATTAAAGGGCCGGGAGTCTCAAATGAATTAGCACACACCCTGAAAGTGGTGGAGACAGTAAATTAAAATATGGTTAAGATATGCAATGTATGCTGATGAATGCTTGATATACATGAATGGTTAGGGAGGTGCCAGCCTAGAAAGGGAGTATCCATCGGCCGAAGAATGTGTCAAGTGGATGACCAGACAACCCCCCCCACCCCCCGAGGGTAAACTGGGATCCACCCCATCACCTGGAAGGATGAGAAACACAAACTTTGGACAGTTTGGAGCCACCAGGAATGTGCCACCTGCTGATTGAGTCAGCAACAGCAGAATGAAACAGCTCCCACAGACTAACATAGGAATTAAATCCTATAAGAATGGACTCTCAAGACTGAGGACTTTGAGTCTCTGGTTCTGCTGCCAACCTCCAGGAGCATCAGGTGCATCTGACACAGACTCGGCTCCATCCTCATGACCAAGATACCTGGCCAGTAACTTGGCATGAGCAACTTCTAGGCTGGTAACTATAACACCTATACAGAACTTGAATGAATGATTGTGTGAATGAATCTCTCTCTCTCTCTCTCTCTCTCTCTATATATATATATATATGTGAGTGTGTGTGTATAAGAAATAAGTAGTCAAACAACGTTGTTTACTTTTTATCTTTTGCTTTATCAGTATATTTACAATAAATGTGGCATCTTTGCCTTATCCCTCTTAATAAGATCCTGCTAGTTTTTATTGGTATAACATCTTGATCTAACAAAATATGCAATGAGAACAAAAATGATTATATTCTCTTCCTCTGGCAGGTCCACAGACTATAAGAGTGTGATTCTTACAGTAGTATCCACTTGAAGGACCTTTGAACTGATTACAATAATTATATACAATTTCTTATAAAAACTGCAATTTTTGAACTATTATTTCATGTAGCACCTTCTTTTGAAGGAGCTGTCCACTAATACTTATATCTAATATTTAGTGAAAGTGGAACATTAAGACCAGCCAGTTCTGCTGCATATCTCTTCATAAAGAGTAAGAAATGTTTATGCCAATTCTGGTTTTTGATGGAGATGTTTTCACTTTAAACTTCTAGAAGACTTAGAGGTCTTGTTGTCTCTGACTGCTGGATGGCACAGGACAAGTAAGGAGGATTTTCTAAACCTTTTGGTGCGTGCATATCTCTCTGACAATTTGGACTACATCTTCTCCTTAAGGTGATTTGGTGAGGGGCAAAAAGGAAGTGATCACAACTTCCCAAGTTCTGTGAAAGACTATTCATTTTTGCAGATGAAAGCTGAATTTGTCCTCACAACTATCTTAGCCTGAAGAAAAGAGCAGAACTACAAGGAAACAGATACATTTCTTGAAATGGTTCGAATTGATATTTAGGAAGCACTTCCAAAACTAAATTAAAGTACCAGAGCAGGGCAGTACATATTTGTTGTGGAGTTGTTCAAGTAGCTGCTTTAAGGAATTCCTTAATATTCAGGCAAGAATATATTTTCTTTTTACTTTATGTTTCCAGGATAGAGAACAGAGCCAATACTTTGCTATCTTATTTTAAAACACAGCAGGGGCTCCAGTTATACAGGTTACCTCTGAATATATTTGACTCTTCACCAGTTTAAGAAGTGAACTGTATTAGTGGATATCTTTCTTGAACAAAGCATGGTTGACACCACCCCAAGTTTCCCTTAGTTCTTAGTCTCCACCATTTAAAAAAAAAAAAAAAAAAAAAAAAGAGGAGGGGAGGGGAGCTAGATTCAATCTTTTTCAATTCAGCATTTGGATTTTTATAAAATCTGCAAGAGATGCAGTTTTCCCTGATATTGTTTTCTTAGAGGCTACCTCCTCAGAGATTCCTCCACACTCTGAGCTCATTTGAAATTCCCATGCAGGCCGTTTCTCTTATGAGGAAGATGTCAGATCTCCATTGTCCACATCTGGTAGGGCTCTGAGGGCGGTACACACTATTCATGCTGTAGGGTGTTAGCACACTCTGTGGATCTAGCCCAGGAGATCCCAGGGATTCACTATCATGCCACTCTAAGGCCAAGTTCTGAAAAATTCGATGGATTGGGTAGCTTATGGGGGGGAGGGGGCGCGTTGAACAGTACAGGGAAACCCTGTTCAGTAGGAGTTCAATATGTAAGCCACATGGATGGGATCTCAAAGAAACATTAAGGACCTGCCCCAGCACAGTCTGATGGAAGAGGTCACTGCTATTGCTTGAAGCTTAGGAAGCCCCTTGAAAAGGAGCTACATAACCATAATGTTCCACTTGTCTCTGAACACAGAATCTTCAGGTAAGCTCAACTACTGCTGATGCTTGGAAAGAGCGGGCAGATCCCCTGCAAGGTAGAGCTGTTTACTCAAATGAACATCTGAGTCAGACCTAGCAGTCAGAAGGGTTTCACAGACCCAGGAGACCACCTCTGCTGAGTTCACAGTTAGCTTCATGAGCAGACGAAGCTGTCTGAAGCAACAAGAAAGCCTTGCTCCTGCTTTGGAGTCCACCATGAGGGTTGTGGTTACACACAAAAAACAGCTGAGGCAGACCTGGCAACCAGTTTAAAAAGGGGCCTAGGAAACGTTTGTTACGCACAATGTAGCTTGTCCTGGCTTGCGGCATTGATCCTGGGTAGTGTTTGGTACTTGTCCTCCATTTGTAGCAGGGTGGATAAAAACAATGGTTTTTTTGAAAACATTAAGTCTTTTTTTATTTAAACTGGATTTTTTTTTATTTTTCTATTTAAATTTTTTTTTTTTACTAAACCTGTTTAAAATTAAATCTGAATGTAATAGAAAGTGTTTTAAGGCCTAAACTTACTATAATCTCTTTAACTAAAAAATAAATATGCTGAATCCATGAGCCTCTATCAAAAGCTTTGAGTTAAAGGTTGCTTTTTTATATAAGAAAAGAATCAGGGGGAAACCATCTAATTTTTGAGGTCAAACTTTATAAATAATGGTACAATAGGTTATATGCTGTATTAAGGGCTCGATTCTATGGGAGACCCATGGGCTGTGCTACTGGATGCAAAGGACTGGCAAATTCATCATAGATGTTGGGACCCAGCCTCTGACTCCAGGAGACAACATTGTTCATCTCATCAGGATATCCACTGAACCCATCTGGGTATCTCATACTCCTATTTTATAGTTTCTTCCTGCTTGAGTTCTGATTGGCTCCATAATATTATGAATATTATGACTCCGCCAAGCATGGAAACTTGCACTCTAGCTCATGAAAAAACACTGATCTACCAGCCTTTATTTCTGGATGGTTTGGGGCATGTGAAATAATGGCCTTGCTGTCTCCTTGCATATGTCCAGAGAGAGAGAGAGATAAACAGAAATCCATTAGTTTCTCAACAGCCTCCCTCTCAGTCTCTAAACAAATAAAATATTGCAGTGCAGTCTAATGTGGGTTACACAAGCAGAAGTCTCGGATTGTTATTTGGTCTTTTGTTTTTCTGGGGGTAGAGGTGCGGCAGGGAATTGTGTAACAAGGGAGAAGGAGCAGAATGTGCAACCAGAGAGGAGCAACACTGGTGTCAAAGCAGGACACTGTGGGAAGAAGGGACAACATTTTCCAGAGTAAAGCCTCTAGTGTTGATTTCAACACCTAGAAACTGGAGAAAAAAATGTCATAGCTTCAAATCATAAAAAAAGACCCTATTTGGGAATATTTCAAGAAATTCCTGTACCTCTGGGTAAAAAAGGAACTCCTGCCAAATGTAAACAGTGCAACAAAGATACAAGGCCTGGTAGTCAGAATGAAACAACATTATGAAAAATGTTCCTCAGAAAGGAACGACTTAAGATGATGACGTGGACATGTTTGAACAATCTGCATCAAATGGTTAGTAAAGAATGCTGCAAAAATAAGTAATGGACTGCTTACCATGTCTTACTATGCTAGCAAATTATATAAGTAGTCAACACTGGACTAAAGAGAAATACAGAAAATATGCTGAATATAGGAAACCTATTTCCATAGCCTTGAACAAAGTGCAGAAAGATTGCCGCAATATTGCTGACGCTGTTGAAATTCATAAGGAACTTCCAGAGACACTGAAGAAAGAAATACCCAACAACGAAGTTAAATTGCAGGCAGTAAAGAAGTGGATGGATCAAACGCTTACTCCACCTCATTTTCTTGCCAATATTCTCAACCCAAAGTGCCAGGGTTGATCCTTAATGGATGAAGAAGATGCTTCTACTATGACTTGGGCATCTAATAATCACCTATCAGACATGTCAACCATAATAAATTTCAGGGCTGGAGGTGAACCATTCAAGCAGTACGTTTGCCAATGATGTTTTAAAGAGAGTCACACCACTGAAGTCACTAGCTAAGCACCTGGAACCAGAGTTTGTTGACGTATTAATCCAGCTTTTTGCAGCAGTAGCCTCTTAGAATATTTTCTTCATTTGGACTGATTCATTCAAAGTTGAGAAATCGATTGGGAGGTGAAAAGGTAGGAAAACATCTCTCTCTTCCAGGCTATGAATAAAAACAAGGAAGAAGAGGAAATCTACTAGTTTTAAAAGTTTGAAGGACAGCCTAAGTAACTTAGAAGACTGTTGTTTCATTTTCAAGAGAGTTAGATGAGTATGAACTTAAGCTCCAGTCACTTTCAATTAGGCATATTTGAAAATTTTCCCAGACTGACCTGAAATAGTAAGTTTAATTCACGGACTACAATTAATCCTTCTGTTCCTTTAATAAATCATGTGAAAGTGAAACATGCTTTGATAAGAGAAGTTTATATGTCCGAAACATTAAAGGTTTTGCTTAAGAAAACTAAATTTTATTTACAGTTGTGTGTTTAATTAAATTCCAGTTAATTTCCTAAAGCAGCTTGACACAAATCATGAGCAAAAAGTTAATTATCTAGTAAATAAGCAATGTAATTCACCATTTTCTAATATACTAAACATGTACCATTAAGAATCTGAAAATACGAATCTAATTAATTAAATAAATGTATAGCTATAGTATACCCTCCTAGATAGCAAAAAGATGTACCAAATCTACCATAAAGGCTGTATTTAGCTGTAAATCAACATGGTTTTAGTGGTTACATCTATCAATGAGAATTCACCTTTCTTTAGAAAATAACTGAAGTACAAATGGAAAAGTTGATTAAAATCGATAACTTCAATTGAGGCTTTCCACTTGGTGATTTAAATCATAGCTTACATTGTGGCTTTAAATCAATCCACCCTGACTAGTACCAATCTTAAATAAGGAGCATGACAGGCATTTCTTGCCCCTGAGTTCCCTGAATAGATTGGGGTCTGCCCCAACAGCAGATCAGAGCCATACAACACCTCAAAGAAAATTTTTCAAAAGGTTAATCAGAATGTGGAGTTAATTATTAACTACCTAGATATCCAATGTGAGATAAGAAAAGCAGTTTAAAATGAATTTTGGAGGGAAAAAAAAAAGTTTCTCTGTCCTAATGCTCTGCAAAGGAAGGTCTTCTACCTCCTCTGCAGACAAAGACAACTGATAGCTCTTTGGTAGGAGGGGTACATCCTACATCCATAGCTAACAAGTGTATGTGCCTCCAAAGCAACAAAGGAAACTGAAGAGCCACTATTAGAATCTTTAGACATGCCTGAAAAATATATAAACAAAATAAAAGTCTATTTACAAAATGTTTCATCATAGATAAGGATTATATGTACACTACACACACAAAAAACCTATATACACTCACAAAACAACTGTGTTAAAAACATTAAGGCTGCAAAGCCTAACACTCAAAACTATAAAATGTCAGAATTGAGGTTGCACATGCAATCTGGATGAGGCCCCTTTGTGCATATGCATTGTGATACAGTCTTTAATTACATGATCACATACTATTTTTCCACAGGATTCCTGCCTCATTCAATGCACAAGATGGATGATGCTCACTGTATAAAAAGCTATTCAATATTTTGTTCTATCCTCATTGTTCAATGTGTGGTTGCATATCTTAGTTACTGAACACTATTCAAATGTGCTATGAGAACAGAATTATTAATTTCCTCATGGACTTTTTTATGGTACTCATCTGAGTGCTTCAAAAACATTAATTTATTTTCACAACATTTCTGTGAGATGTGGGAAGGGACTCAGACAGAGAGAGATTAAGGTAAGAAGTGTCTACACATTTTAGATCCCAATTTGGGGAGCCTAGGGTCTAATTTTTCAGAGTACAAAGCAATATGCGATACTTCATATCTTCCAAAGCACAGTTCCCCTTGCCTTCAGTTGCAGCTATGAGTATTCAACATTGCTACAAATCAGACCCTGGGGTCTCAAGATGGACATCCAGAAAATGAGGAACGCACAATTACTGGCCTATGAAAAGTTTGGTTTAAGTGACTTGCATAGCATCGCATGGGAACTCTGTAGCAGAGGCCGGGATAGGATCCAAATCCCCTGGGTAGCATTCAACTGCTTTAACCATGAGAGCATTCTCTCTCTTCCCCTGCCTCATTCACAAAATACCATCCACTTTCTGCAGCAAATGAGGCGGGAATCCTACAGACAATAGCCTCCTTCACTACTCAGCTCTGATTCATCCCTAGAACACAGCTCATCCTGTGCACTGAATGAGGCAGGAGTCCTATGTATCATGTAATTAAAGACTATCATAACAAATGCCCAGTTTGCCAGGGTGTTTGCAGATTTGCTGACAGCAGAGAAACACACACTCTAGGAGCTTGGATTCTATTCCAACTTCTGGGGGGAGTGTTCGCTAATGGTCACAAATCTGTCTGCCTCTACATTCTGCATGTGTCCCATTCAGCCTGTCCTAGATCTGTCTCCCTACCCCTGACTCCTCAACCCAGTGCCAGTGTCTTCCCTTAGCCTACCCAGTCTCTACATCCCAGTCTCCTTGCTCAGCCAGTACTAGCCTCCATCTCTGGGCTCCCCATCTCAGTCTCCCTGGAGCTTCTCACCCAGCCAATCCCAGTCTCTCCTTTCCTTGGTTGCTCATCTAATCTCAATATCTGACCCTAGGGTCCCATCCCAGTTAACTGCCCACAACAGCCAATCCAAGTCTACCTCCCACATGGTCCCTACCCCAATCTATTCCATCCTCTCCCCACAACCCTCCAAATTTTTCTGCTCACTCTCAGTTAAACGACAGCTGCAACAGACGGGAGCAGCAGTTGCAGACAAGCTCCTGAGTATTATTCATCTCACAAGAGATGTTCAGCACCTTTCAGGATGAGTCGCCATATGGATAATGTTATAATCTTAAATTCATAATAAATACTATACGAGTGTCTATATGAATATTCTTCCTATTTTCACAAGACAAATTATTTTTGCTCAATAAGAGGAAGAGAATTATTACATACCTTTGTTTTTCTGTTTCAGCTTTTATTTCCTCTGAAAAAGGAAACAGCGAATTAGAATTCTTATCATAAAAGCATAGTTATGGAAATATTAATATGCACAGTCACTTCTAATTTTATATTTGTTAACAGGTGGAAAGTCAAACTTCTATTTGGACTAACACCAAGTTTTTTAACCAAATTTCAGTTTAAAACAGGAAGCACCATCATGAGCAGTTCAAGTGTTTCTATAACTCATTTCTGATGCAATTTGCAACTAATATAATTATTAATTCAGTATCAAAACCAAGATGAGTTAGATCTCTATTTTCCAAGTTATTTAATATTTAAAGTAGTGCCCTAAACAAAATCAGGGCCACCTTATGTTAGGCACTGTTTCAATACATAGCCTTTGTCCCAAACAGCTTAGACAAAGATATAAAAGGGCGGGGGAGAAGATTGCAATCAAAACAAGTATACATAAAATGTTTTTAATCCTTTGAAGACAAACAACTCTAACATTAGGCTATTTTATCAATCTATGCAATATATCCTGTCTTTGCAAGTCTGGGTTATGAATGAACAGGAAAACTACATTCATAACTTCTATCAGTTTTACCTATAAAAACTCTCACTTGTCCTCTTAAGAAACCAGTCATATATGCCTGGATGTTACAGACAATTTTTCCTTTATGAATATACAGCTAGCTGCAAACAGCTGCTCACATTGAAGCAATGACCTGGGACAAAAACATACTCCGGTAGCATTTCCACTTCAGACATGATATTAAATTTTTAAAATATTGCAACTTAGAAATCATGGATTTCTTATGAGACTTGAACCCTTTCCCCATCCTTCATATAATCAGGTCAATGATATACAAAAAATGCTTAATTTTGCCCACTATTTTAAATGTCTAGACTCTAGACATTGTGACAAAACATTAAACAATTGTGTAGCTAATTTTAAGAAATTTATATATCTTCAGATACCAGATTACTTACTACTCACAACAAAGCAAACTATAACATCTTTCATAGGAAACACATGGTGTTTACTAGGCATTAAGGAATCTGATTTCTACAGAATTTGCTCTGATTACAGATGGGAAAGACATTGACAGTCAAATAATAAAATTATATAGAATCAATATATAAAATCTTAATAATCATCACAGAAAAAGAAAGTGATACTGATGTATCATCAGAGCAAAGTTTTCTGTTCTAACCATAAGCATTGATCAAACATGCATAGAGTATTTGGGGGGAAAAAACAACCAAAACAAAAAACAAAAAAAACCCAACCCTTCATTCAGTTATGAAATTTTTCTTCACTTAGAAATGATAGAAAAATAAGATTGCATTACAATTTACCTTTGAACATGATCATTAACCAAGAAATGATGTAGTACTTTAGCCTCACATGCACTGAATTATTTCAATTAAGCAGCCACCCCCTTTCTCCATAAATGAAATTTATTATTCAGAAGTTGAATTTCTCAATTATGCACACACTAAATATATACAGTTCAAAGCAAAATTTAAAATGATCACTTCTTTACAAACAGAATCTAATGCACTGAAACTGCCCAAAATACAACAAACCGAAGTTGCTATCTTTATAGTTGAACAGTTCTGAGTATGTACAAATTGTATGAACTTATAGTTTTTTCCTTTTTAATTTCAAAACAGAAATTCTGATTAGCCACAAGACAGAGCTAGAGGTTTGACCTTTTCAATAATAGAAAGATATGTACTTCTTTCAAAGTCAACATTAAGATTTATTGACCAGAGGTTAATTATTGACCAAGGTAAACTTGAGGTTGATAAGCACCTAAAAAGACAATATATATTAGCATTCACTGAAATACAAATTGAAGTCAATCATAGAATCATAGAATATCAAGGTTGAAAGGGACATCAGGAGATCATCTAGTCCAACCCCCTGCTCAAAGCAGGACCAATCCCCAACTAAATCATCCCAGCCAGGGCTTTGTCAAGCCTGGCCTTAAAAACCTCTAAATAAGGAGATTCCACCACCTCCCTAGGTAACCCATTCCAGTGCTTCACCACCCTTCTAGTGAAAAAGTTTTTCCTAATATCCGACCTAAACCTCCCCCACTGCAACTTGAGACCATTACTCCTTGTTCTGTCATCTGCTACCACTGAGAACCGTCTGGATCCATCCTCTTTGGAACCCCCTTTCAGGTAGTTGAAAACAGCTATCAAATCCCCCCTCATTCTTCTCTTCTGCAGACTAAACAATCCCAGTTCCCTCAGCCTCTCCTTATATATCATGTGCTCCAGGCCCCTAATAATTTCTGTTGCCCTCCGCTGGACACTTTCCAATTTTGCCACATCCTTCTTGTAGTGTGGGGCCCAAAACTGGACACAGTACTCCAGATGAGGCCTCACCAATGTCGAATAGAGGGGAATGATCACGTCCCTCGATCTGCTGGCAATGCCCCTACTTATACAGCCCAAAATGTCGTTAGCCTTCTTGGCAACAAGGGCACACCGTCAACTCATATCCAGTTTCTCGTCCACTGTAACCCCTGGGTCCTCTTCTGCAGAACTGCTGCCTAGCCATTCGATCCCTAGTCTGTAGCAGTGCATGGGATTCTTCCATCCTAAGTGCAGGACTCTGCACTTGTCCTTGTTGAATCTCATCAGATTTCTTTTGGCCCAATCCTCTAATTTGTCTAGGTCCCTCTGTATCCTATCCCTAACCTCCAGCATATCTACCACTCCTCCCAGTTTAGTGTCATCTGCAAACTTGCTGAGGGTGCAGTCCACGCCATCCTCCAGATCATTAATGAAGATATTGAACAAAACCGGCCCCAGGAACGACCCTTGGGGCACTCCGCTTGATACCGGCTGCCAACTAGACATGGAGCCATTGATCACTACCCGTTGAGCCCAACGATCTAGCCAGCTTTCTATCCACCTTATAGTCCATTCATCCAATCCATTCTTCTTTAACTTGCTGGCAAGAATACTGTGGGAGACCGTATCAAAAGCTTTGCTAAAGTCAAGGAATAAAGTCAAGGATCCACTGCTTTCCCCTGATCCACAGAGCCAGTTACCTTGTCATAGAAGGCAATTAGGTTAGTTAGGCACGACTTGCCCTTGGTGAATCCATGCTGACTGTTCCTGATCACTTTCCTCTCCTCTAAGTGCTTCAGAATTGATTCCTTGAGCACTTGCTCCATGATTTTTCCAGGGACTGAGGTGAGGCTGACTGGCCTATAGTTCCCCAGATCCTCCTCCTTCCCTTTTTTAAAGATGGGCACGACATTAGCCTTTTTCCAGTCATTCGGGACCTCCCCCGATCGCCATGAGTCTTCAAAGATAATGGCCAATGGCTCCACAATGACATCCGCCAACTCCTTTAGCACCCTCAGATGCAGCAGATCCGGGCCCATGGACTTGTGCTCATCCAGCTTTTCTGAATAGTCTTAACCCACTTCTTTCTCCACAGAGGGCTGGTCACCTCCTCCCCATGCTGTGCTGCCCAGTGCAGTAGTCTGGGAGCTGACCTTGTTCGGTATAACTGGGTATCTCCATTATGCCTATGGATTTCATGGCATTTTTCACTTTTAAATTAACAGTCTAAAGGAGAGTAATTCAACAGTCCAGGGAAAAAAATATTCATGTCAGATGAGCCAAACAGGGAAATAGTATTTACAGATTCTTATTGATTAGGAAATTAATATTTCTCATTAAACACACTTATAGCAAAGCCATTTCATAACTCAGTGTTCCCTCTCTTTTAAACAAATATTAAATTCACTTATAAAAACTATTTTAAGTCAAAAGAATCCTTCCCAAGCTAGATAAAAATTTTGTTTTCCCAAGGATTCTATTTCATTTTGTAATAAAGATACAATCACAGTAACATTAAGCTACTCTTTGTTAATTTTTATGATAAAATTAAACTGAGTTGTATATGTTTAGGGAACAGAGAGAAGCCTGCCAAATGTTGAGGAAAACTTAAGGTAATGCTTCCAATAAACAGTGAATGCCAGTTTGAAATCTAATAGCACTACTTCTGTAGTGGCTGGCATTCCTTCTCTTCTCCCAATTAGAAAGCACAACTGGGTGGCTAGTTTCCATTAGTGAAAATCCCACCAGAAACCGATTTAACTCTTCAATTCTCAGGATTTGAAAAGAAATGTATGAAATACATACTGGCAAAGGTCTAAACCTACTAGCCAGAGGCCAAAAAAATAAAAAAGATATGGGGGCAGGCTTAGGGGTAACACCTAGGAAGATGCACTAATTATTGGAAAAGGGGGATTTCTACCAGGGTGCTTTGCCTAAAGTCAGCTCCATCTTCATATCAGTCTGGACCTACAAGACGTCTGATTATTTGAAATCTTTTTCTTTTGCTGGTGGACGGAGAAACAGCTCTTTTTTCCTCAGTCTTCTTTGGAACCTTCCATTTCTTTACCTCCACCCCCTTTTCTGGGTCCTCCTCTCTATGGCCTGGTCTACACTATGACTTTAAATCGGATTTAGCCGCATTAAATCGAATTAACCGTGCACCCGTCCACACAACGGAGCCATTTATTTCGAAATAAAGGGCTCTTAAAATAGATTTCTGTACTCCACCCCGACGAGCGGAGTAGCGCCAAAATCGATTTTGTCATTTCGAATTAGGGTTAGTGTGGCCGCAATTCGATGGTATTGGCCTCCGGGAGCTGTCCCAGAGTGCACCATTGTGACCGCTCTGGACAGCAATCTGAACTCGCATGCACTGGCCAGGTAGACAGGAAAAGCCCCAGGAAAATTTGAATTTCATTTCCTGTTTGGAGAGCACAGGTGACCACAGATAGCTCAGCTCATCAGCACAGGTAACCATGCAGGCTGATAATCGAAAAAGAGCACCAGCATGGACCGTACGGGAGGTACTGGATCTGATCGCTATATGGGGAGAGGATTCAGTGCTAGCAGAACTTCGTTCGAAAAGACGAAATGCCAAAACTTTTGAAAAAATCTCCAAGGGCATGATGGAGAGAGGCCACAATAGGGACTCAGATCAGTGCCGCGTGAAAGTCAAGGAGCTCAGACAAGCCTATCAAAAAACAAAGGAGGCAAACGGTCGCTCCGGGTCAGAGCCGCGGACATGCCGCTTCTACGCCGAGCTGCATGCAATTCTAGGGGGGGCCGCCACCACTACCCCACCTGTGACCGTGGATTCCGGGTCGGGGATAGTCTCATCAGCTACACCTGAGGATTCTGCGGATGGGGAAGAGGAGGAGGAGGAGGAGGAGGACGACGATCTTGCAGAGAGCACCCAGCACTCCGTTCTCCCCAACAGCCAGGATCTTTTTCTCAGCCTGACTGAAGTACCCTCCCAAGCCAGTACCCAAGACCATGACCCCATGGAAGAGACCTCAGGTGAGTTTACCTTTTAAAATATAAAACATGGTTTAAAAGCAAGCGTTTTTTAATGATTAATTTGCCCTGAGGACTTGGGATGCATTCGCGGCCAGTACAGCTACTGGAAAAGTCTGTTAACGTGTCTGGGGATGGAGCGGAAATCCTCCAGGGACATCTCCATGAAGCTCTCCTGGAGGTACTCCAAAAGCCTTGCCACAAGGTTTCTGGGCAGTGCAGCCTTATTCCGTCCTCCATGGTAGGACACTTGACCACGCCATGCTTGCAGCAAGTAATCTGGTATCATTGCCTGACAAAGCCTGGCAGCGTATGGTCCCGGTGTTTGCTGGCATTCAAGCAACATCCGTTCTTTATCTTGCTGTGTAATCCTCAGGAGAGTGATATCGCTCATGGTAACCTGGTTGAAATACGGGAACTTAATTAAGGGGACAGAGGTGGCCGTTCCTACTGGGCTGTTTGCCTGTGGCTGAAAATAAATCCTTCCCTGCAGTTAGCCAAGCACAGGGGGGGGAATTGGCCCTGAGCTTTTCGCGTTTGGCTAGCAGGGATCTTCCCTGTTACCAGCCATGCGGTCGGGGGAGGGGTACATTGATCATCCCAGGGAATTCATGGCGGGAGGGTTAGTTTGGTTTTTATCAGGTATCTTCCCTGATACCTGCCACGCGGTGGGGGGAGGGATAAAGCGATCATCCCAGATAATTGGATGGGGGGGGTGGTTAGTTTGTTTTCTGCTGCTGAAGGTTAACAGGAAAACCGCAGCAGTCAACAGGCTTTGCTTGGTATGTGGGAAAGGAGGGCGCAGAAGCCGAAAGACAATGGCTTACCATGGCTGCCTGCAAGCTGAATTCTGTTGCCCGGACCTGCGTCTGTGATCTCTAACACCAAAGCCACAGGCACTCAATATTGAGATGGAAAATGCGACCTTGTACTGAAATCACATGTGCTATGTAATGTGAATAGTGTTTTTCACCATGAAAGAGTATAAGCATTGTTCTGTAAAATGTATCATTTTAAAAACTTCTCTCCTTTCTTTCAACCCTCCCTCCAGCAGCTGCAAATTTTTCAAGCCTCCCTCCTCCGTCCCGAAGGCTATGTCAGATAAGGCGGCGTAGAAAGAGGACGCGAGACGACATGTTCACAGAAATAATGGAATCCACCCGCAATGGAAGAGCTCATTTGAATGAGTGGAAGGACACTGTATCTAAATTTAGGAAAGATGCCAGTGAACGTGAGGTCTTGAGGGACGCTCGAGATGAGAGGTGGCAGGCTGCGATGCTGGGGCTGCTGCGTGAGCAAACAGACATGGTCCGGCGTCTGGTGGAGCTTCAGGAACGGCAGCAGGATGACAGAGTGCCGCTGCATAACCTCCCTTCCGCCTCACCATGTTCCATATCCCCCTCACCCAGACGTGTAAGAACGCGGGGGGGGGGGGGGGAGGCTCCGTGCACCCTCCCACTCCACCCCAGTGGACAGCCCAACCAAAAGGCTGTCATTATATTGAATTTGTTCAGTGGCCTTTTACTTCCCTCCTATCCTCCTCCCAAACCTCACCCAGATTACCTTCTTGGTTCTCTCCCTATGTTTATAATCACTTAATAAAGAATACATGATTTTTAAACGATAGTGACTTTATTTCCTTTGAAAGAAAGCTGGGGGAACGGGGAGGGTGGGTTCCTTACAGAGAATGAATGAGTCAATAAAGGGGGCTGGTTTTCATAACAGAGTGCCGCTACAGCCCCTGTATAACCCTCCTCCCCCCTCACTATGTTCCATAGCTTCCTCACCCAGACGTGTAAGAACGCGGGGGGGAGGCTCCGTACACCTTCCCATTCCACCCCAGTGGACAGCCCAAGCAAAAGGCTGTCATTTTTTTAACCATTTTTTAATGGCCTTTTCCTTCCCTCCTCCCAAACCCCACCCGGGTTCCCTCCCTCTTTTTATAATCTATGAATAAAGAATAAATGATTTTTAAACGATAGTGACTTTATTTGGTTTGAAAGCAAGCTGGGGGAAGGGGGAGGGTGGGTTCCTTACAGAGAATGAGTCAATAAAGGGGGCGGGTTTTCATGAAGGAGAAACAAACAGAAATTTCACACTGTAGCTTGGCCAGTCATGAAACTGGTTTTCAAAGCTTCTCTGATGCACACTGCTTCCTGGTGTGCTTTTCTAATCGCCCTGGTGTCTGGCTGCGCGTAATCAGCAGCCAGGCGATTTGCCTCAGCCTCCCACCCTGCCATAAAGGTCTCCCCCTTACTTTCACAGAGATTGTGGAGCACACAGCAAGCAGAAATAACAATGGGGAGATTTCTTTGGCTGAGGTCAGAGCGAGTCAGTAGCGATCGCCAGCGACCTTTTAAACGGCCAAATACACATTCTACCACCATTCTGCACTTGCTCAGCCTGTAGTTAAACAGCTCCTGACTCCTGTCCAGGCTGCCTGTGTATGGCTTCATGAGCCATGGCATTAAGGGGTAGGCTGGGTCTCCAAGAATAACTATTGGCATTTCAACATCCCCAACTGTCATTTTCTGGTCCGGGAAGTAAGTCCCTTGCTGCAGCCCTTTAAACAGAGTAGTGTTCCTGAAGACGCGAGCATCATGAACCCTTCCAGGCCAGCCCGCATTGATGTTGGTGAAACGTCCCTTGTGATCCACAAGTGCTTGCAGCACCATTGAAAAGTACCCCTTGCGGTTTATGTACTGGGTACCCTGGTGCTCCGGTGCCAAGATAGGAATGTGGGTTCCATCTATCGCCCCACCACAGTTAGGGAATCCCATTGCAGCAAAGCCATCCACTATGACCTGCACATCTCCCAGAGTCACTAGCTTTTGTAGCAGCACCTCAGTGATTGCTTTGGCTACTTGCATCACAGCAGCCCCCACAGTAGATTTGCCCACTCCAAATTGATTCCCGACTGACCGGTAGCTGTCTGGCGTTGCAAGCTTCCACAGGGCTATTGCCACTCGCTTCTCAACTGTGAGGGCTGCTCTCATCTTGGTATTCTGGCGCTTCAGGGCAGGGGAAAGCAAGTCACAAAGTTCCATGAAAGTGCCCTTACGCATGCGAAAGTTCTGCAGCCACTGGGAATCGTCCCACACCTGCAACACTATGCGGTCCCACCAGTCTGTGCTTGTTTCCCGGGCCCAGAATCGGCGTTCCATGCCTATAACCTGCCCCATTAACAGCATGATCTCCAAAGCACCGGGTCCCGCGGTTCGATAGAATTCCATGTCTATATCCTCATCACTCTCGTCGCCGCGCTGCTGTAGCCTGCTCCTCGCCGCCTGGTTTTCCAGGTTCTTGTTCAGCATAAACTGCACGATAAGGCGCGAGGTATTTACAATGTTCATGACTGCTGTCTTGAGCTGAACGGGCTCCATGCTTGCCGTGGTATGGCGTCTGCACTGTTCACCCAGGAAAAAGGCGCGAAACGGTTGTCTGCCGTTGCTTCCTGGAGAGGGGGGAGGATATACCCAGAACCACCCGCGACAATGTTTTTGGCCCCATCAGGCATTGGGATCTCAACCCAGAATTCCAATGGGCGGAGGAGACTGCGGGAACTATGGGATAGCTACCCACAGTGCAACGCTCCAGAAATCGACACTAGCCCCGGTACATGGACGCACACCGCCGAATTAATGTGCTTAGTGTGGCCGCATACAATCGAATTTATACAATCTGTTTCCCAAATTCGAATTATATAAATTTGGATTAATCCCGTAGTGTAGACATACCCTATGAATAAATAATTCTAGAGCATTCCTTTCTGCTATTGATAACGTCACCAAGAAGCTGAAAACTAATATACCTGTTACTTTGACCTCCATCTGCTGGGTTTCCAACTGCAGCAGAGAAATCAACCAGTCTTGTCAGATATCCTAATTTTTAATATGAAGTGAAACTAACCTATTAGGACAAGGGAACTCAAAAAAGTCAAACAGCTTTGTCTAAGTGGGCATCTGAGTAACACTGGGAAGAAGTGTAGTTGTTATCCTGTGCAGTGAAATGACAGGATAGGGAGAGGTGGCATCCTGTTCAACTTGGCAGAGACAGAGACAAGATAAAATAGTTTATAAAGGCCTTTAAAAAGTTCTCTCTCTCTTCACAATTAATGTGTTTGGTTTCTAAATCTATATTTGTTTTTATGATTATGTTTAAGTCATGAAAAGAAGTTCTGACCGGTGAAGTTGTGCTAATTAACCACACTGTCATTTTATTGGTTTCAGAATTACAATCCAGAATTTTTAAACCAATTTTATAAATTACATTTCAAAAGCCAGCAGGAGGCATTTCAGTATTGGACCAAATGGCTTAAAAAAAAAAAGACCTAGTCCAGCTCTACAAAACTCTGTTTATTTACAGAAAACAAGCGACATGATTTGTGCAGTTTTGCCACTTTGAATTTTAAAAAATCTAATAGCAATTTATATTAATGCTTTATTTATCCTCCAGAAGTTCATTTCAGAAAGCCAACAAGCGTATTGTACAATACAATAACAATACATCAACTATAATGAACAGTTTGTCATAATCAGTGATATCTAACTCCTCTGATATTTTCATTAAAACATGCTTATGTCCAAACAGGGACACCATTTTCTATACTGCAGGGAATCAAGATATGGAATGAGCAGTGATCTCTCTCAATAAGTTGTCATCTCTCCTCCCTTCCTGCTACAGAACAAAGAAGTCAGAGTCTTCAACCAATATCCAAACAAAGGTACCAAAAAGTCCTCCAAAGTGAAGTGACCCAAACCAACAGATTACGAGGACGGGTGGATGGTAGAGGCATTGTGTCAAAAATCTAAAGAGCTTATCACTGAATACACTCTGCCTCTAGGCCCCTCCCATTAAAACCGGGGACTGTTAACTTCTTGTGCCACAGTATCCTGAGAAAATGGGAAGAAAAAATAAGTTGTGTAATGGAACTCAACAGGAACTTTCATAAACTCAGCAGCCTTTACTCTATAGTATTTAGGCACAGTGGGTCAAACATACTTCGTCGGTTATATATGAGTAAATACCCACCACGCTTCCCAGTCAGTTATTCTCCCACAACCTAAACGTACTTTGGATAGCTGAAAATGGTCTGAAGCAGTGTTATGCTCATACAAAGCACACGGGATCTTTATAGAGGAAGGTAAATACACACAGCGTTTATTGAGAATACCACAATTAGCATATGCTTTTTAGACACACACACACACACACACACACACACACACACACACACACACACACAGAGTCCTGCAGTGATGTTTATAGTTACCAGTCCAGAGTCTGGATCAATCTAGTGGCCAGCCAGATTGGTCGCAGAGGGGAGCGGGGTTCTATCGGTCGCGATCCGATGCTCCTGGAGTGTGGCAAGACGAACCCAAAGTCCTATGGCAAAGCACCCTGTTCTTATAGGTTTTCTTCTCTGTTGAAGCCTATGGATTTTGCTGTGTCACTTTGTGACTGGTTACTTCTTAATTGGTGTAAACATTCCAATACACCTCCGAGAGGGTCATCCTGTCCTTTGTTCTGATTTAATCAATTGTCTTTAGGGGTGCCAGCCTTTACCTCAGGGGCGTCAATCTGCCCTTCATTATGGATGCGTGTTGATGATTCTTTGATGTCCTTTAAATTTCTTCACTCCTTCTTCCTTGACTCTGGCTATAACAATGGCCTTCACACCTTATCTTTTTCTAACGCATACATTCCTCATTCACACAAACAGATTGAGAATACAAACAGTAGTATTTTATATTGAGCAAAAGGGCATTGCAAATTAAACCTTGCTAAGTTTTACAATCAATAACCAAGACAATTTACATTGAGACCCAGGCCTGCAATGTTCCTCTAATCTACTTAGCATAGACACAATAGAGAATCCTGTCTCTTACTTCCTAATTTGTAATACATATAGGAAACCATAGTAGCTTTATAACTTATTCTAAAACAAAAGGATGACCATAATTAGTCATAAGGATTGTTCTGGTCTGTCATTCCTTTCTGCTATTCAAAAAGGGTGGCTGACAAGATGAAATCAAATCATACATTAATTCTCATAGTACATTATAAAATCCAGCTCCTACAGCAGCACATAGAAAGCAAATTATGAACCCTCACTTTACACACAGCACAACTTGATCCAGATGAGTGCAGTTAGTTTCACCTCTGCATCTAATTTTACATGTTGAAGGGTTGCAGAGAGAAAGTGACATAGCCTGCTATTTTTCCTACTGAGACTGCCCATGCGTCAAGCACTCATGCTGGGCTTCTGCTTTAGTAGACACAAAAATACACAATCTGTATTAGACAAAAATAGGAAGAAACTTGTCAATAAAAGTACAAAGAAAAAAGGGGTAGGAGAAAACAAAAAACAAAAAAAACAGAAAAGAAAACTGGAGGAAGAGACCAAAAGGAAACGGGATGCAGGGGGACCCAAAAACAAAGCAAAACAAAAAAAAAAACAGGAGAGACACAATGTAAGAGGAGATGACAAAAAGTGTTGATTGTGGAAGCTGGTCTGTATACTTGAAACAGCTTTCTAATCATGGTTAGTCAGTCTCTTTTCCATTCCTTCCTAAAAAACCACACATGAATATCTCCACTTTATGTTCCAACTCTGACAGTCATTCTGTTCGTTCTTTCCATTATGTAGCCTCTGTGCTGTTAGACTGTGAGACCTTTGGGGAAGGAATTCTTCTTTAGCAAACTTCTCCAACTGTACAGCACTAATGTAAATAGATAAAAAGGACACAGGCAGATGGGGAAAGAAACAAAAAGAATTACAGTGAGGAAGGGAAAGAACAAATAGTAGTAGTCTCACTATGCATTGCCTCACATTTTATTCCTCAGTGAGAACAGTGTAGTGTAGCAAAGAAGTGAGCTGTCAGAACTGTGTGTTTTTGTATTGCTGCAGATAACCTGTAATAACTTTTTCTCCCCTATTTAACCTAAAATAGATCTTGTAGATAGAAGGAAAATTACAGTAAAATTTTGAGACCATACAGACTGTAGGTCTTTCCTTATGCTATTTGTCTTCTGACATTTATTGACACTTTCCTAAAATCTTCAGAGGAACTAGAAAAGTTACTATTTCATGGCTGTGATTCTACTCTCAAGCCATGATGGTAGATGAACCAGAATGGTGACCATGAGATATAGGACAGACATGCTAAGGTACAAGCTAATGAAATAAAGCTTTCCCCATGAATCCGAGTGAGATTTCCACAGTAAGAAAAAACACAGACTGATAACAGTGAAGGGCCAGATCACCCCTTCTCATGAGGGAAAACACACACACACACACACACACACACACACCCAGGGACTGGAAAATTCTGCTAAATTATCCCCAACATAATTATAGATTTGGGAGTGGAAGGAAGGGAGGAGAGAAAAAGCTGTGGTGGACTGGGCAGGGATTCAGTTTCTAGAAGCCACAGATGTGCTGGAGGCCTGTGGTATCAGAGTAGAGGCCCAGAGCTTCTGCATCAACTCTAGGATTCCCTGCCAGCACTGTTCAGGTGAAGCTACTGAATTATTTTGGAAAAACCTCTCAGAGGGTTATATTACATAGAGGGGCTCTGCAAAAAAGCCAATATATCCTCAGGTGGTATTAACTGAGCTGCACACTCTGCTGGGATGGGGATGATGGCAGAGAGGCAGAAAAATACATCCTCCTCCCCATGAGCCCCACAATACCCACAAATAAATCCTCTCCCCTATAGACGGCTCTAAGGCTATATCTACAGTTAGAGCTGGGGACGTCACTTTCAGCTTGCGCTGGATTTCCCTGTCTTCATTAAAACAAAAGAGAGCTAATACTACAGTTAATATCACAACAAAAAGTCACATATACTAAACAGAACAAAAATGGGTATACATATTATCTACTATATATATTTTAATGATTGAACAAGTCAATATGAAAATATATTTTTACTGGTAAAGATACAGAATGATTTATACTATAACATGGAAAATAATAGGTTAGTAAGTTCATCATCGCAGAGTATGATACTGGAAAAATGATAATGGCAAACATTTCCTTTATGACATTTCCTTCTAAAAATGTACATGCTTCATTTCTTCCCCATTAAATTTCAGCAGTTTATAGATGTGTCTAACTGTAGCCATGGTATTCTAGGACAGAAAGCTCCTACTTGGTTTAAAAGGAAAGTGTGAACTAAGTCCTTGATCCGGCAAGGAGTTGCACATAGGTGCAAAGTCTCTGCATAATATTACCCAGATAACTCAATATCTAGGCAAGGAAGGAATGAAAGTGAGAAGTAACAGTTTAAAAAATGCAACCTTCCTAAATATACAGAAGGGAGAACTGGACAAAGCACCTAGAAAATCTAATATGCAAACAAGAGAGCTACAACCCAAGATAAAAGAGGAGAGTTTGAAAGGACAAAGCAATTCTGAGTCAGTTCTTTTGAGTCACTGCAAGTGAATGGGTTTCCAGGCAACATGCAATGAAGAAGCATTTTATACAATATTAATAATGAAATAGTGTACATTCTGAAGTGTATACTTTAAAGCATTTGCTTGATTTAGTTGGCTTCTCTATATTTTCTCTGGTTAGTCTCTCCAATATCTGAAACTGCCAATATTGCTCAAGTTGGTATGCGACAACTGTGGGAAGGAGAAATCTTTCACAAGTCACCACAGGATTTTCAACATGGGGGGCAATTTCTATGTTGTTCTTTTCATGGTTATGTATACTTGAACACTCTTGACTTAGCAGTCTCTGTAAATCCCCTCTGATTTGAAAGCTCTAAATACTAGGTGCTAAGCACTGTACTACAGCTATTATTGCTGCACTTGTTTAAGAACCCTTTGAAATTCACATAGGTCATCAGCATTAACCAAGTCAAAAACCTTGAATTTTTCATTATGTATTTAGAGACAAACTTAAATTATGCTGTTATTAAACATTTCTACTGTGGTAGTTTGTAATGGGGCCCAACCTGATTGAGTCCTTTATGCTAGGCACTGTACAAATATGTTACAGTCTCGGCCCTCCACAGCTAACAATCTAAACAGATTATGCTAAACAGATTTTTAGTTTTTTTAGAATGGAAGTGAAAAGGTATCTAAACAGATACCAAACTTGCCCATTTTATCTCATCACTCTTTGCTGGTACTAAAGCTTAGCACTAGCAGAGAAGGATGCCAATATCAAAAGCCAGTCTCCCTGACTAAACAGCAGCAACAGAAGACATGTTAACGCTTTGAAAGGGATTCAGAGACTTCCAGGAAGAACTAAAATAATCATAGAAGATTAGGGTCGGAAGAGACCTCAGGATGTCATCTAGTCCAATCCCCTGCTCAAAGCAGGACCAATGCCAACTAAATCATCCCAGCCAAGGCTTTGTCAAGCCAGGCCTTAACCTCTAAGGATGGAGATTCCACCACCTCTCTAGGTAACCATTCCAGTGCTTCACCACCATCCTAGTGAAATAGTGTTTCCTAATATCCAACCTAGACCTCCCCCACTGCAACCTGAGACCATTGCTTCTTGTTCTGTCATCTGCCACTACTGAGAACAGCCGAGCTCCATCCTCTATGGAACCCCCCTTCAGGTAGTTAAAGGCTGCTATCAAATCCCCCCTCACTCTTCTCTTCTGCAGACTAAATAACCCGTTTCCTCAGCCTCTCCTCGAAAGTCATGTGCCCCAGCCCCCTAATCATTTTCGTTGCCCTCCGCTGGACTCTCTCCAATTTGTCCACATCCCTTCTGCAGTGGGGGGGACCAAAACTGGACACAATACTCCAGGTGTGGCCTCATCAGTGTCAAACAGAGGGGAATAATCACTTCCCTCGATCTGCTGGCAATGCTCCTACTAATACAGCCCAATATGTCATTGGCCTTCTTGGCAACGAGGGCACACTGCTGACTCATATGCAGCTTCTCATCCACCATAACCCCTAGGTCCTTTTCTGCAGAACTGCTGCTTAGCCAGTTGGTCCCCAGCCTGTAGCGGTGCATGGGATTCTTCCTTCCAAAGTGCAGGACTCTGCACTTGTCCTTGTTGAACCTCATCAGATTTCTTTTGGCCCAATCCTCCAATTTGTCTAGGTCACTCTGGACCCTATCCCTACCCTCCAGCGTATCTACCTCTCGCCTCAGCTAGTGTCATCTGCGAACTTGCTGAGGGTGCAACTCATCCCATCATCCAGATCATTAATAAAGATGTTGAACAAAACCGGCCCCAGGACCAAACTTTGGGGCACTCCGCTTGATACCAGCTGCCAACTAGACATTGAGCCGTTGATCACTACCCATTGAGCCCGACAATCTAGCCAGCTTTCTATCTACCATATAGTCCATTAATCCAATCCATACTTTTTTAACTTGCTGGTAAGAATACTGTGGGAGACCGTATCAAAAGCTTTGCTAAAATCAAGATATATCACATCCACTGCTTTCCCCATATCCACAGAGCCATCATAGAAGGCCATCAGGTTGGTCAGGCATGACTTGCCCTTAGTGAATCCATGTTGACTGTATTTAAGTAGCCCAAACAAAAGAGAAGCAGCAAGGGAAATCTGAGCCGAAAGCAGTGCCTGCATTTAAACTGCAAGTGTGGTAATCCAAAGATTCACCATTCCCAGTGTACAGTTCTTTAAGATAACCAAGGTACAGAGGACATATATATCACTGCAGTGATAGCCCATGTGCTAACCTAGGTGTTGCCCGAACCTCCCTGCCTTCCACACAGAAAAACCTCTCATCCAGGAATGAAGGTGCTTTAAGCCTAGGACTCAGCCCAGGTTGGCAACCTGCCTACTTCATAGAGAGAAGACAGGCTAATCAAGCCCAGGTGCCGACTGTCCTCCAATCCCTTCCCACAATTCCACCTGGGCCATATTTTCGTTCCACTGGACAGAAAAATAATATGCGGCTTCATTGCTTTTCAGAGATATCAATTCTAGCCCAGATAAGGTGCTCTCACTGACAGTCAGTGGCATCATGTCTGAGCAGTAAGAACTTATGGGGCAAAAAGAAAAGAGGCCAGATATGAGCTGCTATAGAGATACACAGGAACTTTGCCAATAGGTCAGACTGCTCCTTGAGCAGGACAAGAAGAGCCAGGCTGCTGCTGCGAGGATGCTGGAAAGAGAGGAGAAAATGGCAAGGGACTACAATGCCCATGACCATGCCACAAGGTAGGAAGAGCGACAGTTAGAGCTGGAAGAGGAACAGCAACATAAGGAGCTGATGGACTGACTACTTGGCCCAATGGCCACAAGAAAATGCAAGCCCCTGCACTGCATACAGAATGGGGAATTAACCAGTCAATACAGTTCATGAATGGTCAAGTACATGGGCAGATGTACTCATTGCATTCCACCTCCATGTGTCACAGGGGGAAGAACAAGTTCAACATATTCATAAATTATCTGGAAAAAGATGAACAGTGAGGTGGTAAAATTTGTAGATGATACAAAATTACTCAAGATAGTTAAGTCCAAAGCAGACTGTGAAGAGTTAAAAAAGCATCTCGCAAAACTGGGCAACAAAATAGCAGATGAAATTCAATGTTGATAAATGCAAGGTAATGCATATTGGAAAACATAATCCCAACTATACACACAAAATTATGGGGTCTAAATTAGCTGTTACCACTCAAGAAAAGATCTTGGTGTCACTGTGAATAGTTCTCTGAAAACATTCACTCAATGTTCAGTAGCAGTCAAAAAAGTTACAGAATGTTAGGAACCATTAGGAAAGGGATAGACAAAAAGACCATAAGTATCATAATACCACTATATAAATCCATGGTACGCCCACACCGTGAATGCTGCGCACAGTTCTGGTCACCCCATCTCAAGGCACATCTCAAAATAAATATATTAGAAATGGAAAAGGTAAAGAGATGGGCAACAAAAATGATTAACATTTTCATTCATGACCTTGGCACAAAAATGGGAGCATGCTAATAAAATCTGCAGATGAGACAAAGTTGGGAGGTATTGCAAATATGGAGGAAGACCAAAAAAGCATACACGAAGATCTGGACAATCTTGAAAACTGGAGTAATAGAAATGTGATTAAATTTAATAGTGCAAAGTGCAAGGTAACACTTAGGGACTAACAACAAAGAATTTTGGCTATAAGCTGTGAATGTATCAGTTGGAAGCAACAGAGGAGGAGAAAGACCTAAGTGTATTGGTTGATCACAAGATGACTATGAGCCACTAATGTAGAAGTGGGCAAACTACGGCCCGTGGGCCACATCCGGCCAGCGGGACCCTCCTGCCCGGCCCCTGAGCTCCTGGCCCAGGAGGCTAGCCCCTGGCCCCTCCCCAGCTGTTCCCCCTCCCCCGCACCCTCAGCTCACTGCGCCGCCCGCACAATGCTCTGGGCAGTGGGGCTGCAAGCTCTTGCCGGGCAGCGCAGCTGCAGAGCCGCGGCCTGACCCGGTGCGTTGTGCTGCGCGGTGGCATGGCTGCCTCCAGCCGGGTGGCGTGGCTGCCTGTCCTGATGCTCTGGACGGTACGGCTGTAGCACCGCCAGCCACCGGCGCTCCAGGCAGCACAGTAAAAGGGCAGGGAGCAGGGGGGTTGGGTAGAGGGCAGGGGAATTCAGGGGGGGCTGTGTGGATTGGGGGGGGCAGTCAGAGGGTGGGGAAGGGGGGGGGTCGAATGGGGGCAAGGGTCCCAGGGGGACTGTCAGGAAGGAGGGGGGGTTGGATGGGGCGGCAGGGGGCAGTCAGGGGCAGGGGTTCCGGGGGCAGTCAGGGAGAAGGGGTGGTTGGATGGAGCAGGGGTCCCGGGGGGGGCAGTCAGGAATGAGAGGGGGGGTTGAATGGGGCGGCGGGGGGCAGTCAGGGAACAGGGGGGGTGGATGGGGCAGGGGTTCCAGGGGGGCCGTCAGGGGGCGAGAAGCGGGGGGGGGGCGATAGGGGGCAGGGCCACACCTGGCTGTTTGGGGAGGCACAGCCTCCCCTAACCGGCCCTCCATACAATTTCGTAAACCCGATGTGGCACTCAGGACAAAAATTTTGCCCGCCCCTGCAGTAATGTGATGCAGCCGTGAAAAAAGGTAATGCAATCCCATGATGCATCGGGAGAGGTATTTCCAGTGGAGAGAAGGAAGTGTTATTGCTATTATACAAGGCACTGGTGAGATCTCATCTGGAATAGTACGTACAATTCTAGTCTTCCACGTTTAAGAAAGATGAATTAAAAATGGAAAGGTGCAGAAAAGGGCTACTAAGATGATCCGAGGAATGGAAAACCTACTTTATGAGAGGAGGCTCAAGGAGCTTGGCTTGTTTAGCCTAAGCTAAAGAAGGCTATGGGGAGATAAGATTGCTCTCTATAAATACACAGATAAATAAATAGCAGGGAGGAAGTGGAGTTAAGTTAAGCACTGATGCCAACAAGAGCAAAGAGATATACACTGACCATCAACAAGTTTAGGCTTGAAATTAGATTACGTTTTCTAACCATCAGAGGAGTGACGTTCTGGAATAGCCTTCCAAAGGGAGCAGTGGGGGGCAAAGGCAAAAAAACCTAACTGGCTTCAAGACTGAGCTTGATTTTATGGTGGGGATTCATAGATTCATAGATTCTAGGACTGGAAGGGACCTCGAGAGGTCATCGAGTCCAGTCCCCTGCCCGCATGGCAGGACCAAATACTGTCTAGACCATCCCTGATAGACATTTATGGATGGTATGATGAGACTGCCTACGATGGCATGTGGCCGATCTACGACTGCTAGTAAGAAAAATTCCCAACAGCTAGAGAAGGGGCAATAATTGGGAAGGGTTCTGAGTTACTACAGAAAATTCTCTCTCAGGTGTCTGGCTGGTGAGTTTTGACAACATGCTCAGGGTTCAACTGATCTCCATATCTGGGGTTGGGAAGGAATTTTCCCCCAGGTCAGATTGGCACAGACCCTGGAGGGGGTTTTTTGCCTTCCTCTACAGCATGGAGCACAGGTCACTTGCTGGTTTAAACTAGAATAAATGGTGGATTCTCTGGGACTTGAAGTCTTTAAATTAGGTCTGTCAATTAATCGCAGTTAACTCACGCGATTAACTCAAAAAAATTAATCGTGATTAAAACAATTAATCCCGATTAATCGCACTTATAACAATAGAATACCAATTGAAATTTATTAAATATTTTTGGACATTTGATTTCAATTACAACACAGAATACAAAGTGCACAGTGCTCACTTTATATTATTTTTATTACAAATATATACACTGTAAAAATGATAAAAGAAATAGTATTTTTCAATTCACCTCATACAAGTACTGAAGTGCAATCTCTATCATGAAAGTGTAACTTACAAATGCAGATTTTTTTTTGGTTACATAACTGCACTCAAAAACAAAACAGTGTAAAACTTTAGAGCCTACAAGTCCACTCAGACCTACTTCTTATTCTGCCAATCGCTAAGACAAACAAGTTTGTTTACATTGATGGGAGATACTGCTGCCTGCTTCTTATTTAAAATGTCACCTGAAAGTGAGAACAGGTGTTCGCATGACACTTTTGTAGCCTGCGTTGCAAGGTATTTACTTGCCAGATATGCTAAACATTTGTATGCCCCTTCATGCTTCGGCCATTCCAGAGGAGATGCTTCGGCCATTCCAGAGAAGATGCTTCCATGCTGATAATGCTCATTAAAAAAATAATGTGTCAATTAATTTTGTGACTGTGTTCTGGGGGGGGGGGGGGAGAAGAACTATGTCCCCTGCTCTGTTTTACCCGCATTCTGCATATATTTCATGATATAGCAGTCTCAGATGATGACCCAGCACATGTTCGTTTTAAGAACACTTTCACAGCAGATTTGACAAAACGCAAAGAAGGTACTGATGTGAGATTTCAAAAAATTGCTATAGCACTCGACCCAAGGTTTAAGAATCTGAAGTGCCATCCAAAATCTGAGAGGGATGAGGTGTGGAGCATCCTTTTAGAGGTCTTAAATGAGCAACAATCTGATGCGGAAATTACAGAATACAAATTACCAAAAAAGAAAATCAACCTTCTGCTGGTGGCCTCTGACTCAGATGATGAAAATGAACATGCATCAGTCCACACTGCTTTGGATCGTTATCAAGCAGAACCGATCATCAGCATGGAAGCAAGTCCTCTGGAATGGTGGTTGAAGCATGAAGAGACATATGAATCTTTAGTGCATCTGGCACGTAAATATCTTGCAACGCCAGTTACAACAGTGCCATGAGAACGTCTGTTCTCACTTTCAGGTGACATTGTAAACAAGAAGCAGGCAGCATTATCTCCCGCAAATTGTAACCAACCTTGTTTGTCTGAGTGACTGTCTGACCAAGAAGTAGGACTGAGTGGACTTGTAGGCTCTAAAGTTTTACATTGTTTTATTTTTGAATGCAGTTTTTTGTACATAATTCTACATTTGTATGTTCAACTTTCATGATAAAGAGATTGCACTACAGTACTTGTATTAGGTGAACTGAAAAATACATTTTTGTTTTTTTACAGTGCAAATATTTGTAATCAAAAATAAATATAAAGTGAGCTCTGTACACTTTGTATTCTGTGTTGTAATTGAAATGAATATATTTGAAAATGTAGTAAACATCCAAAATATTTAAAATAAATGGTATTCTATTGTTAACAGCGTGATTAATTTGTTTAATCACACAATTCATTGCGAGTAATTTTTTTAATCACTTGACAGCCCTACTTTAAATCATGATTTGAGGACTTCAGTAACTCAGCGATAGATTATGGGTCTATCACACGAGGGGATGGGTGAGGTTCTGTAGGCTGCAATGTGCAGGAGGTTGGACTAGATGATCATGATGGTCCTTTTTGACCTTAAAGTCTATGAGTCTATATTAACTGAATCAAGATAGAAGAGCTGCTGTAGCAACAGATTTCAGCAAATGGAAAAGTGTGTTTATTTCTGAAATCTAGTTTAGTAGGTGTAAACACCATTTGAAAAATGAAATACTCATCATAAACCATTGCTGTTACTTATTGTCCTAGAAGTTTTCCAAGACAACTGGTGTAGCCAGCAATGTAGGATTATGGTGAGAATGTCAAAATCAGTCTTTTATTGACATAACCCATGGAATCTGCTGCAGTTGATGACTGGTATCATGGTAAGACATTTAATAGTTCAGCAGTAAAAAAAAAAGTAAGGTGCAATGTTAGATTTCACTGAGTAATGATTACTAAAATTTGATAGTGCACATTAAAAAAAACCTTGTATTTCACCAATGCAAAACTATTCAAACACAGTCTTTAGATGGCAATGGTTACTGCTTCTGCACTCAAATTTCAAAAACCTAAATCAGCTGTCTTCCGCGAAGCAGCAGTAACTTCCTTTGGGCAATTCAGGATAAGACATTTAATTACAAAGCTAACAACTGATAATTTAGATGGTCTAGAAGTTCCAGTAACTTATTACTTAATGTCTAGTATGTTGATTAAATATAGTTTATTGTGCACTTTCTATGTAAATGACTTACACAGACTATCATACAGAGAGCAAAACATGGCATTACAAGAGGACAGAGAAGTCTAAAGTTGTAAAAAACCAAGATGTAATTGTATTACATTTGAAAAACAGTGTATTTGTATAATTAAAAAACCTATCAAAATACATACATGCAAAAAGAGTTCAGGTTGCATATGGAACCTTAATGTGGCATTTTGTGCTTGAGTTCTTAACTGTGACTCCTTAGAATTCTTTTCTTGTGTTTATGGAAATTCCCAGGGTATTTTTTTAAATTGGCAATATTACATGCATATCCTGTCAGTAGGAACTATTAAGATAGACAGCACTGGAATGACCCGAGCAAGCATTTTAGGTAGTCTGTGGAAGAGAGAGACCACTTTTTGTGAAAGTTAGAACGTTTGCACCTTCCAAGACACAACTGGGCAAGGTCTCTTCCTGCAAAAAACAAACAAAGAAAGCATTCTTCTCCAATACACTTCTCACCTTGCAAGATCCACAGAAACTGTGATTCATTCATTTATAACCCTTACCTAAACATATTAAAGCCACATCTACACAAGGAAATGTTACCAAAATAATTCCTATTGGAGGAAGCCCAGACAGTAGTTACTGGCAGTGTTAGTTAAACCTGCTGAAAAGCAGGGCTGATATAGTAACAATAGATCCAACTACAGTAGAAGGCAGACATGACAGCAAATGCATAAGTTAAGTAGAGTTGTATTGGGACTTTAGCCTTATCTATCCTAGGTCTCCTCCCTATGGGATCAGCAGCAGTATTCTTTTGCAAAATCCCCTAGTTTTGCCAAAGCCTCCATACAGCTCTAGTTCACTTATGTATCTGCTCTCCTGTCTGCCGACTTTCCCTGTTAGGTCCTCATTGTGCCTTCTTTCATGCCCAACCTTTAGCCTTCGAACAACCTTTCACTTTTTGTGAGCCATTCAGCCACTTTTTCTTAAATTCCTCCTTAAACAGCCACCCACCTCTATCAACACTTTCAGAGATGATTCACACACATGCAAAAACAAAAACAAAAAAATCTATTCAAATAGAAACAGAAAATTCTAAATCTGCTCAATCTGCTCTCTGATCTACATTCCCACCCCATCATTTTCTTTCCACAATTCTTCTCCCTACTCTTTACCTTCTGTTGCCTTTCATCTCTGTCAGTTATAATGCTACAATACATGCATTAACACACCCTTCTTGAACACCTCCTGCCAGCCTACAACCTACCTCAGGTTCTGGTGAAACAGTCCCCACTTCATGTGTTTTCATTTCCCAAGTCTGCAGTTGGCCATGCTACTTGAATGGGGGCTCATTTTCCTAACCCAATGTTCACATACTCAATGTGGGGTGGGGAAACAGAGAATTCACTCTGCTGTGGCTCAGAAGCACTGTAGCCTGACAGGATCACAGAAGGGGAAGACGGGAAGATACAATGGCTGAAATGTGTGTATTTTGGTTAAATGGCACATGGCAAAGTGAGGTCCTATGCAAATGCACAGACCTAAAGACACCACTGATCATGACCACTATACAGCATTCAAAGAACCAAACAAGTGATTGTGATGAGTTTAAGAAATATTAATATAAGCAATGTATAGTTTTGTATGCACATACAAATATATATTATATACACACACACACACACACACTTATATACATATTCCAAAAGATTTAAATTCTTAATTTTATACTAGGATACAAGATATTCAAAATTAAGAACATACCTTTAAAGAATTTTTAAAAATTTACTGCATGCTACTCAAGTTTCAAATCTGAAGCATTAGATATATCCTGCTCCTTGTCAATTTCATGCTTGGAGGCATTACAGGACTAAATGCCAAGGGAACGCAGATTGAGAACACCATACCGAGATAGGTGCCCAGATTTGTTCTGCAATTAAATGTCAAAACCTGAGATCCTTAATGATAAGTGTTCAGCACAAACATTAATTACATTTCATGGCCTGATTCCCCCCAATGAGCATAGAAAGTTGCTATAGGTCTTTTGCTTTAAAAATGCTCATCAATTTAAGTTCTAAATCATGGCTTGATATTTAGAAAAAATAAAAAAGTGAGGCAGTTGAGGAAGAGAAAATACATCTTTGAAGAGATACATAAATATTGCAAAATCGCAATCTAAAATCCAACTTCTGCAGGAAGCAGAGGCATCTTACAACAGTTTCAAATAACTTATTCAAGTTAACGGAAGTGGCACTGACAGGATGCAGGAGAGCTGTGTCCAGCATTTGTTGGCTAGAGGAAGCAACAAAGATCCTTTGAGGATGGCAACATAAGTAAAGAATGATGATAATGATGGAGCACATAGTCCGTTCTAGAAACAGGGGAATAGAATATCCTAATCTCTGCAAAAAAGAAAATTTAAGATAAAGGAGAACCCCATCGGATGATTTTTTCCCCTCACTTTCTGATTTGTTATAGTGCAGAAGCAAATCCATTAAAATATATTTCATCACTTGTGCAACCCCACTTAAAATGCAAAGAAACAACGCATTTCATAATTATGCACAGGAGTGTAACACTTGTTTGGGATATATAGAGATATAGATATAATATCTTTCAACAATAGGTAATACTTACTTTGTTTTAGTAATAAATGTTGGGCTCACATCACAGAAAGTGCTCCTGAATTCTATACTAGAATAATACAAATTTATAATCTTAGTTTAAAATTAGAAACACTAATATTTATTTTAAAGAACTTTGACAACTGTTTTTTTAACCATATCATGCAAAATCATACTAGATTTCTCATAAATCTCTCTCCATTGTTCCATAAACCTTAAAGGATTTAGGCAGCTTCTAGACATGAGAAAATCCGAATAATCTTTACAGTAGAAAGCACAAATAAGGAGGAAGTGATGCACTATAAAACTATTCTAAAAATATTATGGAACAGAACCAACACATTTCATTTGAGATGGTTTACAGACACATCATCCTATTTTATTTCAGTTTTACTGTGTTACATACAGGCTACGAAAAGCCAGTGATTAAACAAAATACCTTCTGCCTTCTGTATACTCTTATTTCTTAAAGAACCAATTCCTATAGAATAGTCCATTTCTACAGGATACTAATGAAATATGAATGCTTCATTATATATTAAACAGCAAACATGATAATCAAGTAGATGCAAATAATTCATTTCTATGTTACTGTCACGACTACAGAGCAAATTGCCCCTTACATCCCTGTTAGGCCTGGCTCTCTGCACCTCACTCTGGGTGGAAACACAACATGATCCAACTACTCTTAACCCTGGTCTACACTGGAGGGAGGGATTGTTCTAAGTTACACAACTTCAGCTACGCTGCCGCTCCCCCATCGACTCTGCCTGCACCTCTCGCAGCACTGGAGTACAGGAGTCAACGGGAGAGTGCTCGGGGATCAATTTATCATGTCTAGACTAGACATGATAATCGATCCCCACTGGATTGATCGCTGCCCACCGATCCGGCAGGTAGTGTAAACATACCCTTAGATTGGATCTCTTAGCTGCAGGCATCTGGTTCCTAATAGCATTAACAACATAGTCTAACTCAGTTTGGGCACCCCTAAGGGTTTCTTTCCTCAAAAGGTACAAAGCACAGAGCAAAAGGTAAAAGACCTACATACATGGGTATTATTTTGTAAGTTCCCCACAGCCCAGCTAACTCCAACTCAGGCATGCATAAACTGACTGCCTCAACTGCAATTTCTACCTCTCTCCCTCTACGCGCGTTTGCCAGGTTGTCAGCTTTTCACCCACGCCCTGGATAGCCTCCTCTCCCAATTGACACAAATCCCCTCCCCTTTGTACGGTTTTGGAGGGTTAGCATCCCCTCTGATCCCAGTCTTTAGTCTCGAGAAGAGCAAACCACTCCAGCTGGAATGAACCAGACAGGTAGTTTCTTCCCCATTGATGGCTCGGCCATTGTTTCCCCCAGGAGCCTTCTCTTTGCCATTCTTTCATTTCCTGTGGGGTTTCCTCCTTTAACCCCTGGCATTTAGGCAGGTTAATATCACCCAGATAATAATATTGCATGCCCCCTCAATTTAACAAATACAGATATTTTCCAGTTCTCCAGAGTTACGTAATCACATACTCATTAGGTCTTCAGGCTGCAGTTTGTTTTATACACGTCCATTCCCTGAAGAGATCACTGAAAAAGTTTAAAGTTATTTCAGGTTCTACACCTGCCCACATTCCATGTTAATTTTGGTGGCCTTAAAATAAAATTATCTTTTTTCAAAAGGTGTGTCTCGCTCCCAAATCGCCCTATGAAAGACCGATAGAAATCATAGAATATCAGGGTTGGAAGGGACCTCAGGAGGTCATCTAGTCCAATCCCCATAAAGTTATGGAACTTATTACCTATTTGCATACAAAACCCCCATCTACCTTAAAAGAAGAAGATTAAGGTTGCAAAGTCAAGCACTCAAAAAATAGGGAATGCTATCATCCCTCTTATGTGTATGCATTATGATATAGTCTTTAATTATATGATCAGATATTATTTTTCCACAGGATCCTTTCCTCATTCAATGCACAAGGATGACACATTGCTCAAGGAATGAGGCAGCTGGGTCTTTTTTTTTTTTTAATCCCCATCTGTGTACTTAAGTGACTTCAAAGCACAAGTTCTACTGAGTTCAAACTCTGAGGGAGGATAGCCTGGTCAAAATATTTCTACTCTCTTGACTTCAATATGACAGATGGTGGTTACAAATATGGTACAGGCTATTAGCTCATGAGTTCTGTTAGACTTGGTGTTCTCCCAGTGAAGAAGTTAATGGATTTTACACATGAAACTTTTTAGTAGAAAAATGTACGTAAAATCTGAAATTCTACTGACAATTATGAAATTAAAGAAACAAGTACAGAACATCCACGTTAGCAGTTTAGATACTATAAAATAAGATGTAAAGAACTAGCAACAAGTAAAAATAATTTAAGAAAACACAAAATAAGTTATTTTTGTAAAAATTTTCTCCACCTTGATGAAAGTTACTTTTGCTGACAATGGGTGCAACTAAACAATGCAAAACAAAATTTAACTGTAAATGCAGCCAAAGACAAATCAAGTGCAGCACCACTTCAAAAACTGGGATTAAAAACTTATTTTAAACAAGGTTTTATTTTTCTGCATTCTGTAGCCTCTTTGCCTGCCCAATCACATTTACACTACCCCCACCTTCTGTTTCCCGGGTCCCCACTTCAGTCTCATTTTCTGCATCTCCACATTCCTTTTGTAGTCTGCCTGAGCCCACACAAGGTGAATATAGGGCTAAGACCCTCCCTAAGGGCCAGCTAGCTTCAGCCTCATTATAAACAATGTGAGGTGGTACCCATCTTCACCAGGGACAGCCTCACTTTCACCTGCTAATGTCATGGGAAAATGGTAGCCATCTTGCTTGAGGCTCCAGTCCCACTAAGGAAAGTAAGGGAAAATATGAATTTGAAGTCAAGTATCAGGAAGTAATGAGAAGCCTTAAAATCTCCCAAGTATTAGAAGACTTGTCTTAAGTCACGTGATTTGGCAACTCTGGGGAGGGCAGCTGCTACTGCTGTATCTGCTGCTCCCCATTCCCACCTCACCCCCAGCCTGGAGCTCTAGCTCTGTGCCTACCATGTAGGGAGCCATGTGCAACTTGGACCATATTCAGTGCAGATAAAAGTCAGTGAGGCTGTATCATGCTCAGTGTGATCTGCGGGAATAGGGCATGCTCAATGCAGTTGCCACCAAACTCAGTGGGGATATAGAATGCTCAATGCAAAAGGAATGTCCAGCGATTCCAGCACCCAACCGCTAAAAAAAAAAAACAAAAAAAAACCACACTTTAAAAAAATCATTGCAAATAGTGATCAGAGGCTTAACACACAGGCTTGGTCTACGTTTAAAAGTTTTATGACCATAACTCTATCAATTAGGGATGTGATTTTTTGCCAACCCATTTATACTGGTAAAAACTCTAGTGCAGACACTATTATACCCAAATAAAGGTACCTTATACTGCTACAGCTTATTTTAGTTCTCAAACCAGAATAAAGTATTCCAGTATAAGCGCTTCTATATCAGTATAACTATGACCACTCTAGGGAGGTTTTGCCACTATAATTTTACCGGTATAGTTAAGGCAGTAACATGTTTAATGTAGACGAGCCCTCATCCAAACAGTGATGGATTTTCATAGGAAAAACAAAAGATACTTCCCTAAGTCAAGAGCTACATGCCTGCCAAATTCCAAGCCCTTACTCCAAAGCATGGAGACACTAGCGCTTCTCAAAGACATTCCTATAAGAATTTAACATTGGTAAAACAATGTATTACTCCACTAACTTCATTCTGAGAAATGGCTGTACTGTTAAAAAATTCAGCCTGAGGCAAAGACCTAATATGTAAACTGAGCCTTGAAAAAGTTTGACAAAAAAAGAGTTCTAAGCAACTGAAAACAGGGGCTTATAGTTGAAAGTGTTAATCAACCTTAACTATAGGAGCCTCTGCCAGTTACATCTGTAATGTTTTAAAGATACATATCCATAAATGTATTACTGTAAAGAAAACATCAATACTAAAATAGCGTGCAAACAGAGAGAAAATAGTCTGTTCAATTTAAACATATGACGTGCCTATAACTGTAATATCTAGGTATACGCATAAAGAGGCAATGAAAAACAATTATAATGTGTTTGAATAACAGAGACCTAGCTATGGCCCTATACCAGTGCAATAGCCTAAAAAATTAATGGTTAGCATAAAATGTTGTAAGAGGTTGGGTGTTTTTCATGATCCAAGCATGCAAAAGCACAAGAAATACACAAATAAGGATATTCTTATATCTTGAATTTTTTAATAGAACCTCTAGCTACCATAAGCTATAACCCACACATGCATGTCTAATCATAATTCAGTTATATGTACAAAGGTATTTATTTTTATGTGAGCATGTTTTTTCTTTCACTGAGCAATTCCAACCATATGAAAGCAAAGAAATAACACCAAGGGTGATATATATCATAATACATTTAAATTCATTTACTAAAATAATCTTAGGGCAAATTAATCAATGACATTGGCAAGAAAATCCACCATGAAGATTGTGTTTTAAAAATATTTTTTAAAAAACAAACAACATTCTATCACATGACAATTACTGAACCTTGTGTTTTGTCATTTTTCATTTGTTGAATATACTCAGCTTTATAGCATGTCTTCAAAGGTTCTTGAGACATGTTAGATCACAGTAACACATTTGCTAAATCTAATTTCCAGCTATTACACTTCTTTAGCCAAAACACCCAGAGTAATCTGTATATGGTATACAGGAATCCTACAGTTGTCCATCAACACATCAAATCAGGGAGGCTCTTTATCATCATCTTGCTAATAACACTTCTAAGGAGAAGGAAATAAATATTTGGTGGATTAACAAGACACCTGTCACTTAGCATCTCTGAAGATGTGAGGGGAAACATTTTTTCCCCTCACACTTTTTTTTGTTTGGGGAACAAAACAAAAACAAAAAGACAAAAATAACTTTTTGAATACAGATATCCGGTCAAGAGCAGACTATCTATAAAGAGATAAAAGAATTTAATAGGTACAGTTTTTATTATCAGCATGACCAACTGTTGAGCTTTCACCCTCTCCATGGGGTCAATTAAGAACTCTCAATCTTAGACTCTGAAATGTAGGAGGTGGAACATCCTCATTCCCACATGAATGAGTGCTTCAAAAATCAGTATAATGAATCTATAACCATTACATAATTAGCCAACTCAAAATAGAAAAAGAAGTCACTGAACAACTTCCAAACAACAGATAAAAGACCGTCCCATTGTTACGGTGCTAATCTGGCACTCTGGAGACACAAGTTCAATTCCCTTCTTTGCCACCGACATCCTATCTGGGCCATGAACAAGTCATTTAGTCTTTCTGTACCTCAGCTCTCCATCCATAAAATAAGAATATAATCTCCCAACCTCTCAGGGGTTTTGAGAGGACAAATTTGAGATTGTGAGGCTCTTAGGTACTATGATAACACTGCTCTACAGCCAAAATGCTTCTGAAATAAATGTAGTCAAACTTTACTAATTCTGGGTCACTGAGAACGAAAATGATGCTTAAAATTGTTGACTGGCTCTAGTTTTCAAGATATGCTATTGGGTCAGTATATACGACCCTTGACTTGGGAATGGCAGAGGATAAGTGAGTTATAAAGGGAAGGGATCTCAATTTAAACCAGAAATGACTAAAATACATCTTTGACTGGATCTATGAATAAATCTATGACTGGGTTTGGACAGTACTTGCTTTTTAGGCAAAACAATGAATGATGCAATCTGAAGCTGGTATTGCGTCATACATGATAGGAATTGCATCATGTTATTCCTAGAAGTCATGGATTATGCAATCATAACGAAGCTTACATCACTCTGCTGAACAAATTGTCCTATATCAGCTCTAGAAATCATAGTGTTGTGCTCTCTTATTTGTCAGTGTTTGATTTTGCAAAGGGACACATTTCTGTTTAGCCAAAGTGAGCAGAGATGCCTCGTACTTGTGTGAACAGTGCAGATAACTTCTGCTATGTTTGTGGTGAAGTGACTTTTGCATCAAAAAAGCGCAGTATAACCACTATGGTTAAGAAAGCCTATCACCTTTATTTTGGCTGCAAAATTGGAGATCAGGACAAGAGGTGGGCCCCACACATGTGCTGCAACACTTGTGCAACAAATCTTCGCCAGTGGTTGAACAGGAAAAGGAAATCTATGCCTTTTGCAGTGCCAATGATTTGGAGAGAGCCAACAGATCATACCAGCAATTGTTACTTCTGCATGGTGCCGCCAGTTGGGAAAGGTGTGTCAAAGAAGAAAAAGTGGACTGTGCATTATCCAAACATTCCATCAGCTATACGCCCAATACCCCACAGAGAAGGACTGCCGGTTCCTGATGCACCAGAATCATTCTCACTTGAGTCAGACGAGGAAGAGGAAGAGGATGAAACTTCTGGTCCTGAACCATCAATGTCACAGGACCCACATTTTCTCCCATCCTCCTTCTCTGAACCACACCTCATAACACAAGGTGAACTGAATGACCTTGTCAGGGATTTGGAACTACCCAAGAGTAAGGCAGAGCTGTTGGGCTCCAGACTACAACAGTGGAATCTCCTGGCAGGTGATGTTAGGGTTTCCATGTTCCGTGACCGTCAAAAGGATCTTGTCCCATTCTTCTTCATGGAAGGTGATCTTGTAGCCTGCAACAACATCGATGGTGTGATGGCAGCCCTCAACATCGTTCACGATCCAGATGAGTGGAGACTGTTCATTGATTCATCGAAGACGAGTCTTAAAGCTGTTTTACTGCATAATGGCAATGTTTTGCCATCAATTCCACTTGGTCATGCAGTCCAGATGAAGGAAACCTAGGACAACATGAAACAACTTTTGAGGTGCATAAACTAGGACCAACATCAGTGGCAGCTTTGTGGCGATTTGAAGTTTGTTGCTCTCTTGCTTGGTCTGCAGACTGGATACACAAAGTACTGCTGTTTTCTCTGCGAATGGGATAGTCGTGCAAGAGATTCCCACTACATCAAGAAAGATTGGCCACTCCGACAGTCATTGGAGCCTGGGAGGAAAAGTGTTCAGCATCCACCACTTGTTGAATCAAGGAAGATTTTGTTACCACCCTTACACATCAAGCTGGGTCTGATGAAGAACTTTGTCAAGGCCATTGACAAAACACAAGCAGCTTTCAAGTACCTCCGTGGAAAATTTCCAAGGTTAAGTGAAGCTAAGATAAAGGAAGGTGTCTTTGTTGGTCCTCAGATTCGTGAACTTCTTCGAGATGATGCATTTGACCATGCACTGCGTGGCAAGGAAAAGACGGCATGGAAAGCCTTCCAGTTAGTGGCAATACATTTTCTCGGAAACAACAAGGCAGACAACTACAGGTTGTTGGTGGAAAACCTCCTCAAGGCATACAAAAGCCTTGCTTGCAACATGTCACTAAAGATACATTTTTTGCACTCTCATCTAGATTTTTTTCCACCGAACTGCGGAGCAGTGAGCGACGAGCACGGCGAGCGATTTCACCAGGACATTGCAACAATAGAGAAACGCTATCAGGGCAAATGGAGCCCATCAATGCTTGCAGACTATTGCTGGACAGTGACAAGAGATGCTCCATTTAATGAATACAAGAGACAAGCCAAGAAGCGCCGAGTAGACACTGAATAGGACTAAACTATGTACATAATAGTTTTTTGCCTTTTGTTTCATAATAAATTTTATTTATATAATCCTTTTGCTGATTTTTAAAGTGTTACATAAACAGGACAGGTGAAATATTATCATGTAAAGCAACCATAAACACATGAAAAGACCTAGGTTTACAATTTATGATTAAAACTCTACTATCTACACAATATACATAGACATAAAATGTAAAAACTTAAATATCTTAGAAACAGTAGCCAATCAGTTGTTTTAATTGTCATATTTGAATTCAGCACATCAAAATACATAATAAATAGCACATTTTATCTCTGAAGCAGACGACTTCTCAAAAATTGTAGACCAGTGTAATGGGGACCATATACGGAACTAAGATAGAATCATAGTCACAAATACCATCTATTCTATCTATCACAAGAATTGAAAAACTGACTAAAAGTTTGCAACAAGAACACTCATATAGCTTGACAATTAACAAAGAACGATACATGGGGAAGTATTGAATTTGAGGTGAAGAGAGAATATCTAATGTGGTACGTCAGTGATTTGAGTTAGTCCCAGTCTTATTAAGTATTTCATTAGTATGTCTAAAAGGAATACACAGAAAGTTAATGAAACTAACAAATGATAATGAAGGAGCTGAATACTAGGTAGGGCAAAGAAAAACCATGAAGAGGTCTTAGACTGGAAACAAGGGAAGAACACAAAATGAAACTGAACTTGGGAAAAATCAGAGCATATGAAAATAAACATGGGAGAAACAATCCAAAGCAGCTGATATTCAAGTCTGGAACACAGTCATGCCAGAGACACAAAGTAATAGGCTTCAGAGTAGCAGCCGTGTTAGTCTGTATCCGCAAAAATAACAGGAGTACTTGTGGCACCTTAGAGACTAACAAATTTATTAGAGCATAAGCTTTCGTGGGCTACAACCCACTTCTTCGGATGCATATAGAGTGAACCATATATTGAGGAGATATATATACACACACATACAGAGAGCATGAACAGGTGGGAGTTGTCTTACCAACTCTGAGAGGCCAATTAAGTAAGAGAAAAAAAACTTTTGAAGTGATAATCAAGATGGCTCAGTACAGACAGTTTGATAAGAAGCAAGTGTGAAAATACTTACAAGGGGAGATAGATTCAATGTTTGTAATGGCTCAGCCATTCCCAATCCCTATTTAGCCCTGAGTTGATTGTGTCTAGTTTGCATATCAATTCCAGCTCAGCAGTCTCTCGTTGGAGTCTGTTTTTGAAGTTTTTCTGTTTTAAGATAGCCACCCGCAGGTCTGTCAAAGAATGGCCAGACAGGTTAAAGTGTTCTCCCACTGGTTTTTGAGTATTATGATTCCTGATGTCAGATTTGTGATAATAGGCGTGACAGTAGACAGCAAGTTTGATTTGAATTTGTAAAGGGATGTGGCAGTAAAAGAAGCTAATGCAGCTTTTACCCTGCAGTATATCAACCATGGCTCTATGCCACTCGAAGAGATGATGTTACTATATCAGGATAACGGGATGCTTACATCAGTAGGAGACAAACTTAAGTGTAGACACACGCACAACTAGGTTGACGTAAATTGACTTGCGTTGATCTAACTTGGCAGTGTAGACCAGCCTTTATCACGGTGTCAGATTTTTCTATTCACTAGGCTATGAAATAGTTTCCCAAAGGACATGAAAGAAGTCCTGTCACTTGGTAAATTTAAAACTGAATGCAACACGGGGGGGGGGGGGGGGGGAATATGTAGGGAATAAACCCGAACTAGCAGGATCAGATAGCATTTTAGTGATGGAAAAGAGGTTATGTCCCAAATACTCATTATAAAAAGCATTTTAAAAAAATTGTAAAGCTAGCTCTGTAAGGATGGATACGCAAATCAGAGAAAATATGGGATTGGTAGAAAACCGCATGTGCCCAGCTATCTCATTTGATTGTTGTGGGGCATGCTTTGTTCCTTCCCATTACATACAAGAAAGGGATAAACCGAGAGTGAAAGGAATCTGAACAAGTACTCCCTACCCAGAATTTTTTTATGAAATGCTGACAAGCCTTCGGAGAGTCTCTCTCCCAACACTACTAAATTTTAGCTTCTATTGCATGTTAAAATGCATCGTAAGACCAGACACCTGCTTCTGAAGTCCTGAGTTTGAGTCCCTTTCAAGCGACAAACAGGAACTGTCCTCATAGCAGGAGCTTTAAGTGTCTGAGGCCTTGGCTACACTTGCAGCTGTACAGCGCTGTGAGGTAAACCTGTCTTCGTACAGCTGAGTAGAGAAAAGAGCTGCAGTCTGTCCACACTGACAGCTGCCAGCGCAGTGGTGTGGCCACACTTGCAACATTTGCAGCTGTGTTGCGAGTGGTGCATTATGGGCAGCTATCCCAGCATTCATGTGGCTGCAACGTGCTTTTCAAAACGGGGGTGGGGGGTGGGGGTAGGGTGGATTGTGACAGGGAGTGTGGGGGGAGAGAGAGTGCTTTTTGGAGCATGTCAGCTCTCTATTTTGCAAGTTCCGAACTCCCGGCCCCCTGATCATTCATTTACTCACTCAAAGCAAGCTGCAAACTGTTTGCTTTTCTCTGTGGTACGAGCTTTGAAACCAGCACTTCCGCATTCCTGCAGCCAGTCACAACAATGGAGAGGATTGGCCACTTGACAAGGTGATTAGTACAGCGCTGCAAGCGTTTACACTCACACCCGTGAGTCGTAGCCACTCCGCTGCAGCTGTTATTCCTCTCGGAGATGTGGAGTACCTGCAGCGGTGTACCCAGGGAGATACAGCGCTGTAAGTGCCCTGCCAGTGTGGACGGGGAGTGAGTTACAGTGCTGGGGAGGCTTTACAGCGCTGTAACTTGCAAGTGTAGCCAAGGCCTCAGAAACATGTTTACCTCGTTCTGAAAATGTTGCATCAACAATACCTTTAAGCTGTCAGAAAACAGTTGGACACTTTTTGTCCTCTACTGTTTACAAAGTTAAAAGCAGTGTTTGTAGAAAATGCCTTAATTTTTACTTTTGCTATTCTGACTGGAACATCTTCTCACATGTGGGTGATGATATTTTTTCTTCTGTGATGGATTTTTGAACACTGGATTATTTCTTGCTACTACCAGAAAAAGGAATCAGCTTCTGATATAAACAAAGGACATTTTAAATAACTTTGTACAAAATGTGTAGCTTTGGTCTGCAGGGTAACTCTCCCAGTTATGACGTGCTCCTTGCAGATGTAATTGCCCATTTAATAGCATTCGTAGTTGTAAAACTAGGATACACAAGATAGAGGCTGAAACAGGTTCTTGGTCAAGCACAAAGAACATAATTTAAGGTCTGGTCAGCAAAAGTGCATCTTTACAGAGGTCTTTTCATATCAGATATTATAATAAACCTTGTGTCACAGGTATGCAGGGAGAGCCAAAAGGGTTCTTATCTTAGAATACATGACAGATTTACAATTTGAACTTACAATCACAGCTGAATCAACACTAAGTTACATACAGTACTTCTGGTGGCAACTGTGTCTTGGAAACCAGGGTTTCACTGGCTTATTCAACCTGCCCTACAAAGAAGGGAAGGAGGAAGTCGTGCCAATGTTTGTTTTGTTTCTTTGTGATCCATAAAGGCAGCAAGTAATTTTTTGAATGGGGAGGTTGGCATTTCCCTCCCACCCCCACCAGAAATTCAGGTTCTCTCTATCCTGCTTTACTCAAAAGGGCATGGATTTCTGGAGACCAAACAGAGGTACTTAAAAAGTGAAACCTGAGTGACAGAGTGGAAAGGGATTTTTCATCAGCCTATGTAAAAACCTGTTTATCTGAAAAACCTGAAAAGAAATACAGGAGAACCTCAGAGTTACGAACAACACAGTTACAAACAGACCGTGTCAACCACACACCTCATTTGGAACCGGAAGTACACATACAAGAATCACATCAGTTTATGCCCTCAAGGAGTCAAAATCCCACAGAAGAGGGTCAACAGAAAGACAACATATTAAAAAGTTAAGCCAATGCACCATCTTGTTGGCCAGCTACATTGCTGTAAATACACATTACTATCTTAAATGCAGTATGTATTATTTAAATATCTGTTATGCATCTGAAGAAGTGGGTTGTAGCCCACGAAAGCTTATGCTCTAATAAATTTGTTAGTCTCTAAGGTGCCACAAGTACTCCTGTTATTTTTTTTTAAAATATCTGTATTTGTCATGACCAACTATTCACCGATTTATGTTTAATATTTACTTTCTATACATATTTTAATACCTATTTATAACCAAATATAAATATGAATTATCCATTTTAATTATATTATCTGTTTTGCATAAGAATTCAAATTCTTCTCATGTAGTGTACAACTTCTGTTCTTTATACATCACACACAGTAACACCTGTTCATACATGATGGATTTTGAATTCAAAATTAGTAGTTTCAAATTCATAACATCATCCATAAAACAACAGCATTTTCATTGCTACCAAGATGTTATAAAAATGTTGCATCCGAAGAAGTGAGGTTTTTACCCACGAAAGCTTATGCCCAAATAAATCTGTTAGTCTTTAAGGTGCCACCAGACTCCTTGTTGTTTTTATAAAAATGATGGGCTAATGGGTTTTAGCAAGCAATAGCCTGAAGCCAACATAAAAATACTTTTTAGTAAAAAGCTAATGTAAGAAATTTTATTAAAGAAAAGTTAAAATAAAATATTAACATACTACATTGTATATTACTTATTAAGGATCAGGTTAATATTCAAAGAACCTGGCGACAGATTCTGGCTTCCTGGCTAGGGAACCCTCCTCCCCTGAGTACACTAAAAAGAGTGACCAAATTTCTAAATATCCATCCTCTTTCTAGCACTTCTCTTGTGTACATACTTGGTGTGAAAGCCCTTCCTTTACAAGGACAGCCCATATTTTCTATACCACAATTCCTTAGGAAGAGGAGTCACAATTTTCCAACAATGTGCAATACAAAGTCTGGGAACCAACAAGAAATTAATTTGCTGTTTTGTTTAAAATGTAAATCCCCTTTACTGGAGCAATATGCAAGTAGGTCAGGGGAGCTCCATAAAGAAAGTATTTTGTCATAACATGAATCTCTTTAATAATTTCCTCCTGAAACTACCTAATTGCTGGACACAACCACCACATATGCAAGTATGTTCCTTCCCCACAACCCCTTCCTTAGACTGTCACCCTACCAACAAAAATACGATGGATCTTACTTGGAGTCAAATACCATCTATACTGCAATTTATATTTTTTCCTTTATGAGTTACACAAATTAAAGATGTATATCCCCTTTCCCATGTATCAATTTCTTTGTCCAAACACCTCTCCCATCTTTTCATCTGGGTCGTCTTCTTATCAAGATCTTTTTCAATCAAAATTGTATATATCTTAGAAATTAAACCTTTTGTTCCAGCTTGCTCCTATGTCAACTCCTCAGAGTGGTTAAAGGTCTTATTTGAGTTTTGTGGGATAGTCTATTGTTAACCCAACTAATTACATCTTTTAATTGTGATGGATAATAAGAAGTCAAATTAGGGAAAGCTATTCCACCAGACTCTGTAGGTTTATAAAGTACTTTAGAACAAACCCTTTGTCTTTTATGTTTCCATATGAATTTTAATAGCACATCCTGCCATGTTTGTAATGTCATGTTAGGGGTACCAACTGGGATACACTGAAACTGAAGTAACCATTTTGGGAGTATGTAGTGGTGTTGTAGTTTTCTTAGTCCCAGGATATTAGAGTGACAAGGTGAGTGAGGTAATTTCTTTTACTGGATCAACTTCTGTTGGTGAGTGTTATGCTTTCGAGCTTACACAGAGCTCTTCTTCAGGTCTAGACATTCCTCTTTACTGAGGCTACGCTGCCTAGCCAAGAAATTTCATGATTTGGTCCATTCCTTCAAATCTTATTATTTTATTCCACATTGGAGAATAATTTGCCTGAAAATATTTTTGTTTCTCTAAAATATGTATTCCTATATTTTAAAAAAATTCCTTTACCCATTTCAATTTATGTAGCTGACAACAATTTGTTTTGACCCTTTGGGGAATATTAAATTCCTAAAAATTCAGATTTATTGTAGTTTATTTTGAAGACTGCTATCTGCTCAAATTCCAAACTCAACTGTTCTATAAAATTTTTAACAAGATGTTGCCAACATACAAAGCTATTTTGTGTTCAAAACTAAGAGCGCTTTTGATGCCCTATATAAGGGACTGTTTCTCACATTTATTGCAAATGGTTCCATTGCCCAAGCAAACAATATGGGGAGGACGGGGGGGGGGGGGATATTAGTCAAACCTGTTTTGTACCACTCAACATATTAAAAGGAGAGGATTTATGATCATGAACCAAAGCAGATGCTTGAGAATGATATACAGGGCCAATACGTCCCTATAAAACTGATTTTCAAAACTAAACCTTACCAAAATCCACCTGTCTCTCTCAGCATCCAAAAAAAGCAACACAAGGGAAGAACTGCTAGAATTAATGTTATATATCAAATGCAGAGTTCTTCAGCTAATATCAGATAGATGCCTGCCAGTAACAAACCCAGATTGGTCAGAGTGAATATATTTGGGCAAGATTGACACTCAATCTGTCTGCGAACATGGTATAAATTTTAGCATCCACATTAAAGGAATAAATCTGTATGATGCACAGTTAGTAAGCTCTTTCCTTCTTTAGGAATGACCACAATTTTTGCCTCTTTCCATGAATCTGGAATCTCATTTCCCTGCACTACACAATAAACAACTCAGTTAAAATAGGGACCAATGCTTGCTTTAGAACTCTGTAATGCTTCCCAGAAAACCCATTGAAGCTTTACTGGATTTTAAATTCTTAATTACAACTTCAACATCCTCTGTAGCAATTTAGCTATCAAGATGTGATGCTATATGTTTGAATATGACCATTTATATAATTGATATTGCCACTGTTATACAATTGCAACAAATTTCCAGACCCATGGCAAAGGATATAAAAGACACTGAGATATCTCCATTTTGCCTCTTTTCTGCCCTAATTCTCTGGATTGTGGATTTACAACTAAATGGAGCATTTTGAACTATGGACTGAGATCTTCCAATCTTTTGGAAGTTACCAGAGAGACTTGACAAGCCAGCAGCCTATTCCATCACTGCTACAAACCTGATATAAGAACTTTGCAATTATGTGTATGTATATGATCTATTAACCATTATTAACTCTTTTCTTTTATTATTAAATCTTTAGTTTTAGTTACTAAAGGATTGGCATCAGCATGATTATTGGGTAAGATCCGAGTTATATATTGACCTGGCTAAGTGGCTGATCTCTTGGGATTAGAAGGACCCCATATTTTATTAAATTGATTTTCAGTAACCATTCATCAGAAAGTCCAGAGTGTGGTGGTGTGCCAAAGGCTGGAATGCCTAAGGAGGCTGTATTTTTGGCTTCTTGTTAACCAGTGTGGTAAGAAGAAGTTCCTTTTTGTTACTGGCCTGGTATAATCTAATGGTAAAATAACCACCAGTTTGGGGTGAGTCTGCCCTATTTCTCAGCAGTTTGCCAAATTCAGGACATTCTCAGCAGTGACCCACTGAGGCAAGGTGACACAAGACCTTACATATCCTCTTCTGAGAGCTGAGGGAGTCTCATATTTCTCAAATATCTATTTGTAATTCCAGGATTTGAACATTGTGAAGCATATAGAGTATGGAAAAAGTTAGCAAACATTTCAGAGATCTGTTTGATGCCAGCTACTAAGTCTGCCTTTTTAATTCTGATCAGAATGATGTATTCTGTTTCTTTTTTAACTTAATAAAGCCTATCACCTTTATTGCTCTCTTAAATATATTAAATAAAAGTATTATGAAGTGTTTGTTTATTGTTACCTGTTTCGAACAGGTTAATCTTCCCTCTTATCTCATTTATTTTCTTATATATTCCTTTAGATCCTGTAGATTTATGTCACTTCCCAAAACAAAGTTATTTAACCACACTTTTTTCAAGAGCTCTTATCTTTTTGAGGTATGATGATTTATAAGTTTCCCCCTTAAATACTGCTTTTCCAGCAACCCAGAGAACACTTTTATTGATCCCTCCCTTATCTCCTTTTTCCCCCTATATATTTCTGGAAACTGTCTTCCAGCTCTTGAAGTCCAAACAGGTCATACAACCAAGCTCTATTAATATATGCAACAAATAGGCACTTGCTCCTCCCGAATGCCCTGTGTACAATCGATTAAAAGTTGGATTAACTATCTTGTTAAAATCCTCATCTAGAATAATACCCCCTTCCCTAAAACTTCCTAAAATCCCTTAAAAAATTAGTAAAAAAAATATGCTTTCCCTTGATTGGGAGAATATACATTGGCTAACATGAAAAGTTTACCTTTTAAGGACCCCTTAAAAATATTTCTGCCCTCTGTAACTAACTGAGTTGTGCTGAAACAATAAATGGGAAGCTTTAGCAATGGTATTGCCACCCCTCTTCTATTAGATTGCCCTGCAGAGACGTATGGTAGCTTTGTCCAAGTAGCATTCAGGTATTTATCATGTTTCTTAAAGAGTATTTCATCCTTTTCCCATGAGCAGAGTAACCTTTTCCTTTTGTTGGACTGTTCAAGTCCCTTAATTTTAACAGTCATGAGATTAATAAATTCACCGGTGAGTACCAAGTCTGATCTCACCCAGCATATTACCCCTTTCTAAAAGCAGAGAGACAAACCTAGTGGCTGAACTTTGTCCTCACCCACAACTATTTCACATTTGGGGACAACGTATACCTTCCAGTTAGCGGCACTGCTATGGGTACCCGCATGCGTTATACCAATAGAATAAAAACCAGCAGGATCTTATTAAGAGGGATAAGGCAAAGATGCCACATTTATTGTAAATATAAAGATAAAGCAAAAGATAAAAGTAAACAACGTTGTTTGACTACTTATTCCTATCACTACTTATTCCTTATACACACACACATTTTATATATGATTCATTTACACAATTATTTATTCAAGTTCTGTATAGGTGTTATAGTTACCAGCCTAGAAGTTGCTCATGCCAAGTTACTGGCCAGGTATCTTGGTCATGAGGATGGAGCCGAGTCTGTGTCAGATGCACCTGATGCTCCTGGAGGTTGGCAGCAGAACCAGAGACTCAAAGTCATCAGTCTTGAGAGTCCATTCTTATAGGAATTAATTCCTATGTTAGTCTATGGGAGCTGTTTCATCCTGCTGTTGCTGACTCAATCAGCAGATGGCACATTCCTGGACACATTCTTGGTGGCTCCAAACTGTCCAAAGTTTGTGTTTCTCATCCTTCCAGGTGATGGGGTGGATCCCAGTTTACCCTCCGGGGGTTTTCTGGTCATCCACTTGACACACTCTTCGGCTGATGGATACTCCCTTTCTAGGCTGGCACTTCCCTAACCATTCATGTATATCAAGCATTCATCAGCATACATTCCATATCTTAACCATATTTTAATTTACTGTCTCCACCACTTTCAGGGTGTGTGCTAATTCATTTGAGACTCCCGGCCCTTTAATCACAGAGGGTGGGGGTCTGTCCTAGGAGCCTGTTGAATGAAGTGAAAGTCACTTAACGGCTTATAGTGTTTGTTTACATTGTATCAATTACTTCAAAAACAAAGTCAATTAACTTGTTTGTAAATTTTACATAGTAATAAAGTATCTTTCACAGGATAGATATAATCAATGGTTTCTACAGACAGTAGCTTACAAGTTTTAACAGAAGACCCAAGAGATTTTTGTACTTGGTGAAACTGTTGGATTTTAAAGTGTGGGGGACAAATTATGAGGGGGTCACTGTCACTTGGGGGAATCACTGTTAGTACCTTCTTTAATATCCCTACACATGGCCCCACAGTATGCCAACATTTTTATGGCCGACTCAGAACAACGCTTCCTCAGCTCTTGTCCACTAACGCCCCTACTCTACTTGCGCTACATTGATGACATCTTCATCATCTGGACCCATAGAAAAGAAGCCCTTGAGGAATTCCACCATGATTTCAACAATTTCCATCCCACCATCAACCTCAGCCTGGACCAGTCCACACAAGAGATCCACTTCCTGGACACTACAGTGCTAATAAGCAATGGTCACATAAACACCACCCTATACCGGAAACCTACTGACCGCTACACTTACCTACATGCCTCCAGTTTTCATCCAGACCACATCACACGATCCATTGTCTACAGCCAAGCTCTACGATACACCTGCATTTGCTCCAATCCCTCAGACAGAGACAAACACCTACAAGATCTCTATCAAGCGTTCTTAAAACTACAATACCCAGCTGCTGAAGTGAAGAAACAGATTGACAGAGCCTGAAGAATACCCAGAAGTCACCTACTCTAGGACAGACCCAACAAAGAAGGTAACAGAATGCCACTAGTTGTCACCCCAAACAAAACCTCTCCAGCGCATCATCAAGGATCTACAACCTATCCTGAAGGACGATCCCTCACTCTCACAGATCTTGGGAGACAGGCCAGTCGTAGCTTACAGACAGCCCCCCAACCTGAAGCAAATACTCACCAGCAACCACACACCACACAACAAAAACACTAACCCAAGAACCTATCCTTGCAACAAAGCCCGTTGCCAACTCTGTCCACATATCTATTCAAGGGACACCATCATGGGACCTAATCACATCAGCCACACCATCAGAGGCTCGTTCACCTGCACATCTACCAATGTGATATATGCCATCATGTGACAGCAATGCCCCTCTGCCATGTACACTGGCCAAACCGGACAGTCTCTATGCAAAAGAATAAATGGACACAAATCAGACGTCAAGAATAACATTCAAAAACCAGTCTGAGAACACTTCAACCTCCCTGATCACTTAATTACAGACCTAAAAGTCACAATACTCCAACAAAAAAACTTCAAAAACAGACTCCAATGAGAAACTGCTGAATTGGAATTTATTTGCAAACTGGACACCAGTAAATTAGGCTTGAATAAAGACTGGGAGTGGATGGGTCATTACACAAAGTAAAACTATTTCCCCATGCTAATTTTTTTCCCCTACTGTTACTCATACCTTCTTGACACCAGTTTGAAATGGGCCATCCTGATTATCACTACAAAAGTTTTTTTTCTCCTGCGGATAATAGCCCACCTTAATTGATTAGTCTCGTTATAGTTGGTATGGCAACACCCTTTTTTCATGTTCTCTGTGTATATATATCTTCCTACAGTATTTTCCACTGCATGCATCCAAGGAAGTGGGTTTTAGCCCACGAAAGCTTATGCCCAAATAAATTTGTTAGTCTCTAAGGTGCCACAAGTACTCCTCGTTCTTTTCTCTGAGTTAACTTATTCTTAAATTTTTCTACCAGAGGTGTCCCTTGTCCAATTAATATAAATTCTGGAATGTTTCTGATAATTCTAGAGTCAAACTTACTTCATTATTAACATAAATCACAACATTAACTATATTTTTATACATTAGATATACTGTATCCACATTGAGTAAAATATCCTGGATGCTATATAGTCCAGCTTCCATTTAACTACATCCCTTTTCATTATAATCACATGGGTATAACCACCATAACTTATTGTAATGTCTTAGCTATATACTAATCTTGTTCTTCTGTATCTTGACTTTCTTCTGTTATGTTGCCTTGATGATCTTTTGGAACTATTCTGGTTCTCTTATCACACTGATTCCCACTGATTTCTTGGTGACAGGTAGGACTGATGCCTTTGATCCCATTCACATAGGAATAGGTGTATCAGCCCAAGAACAATATCCATTCAGTACCTATTTCCCTTCTTTTGGATCTGAGATAGACTGTGCTTTAAATGGAAGGATGGAGGTATGTCTAAATGGGAATGCCGTTTGTATTTTACATTATTCTTTATAAGAATTGTGGTCACCTGGTACAGTTCTCTTCACTTTCTAAGGGTTGAGGTTGCCCAATCTGGGGAAAAAATTATGGGCTGGTTAAGAATCATGAGTGGTTCAGCTCTCTTCCTTATTGCCATCAGCATTTGATCCTTGTCTTGACAGTAGTGTAGTCAGACAAGCACATCTCTTGCTTTGAAGCCTGCCGAGGCCCTGGGGAAAAGGAATTTGTGACCCTTCTGAATGTGATCTTTTCTGTCCAGTTTTAATGAGACATGGAAAATACCAGACAATGTGTCCAGCAGATTTCTCCCTTCAGTCTCCTCTAGAATACCTTTAATTAATACATCATTCCTGCATTCTCTATTTTCCATGCCCTGCAGTTTAAATTCTATTTCTTTTTCTCTTTTTTCAATTTTTTGGACTATTTCATCTAGATTAGTAATGCAATCTGATTGCTAGTTTAATCCTGTTTCCACATCTGATATTTTCCCATTAATCTCATGAATTTCATTTTTTATATTGTTAATTTAAGGCTGGAACTCTTTCCTCATTTTCTTATTCATCTTTTCAATTTCTCACAACAGGTCCTTCAGGTCAGCCCCAATGACCGGTGCTTCTCCGCCCACCTCCATAGTTTGTTGCTGGAAGGAGAAGCTACTCTCTTTTGTAACCATATCTGTGTTTTTGGTTGAACAATTCTTTGTACTGGAGCATTTTTTCCCCCTTCCCAGACATCTAGATCTTCTTGTCTTTCCTCCTTGCTTGTTACACCTCTCAAGATGCTTGCTACTATACTTCCCCTTCGTTTGACCTTTCCAAAATGGCCACTGCCACACTCCTCCCCTCAGCCAAAATAGCTCAATTTTAATTCGGAATGTCAATTAATCGCAGTTAACTCATGTGATTAACTCAAAAAAATTAATCGCGATTAATCAGTTTTAAATCGCACTGTTAAACAATAGAATACCAATTGAAAAATATTAAATATTTTGGATATTTTTCTACATTTTCATATATATTGTATTCTGTGTTGTAACTGAAATCAAAGTGTATATTATTTTTTATTATAAATATTTGCACTGTGAAAATGATAAACAAAAGAAATAGTATTTTTCAATTCGCCTCATACAAGTACTGTAGTGCAATCTCTTTGTCATGGAAGTTTAACTTACAAATGTAGAGTGCAGTTATGTAACATCAAAAAATTCAAAAACAAAAGAATGTAAAACGTCACAGGCTACAAGTCCACTTAGTCCTACTTCTTCTTGTTCAGCCAATCGCTAAAACAAACAAGTTTGTTTACATTTATAGGAGATAATGCTGCCCTCTTCTTATTTACAATGTCACCTGAAAGTGAGAACAGGCATTTGCATGGCACTTCTGTAGCCAGCATTACAAGGTATTTACATGCCAGATATGCTAAACATTTGTATGCCCCTTCATTCTTTGGTCACCATTCCAGAGGACATGTTTCTATGCTGATGACGTTTGCTAAAAAAATTGCGTTAATTAAATTAGTGACTGAACTGTATGTCGCCTGCTCTGTTTTATCCACATTCTGCCATATATTTCATGTTATTGCAGTCTCAGATGATGACCCCGCACATGTTGTTCATTTTAAGAACACTTTCACTACAGATTTGACAAAACGCAAAGAAGGCAGCAATATGAGATTTCTAAAGATAGCTACAGCACTCGACCCAAGGTTTAAGAATCTGAAGTGCCTTCCAAAATCTGAGAGGACGAGGTGTGGAGCATGCTTTCAGAAGTCTTAAAAGAGCAACACTCCAATGTGGAAACTACAGAACCCGAACCACCAAAAAAATAAAATAAATAAAAATAAAATAAAATCAGCCTTCTGCGGGTGGCACCTGACTCAGATAATGAAAATGAACATGCGTCAGTCTGCACTGCTTTGGATTGTTTTCGAGTAGAACCTGTCATCAGCATGGATGCATGTTCCCCTGGAATGGTGGTTGAAACATGAAGGGACATATGAATCTTTAGCACATTTGGCACATAAATATCTTGTGATACCAGCAGTGCCATGAGAACGCCTGTTCTCACTTTCAGGTGACATTGTAAACAAGAAGCGGGCAGCATTATCTCCTACAAGACAAACAAGTTTGTTTACACTAAGCGATTGGCTGAACAAGAAGTAGGGCTCAGTGGACTTGCAGGCTCTAAAATTTTACATTGTTTTATTTTTGAGTGCAGGTTTTTTTTTACATAATTCTACATTTGTAAGTTCAACTTTCATGATAAAGAGATTGCACTACAGTACTTGTATTAGGTGAACTGAAAAATACTATTCCTTTTGTTTTTACAGTACAAATACTTGTAATCAAAAATAAATATAAAGTGAGCACTGTACACTTTGTATTCTGTGTTGTAACTGAAATCAATATATTTCAAAATATAGAAAACATCCAAAAATATGTAAATGATATTCTATTATTGTCTAATTAATCACAATTAATCGATTAATTTTTTTAATCGCTTGACAGCCCTAATTTTAATTAATTTTAAAAAAAAATCTCATTGCACTCAACCACTGCCTCTTTACAGCATGAGTGTCCAATTTAACATCTTCAAGCTTCAAGAGCAATTTTAAATATGTTCTGCAAGCTGATGGCACTGGCTTCTGTTGCTTGATTTTCTCCCCTCCGAGGCTGTCCTGGGACTAGGATCTGCCAGCTCTCTTTAGCCTTCTTTCTTCTTTTCTTTCTTCTCTGGCTCCACAGGTGATTTTTCATATTTAAGGAACAGATCTGTGGATTCAGGTTGGCTTGGTTCTTTTTATCTTCTTAAATCGCTTTAATTTATTCCCCCTCTATCATAGAGTGCTGGATTCAGTCACCATATTCTTTACTGATTTAGCCATACCCCCTTAGTACAAAGAGTATTACAGGGGGCAATAAAATGATGGAGAGCACTTTTAACCATTTGATGAGTTTTTCTCTGTAGTTAAAAGCATACATTTATCTCCATAATATCAAAATGCACAGACTGTTCAATATCCAGGTTTTGCAACATTCAGACTTTATCCTCAAAAGACTTCTATTTCATTACACACCATAAGTTCCATAGAACAGTTATATCAAAATACATTTTCAAACAAGCGGCATGACAGCAACTAATTAGGTTTGGTAGATAAATTTAAGTTTAAAGACAAATTTAAGCTGTTGATGTCAAGGTTGCAAATAAAAATAAGTATCAGATCACCACTTTGGACATGAGACCCAAATTTTCAGAATTCCACATGACAAAGTCCATGCACAAAAATCTAACACTCATGTACAACTTCAAAGACTTCAAAAAGTGGGCACAGGGTTACCCAAAGCTATGTTCTAACTGGCCATATGGTGGTCACAGAATCATAGAAGCATAAAACCATAGGGTTAGAAGGGACTGCAAGAGTCATCTAGTCTACTCTAGTCTCATCTAGTCTAGCCCCCAAAGTCATACCTGTAAACCAGCTCCTGATAGTCCACAACTAGTACATTAACATGAAAGATCTGTAAGCAAACAATTTTGCTATGCTCCTGTATTAATTCCAGCAAGAACAGAGTTCTGCAGTAGCAGAGCGAGTCCATGTTATGTCTCAGAGCCATTTTAGGATTATTTTGCAATAGGAAGACAACAGTCCATCTGGAATCTAGTCAACCACTTCGTTAATACTTTGATGTCACCTAATGTATTGCAAATGATTTCTCAAATATTTCCAATTTAATTTCTCTAGGAATTATTTTTCAGGTCTAGTAAGACAAAAGACTATTCTCCACTAAGACAAATGTTCTCCAAACTCCCTTTTACACTTAAAACTATACTTTAACAGAAATAACCTATAGCAGGATAAGTAATACTGGTATACTTCTCAAGTGATTCATGGCACTCATACTTCAAAATACACTGAACATAAACACGAAAAACATATAAGCACACATTGTAGTTTATTACTTAAATGAATTTAATTTATACATACATGAGAAAGTACCACTTGCAGCTCTGCAACAATGCCATGCTGAAAATAACCACAAGAACTTTAGAAAAATGTTTCACTGTTTGTGTGTTCAAGAACTGATTCACACAAACATATCCAAGCAAAAATATAAGTTAGGAAATAATTGCAATCACAACGTTAAAGGCTAGGTTTTAAGCAAAACAGTGACAAATCTTATCTGATTCGACAAACATCACTTAATTTATTTAAAAACATTTACCTAAATCACACTTATAATTAAAAGTGAAGCATAAAATTTACTTATTTCACGTTTATCTACAGATTGTCATTCCATGTTTAAACTATTAACGGTAACCGCAAGTGTAATATCACAGCAATGCCTACAACATGGATACCACACAGATGAATGCAATATAGATGTTTAGATTACATTTCACCTTAATGGTGATCTATGTGTATACTAAAACAAATTTAGTTGTAGAATTTACAACAAGAGTATGTCTAACACTGGAATAAAAGACCTGCAGCACAGCTGTTGCTGGCCCAAGTCACCTGACTCGGGCTCATGGGGCTTGGGCTGTGGAGCTAAAAACTGCTATATAAGATGTTTGGACTTGGGATGGAGCCCGGGAGCTCTAGGACCCTCCTCCCTCACGGAGTCCCAGAGCCTAGGCTCCAGTCCAACCCCAAACATCTATACAGCAATTTTACAGCCCCGCAGCCCAAGCCTGCTGACCCTGTCCAGAAGCGGCTGTTTTATTACTGTATAGACATACCCTGAACGTCTCAAATCTAGAGAGATGAGAGATTAAGTATGCAGTAGAGGCTGCTTAACTGGGATGGCCTAGGCCAGTACAAATGTTGCCAACTCCTGTGGGGACACTCTTCAGTTTAAGGTCTTGTCTATACTCATAATGGAACCGAAGTAACTAAATCAGTTTTAACTCATATCTGTAGCTATTTCAGTACAAGTCTGTGTTGGACTCTTATTTTGGACTAGGTGTTCTATTTTGATTTAACTAGTCAATTTTTTATCTTAATTATTTTATCAAGCCTTAAAATTAAACTGGGTCAACTCTGCACACTCACAACCACCTCGTATACTAATTTAACAGCTGGTGGGGGCTAGGAAGAAACGTTGTCTATAGATAGGTTCTACTGCAAGATTTCTTGCACCATTCTCTGGAGCAGCTGGTTCTGTGTACCATCTAGTGCAGGATCCTCTCATCTGATGAAGTATGGCAATTCTTATATTTTATAGTCCCGGAAGGCAGGCCTTTCTTTCTGAGATCCACAGGGACTACAGTCAAAGATCTTTAAAGTGACATGAAAAGGGGAAAGAAAGAGAGACAGTGTGTGTGTGTGTGTGTGTGTGTGTGTGTGCGCGCGCATGTTTATACACCTCTACCCTGATATAATGCGGATCTTGGGAGCCAAAAAATCTTACCGCGTTATAGGTGAAACCGCATTATATCGAACTTGCTTTGATCCGCCGGAGTGCGCAGCCCCGCCCCCCTGGAGCACTGCTTTACCGCGTTATATCTGAATTCGTGTTATATCAGGTCGCATTATATAGGGGTAGAGGTGTACCTCATAAAGAAGCAATAAAATAAAGGCCTGGATTGGGGGGAGGACTTTTTTGAAGGGGTGGGTGTTAAGTTTTTGCGGGGGGGAGGTTAACCTCAGAAATGCCAGGAAAATTAAGTCCAGTCTTCTCTGGTTTTGCTGAAAAACCTCTTTAAAGGAGCTCTTTCAACTGAAGGGCAAGGGTATTGTAATCTTTAACAAAGCTTCCTCTCCCCTTCCCCCCAACTGTTTAACTAAAAAAGATTTTTTAAAGTTTTAAACTGTGACCAAGTCATTTCCCCGCAACTGGAAAGAATATCGTTCCTTGGGAAATGGCCAAAATAAGCATTTTCCCCTTAAGTGGAGTGTACTCTACTTGTGAAACACATTTCAAGATTCTATAGAGATGCAAAAGACAGACAATACTTTATCTAACCCAAGCAACATCTTAGGGCTCCACTTCACCTGAAACACTAAAGAAAACTTTCAACATCACATACAACTGTAAACATGAATATGGTATTGTGTTAAAATTCTAATTAAAAAGCATCATCCCCTACCCCATGTCCAAGTTCAGACTCACAGGAAACTGAATAAATCCGTTCAGCTAATAATGCCTTTTAAGAAATATTGAGGATGATCGACAGATGAGAATTTAGCAACAATTTGTAGTCTCTCACATTTGTCAAACAAAATTTTTATACAGAGTCACTGAGTGACAAAACAATAGTAAAAGGAGGCCCAGTCCCAAACACTTTGTCTACACTAGGATTTCTACTAGATTTAATTCCACTTCAGTTGAATATGTATTAGGAGTAACAGGAATTTTGGGGTCAGTGCAGACAAACCTGAAATGTGAATCAGAAAAGAGAGGTCCTGAAGAAAGATTCTCCAACCAAACTTGCAGAACAGAAATAGAAAAGTACGTTAATCCTAGGAACCTTTTGACTTCTTCCGTAGAAATTGATATAGGAAGTAATTCAGCCAAAGACCGTTGAATGGAAATGAGGGGAAAAAAAAGACAGGATATGAATTTTACAATATTTTGAATCCTTCACAGCTAGCCTATCTTACTACAGCACATACTTATTAGATGACTAATATTACTGATACTCCTGGGGAAATTCTGTATCACTCCACATGTGCAGAATTTATGTCCCTTGCAGATTTTTTTTGTTTCCCCACAGGATAATAGACTCTGACAGGGAAGCCATGAGAGGGGTCACATGCCCCCAGGAGTGGTCCCGATCGAGAACATCAGTTTGGGTGTTGGGAGCAGCCAAGAGAGAGGTAAATCATCACCCGGGGGGGAGAGGCGGGGGTGTTCATGACTCTGTCCCTCTGGCTTGTGATCACGGTGCACCCAGAGTAGAGGGACAGAGCCCCGGGGTGTTTCTGGGGCAGGGGTGGGGCAGGCCTGGCCCCTGCGCTGTGTCAGGTTTGGAGGCAGCCTCGCCACTGAGTCCATGTCCTGGGGGGAACGGCTGTAGGGTGATTCCCCACTTCCATGCAGCCAGTGGCCTGCACTCTCCACTGGAAGGCAGCCCCAGTGTGTGCACTCTGACCCCACCACTGGGCCTGCTCTGCAGGGGCATGGGGCTGACACAAGTAGCTATGGGGAAGCTACAGGGAGCCTTGTCCAGGGGCACCATTTAGGGAGAGCGGGGGGGGGCACCTGCCCTGCACCCCCCTGAGTTTCACACTGGAGGTCTGCTCGCTGGGCATATCCCAGGTAGAGCTCTTACCTGCAGCACTGCACAGGTAGGCCCCTCCTGCAGCTCCCATGGTCAGTTTCTTTCACTGCACTAGGGCCTCTGGGGGTGGGGCAGGCAAGGAAGGGGGTCAGGTAGGGTGGGAGCACAGGGTCTCCAGTGGTGGTTGAAGCATAGGTTACCCTGTGGTAGGGGTGGATGGGAGGAGCACAGAGGCCCCGGTGGTGATGGGGGGAGAAGAAGAGGGGCCCCAGTGGTGGTGGGGAGGAGCAGAGGGAGCACAGGGCCCCTGGTCGTACTGGGGTGGAAAAGGGGAGTGAATCTCCTGGGGAAGGGAGAAGTAAGGGCATAGGGCTGTGCCCTGAGGGAAGGGGCAGTGAGTGTGGGAGGAGCAGCTATAGGGAAACAGTCCCTGGGGCAAGGATCCTGAGGGACAGGGAGCTGAAGAAAGGTGGAGGGCTAGGAGCACTAAGTAGGTCTTGGGTCAGTTCACCCTCAGAGAAGCAGGGAGCTTCTCCCTGGAAGAGACTGGGGACAGACCCCACTAAGTTAATGCATTCTTCTCAACTGAGTAATCTGCTCTCTGCCTTCCTCTCCATCTCTCCTACTTTAGGGCAACTTATACTTTGATACTGCAGGGAGGATTCATGTGGGCGCAGGAGTTTCTTTAACTCTACTTCTGACAGAATCTTTTTTATTATCTGTATTGTTACAGACATACTTGCGGACACGTATTTTGAAATAAATTACCAAAATAATTGAAACTTGTGTGATTATATTGTGTTATTTTGGATAAATAAAATGTGCAGAATTTTGCAGAATTTAAAATATTGTATGAAGAATTTTTGATTTTTTGGCACAGAATTCTCCCAGAAGTATATTGAGCTAACCTTTACTCTCCCACTCCTTCTCATCTTTTACATTAAGATTTCAGAGAGAATGAGTGGTTTCTACCAGACAATCAGAATAATTATGCACATCAGTTTTAAATTAAGTCTAGCCATGAAACAGGTTTTCTTTGATTACTTGGTTTACTCACTTAATTTGAAAGCAAGCTGTAAATGCATTATAAAAGGATGACCACTCCACCTCTCGAGAGATTTTACATTTCCTGTGTAATGAAAAAGTGTTTTCCCCCCACCACTTCTCACCACAGAGCAGGAGAAGAACAAGATAACCTGGGCATGGATTGAGAAATTTACACCTTTGTCAGCATATTTTCCACAACCAGTGTGGATAGAACTTTTAAAAATATCCTAACTGCATTACTAACTTGTGCTTTAGACCAGGGGTCGGCAACCTTTGGCATGCGGCTCGCCAGGGTAAGTACCCTGGCGGGCCGGGCCCGTTTGTTTACCTGCCACGTCCGCAGGTTCGGCCGATCATGGCTCCCACTGGCTGCGGTTCGCCGCTCCAGGCCAATGGGGGTGGCGGGAAGCAGCGCGGGCCGAGGGATGTGCTGGCCGCCGCATCCTGCCGCCCCCATTGGCCCAGGACGGCGGACAGCGGGAACCGCGATCGGCCGAACCTGCAGACGCGGCAGGTAAACTAACCAGCCCGGCCCGCCAGGGAGCCGCATGCCAAAGGTTGCCGACCCCTGCTTTAGACTATCCCCTTTCCGGCTTTTAAACAGCCTAGGGTTTAAAGAAATGTTGTTGAACCTAATTACCATTATGTGACTGCATTTGAAACAACCAAAATTACTTCAAAGTAGTTTTCTTTTTTAATGAAAGATTGTTGCCTTATCTACATAATTAAAAACTAAAATGTCACCTGACTCAGGCATAAGTATTTTTCACAGTTTACTACCTGTTCATACCAAAATACTGGAAGTTATTCTTTGGAAACCACAGAAGATTGATTTAAATTACCGAGTGGAAAGCCTTGATTAAATCGATTTTAATCAACTTTTCCATTTGTACTTCAGTTATTTGCTAACGAAAGGCTAACTTGTTGGTTGATATAGCCAACAAAACATGTTGATTTACAACTAAATACAATAGAACCTCAGCGTTATGAAAACCAGAGTTACGAACTAACCAGTCAATCACACTCCTCATTTGGAACCAGAAGTACACAATCAGGCAGCAGCAGAGACCAAAAAAACCCCAAATACAGTACAGTGTTGTTAAATGTAAACTATTAACAAAAAAGGGAAAGAAGCATTTTTCTTCTGCACAGTAGAGTTTCAAAGCTGTATTAAGTTAATGTTAAGCTGTAAACTTTTGAAAGAACAATTGTAACATTTTGTTCAGAGTTACGAACATTTCAGAGTTACAAACAACTTCCATTCCCAAGGTGTTCGTAACTCTGAGGTTCTACTGTAGAGTCTTTGCACTAGATTTTGTACATCTTTTTGCTAGCTAGGAGGGTACACTAAAACTACATATACACATTTATTTAAGCAATTATATGGCTTAATATTTTCAGATTCTTATTAACTCTACTTTTTTTGTAGGTTAGAAAATGGTGACTGATATATTGCTTATTTACTAGATAATTAACTTTTAGCCCATGATTTGTGTCAAGCTGTATTAGGATGGTAACTGGAATTTAATTAAACATTGAAAACAGCATCTAATTTCTTTTATTAAATAAAACAACCTTAAACACTTTGGATACTTTAAACCTCTTTTATCAAAACATTTTTGATATTAACTATAATGATTTATTAAACAGAAGGATTAACTGTAGTCAGCGAATTAAACTGTAGTCAGCCTGGGAAAAGTTTCAAATATGCTTAAGTGAAAGTGATTGGAATTTAAACTCCTAGTCTTGCCTAAGTCTCTTGAAAATGAGATGGTCTTCTAAGAAACAGATGACCTACTGTGCTATATTATAAGGCCTCACCTCAAAAGTTAGAAGAATCAGGGTGGGGGGGGGGGGTAGGGAGGAAAATCTTTCTTTAAATAGAAAAGCAGCCTGTAACTCAAAGATTTTTTTATAGAGACTCATGGATTCAGCATATTTAAAGTGTTTTAAGAGATTATAATAAGTTTACACAAACATTTTGTATTAAATTCAGATTTCATTTTAAACAGGTGTATTTTTAAAAAGAAAAAATGTTAATTTAAACAATAAAAACCCGATTTAAAAATATATATATATAAAAAAATCTATTTTTTTATCCACCTTGTTGGAAACTGTTCAGAATATTACTCCTCAGAAATTCTTTAAAAGAAAAAAAAAGAGCAAACAACTTATGCTAAACTCTCTTAAAGAGAAACTGAACAACACTACAATTTGAAGTGGCATACAAACTAGAAACATTCCTTAAATCATGCTCTAGATCTATACAGTCGAGTTTTTCTTTAGCCATGGTTATGTATGATTATTTTGGCCTAATTCTAGCTGTAGAAATAAAAATAAAGAAAAATATGACACAGCACTATTAAGAGTAAGTTACAGATTACTGAGAATCAACAACCTGTCACTAGAATGCAGTACTAGAATGATCAGTTTACGCAGCAAAGAGGAAAGTGGCCAACTTTCTACACAAAATTAGTTCTGATACATAAGTTCCTATAATGAGTAAATTTCCTAATGTTTAAAGAAATTGGTAGCAAATCACGAAAGTGGCCCTGAATTTGCATTTCAAAGACAACATTACCACAATTCTTATGCGCCAATTATTTCTCCAATCAGGACTTGAAAAACCCTCTCAACCTAGGGTGACCAGATGTCCTGATTTTATAGGGACAGTCCCGATATTTGGGGATTTTTCTTATATAGACACCTATTACCCCCCCACACCCCCATCCCGATTTTTCATACTTGCTGTCTGGCCAGCCTATCTCAACCAGACAAGTGGGTTGAGTTAAGCTGGAAAACCACTGGAGATGAAAGATTACAGAGTGGTCAAAGGAACAGTGGCACTTGGAAAGGGAAAGAAAAGGTAGAAAATACACTTTTTCCAGGAAGGGAGTGAGGAGCTACACAAGCAGAGTGTCAAAAAGCCTCTGCTCTATTACAAAAGGAGCAGGAAACAGAATGGCATAGATGCCACTTTTTCTTTAAGTTAAAGGGGTGAGTAAAAAAGGAGGAACAGAGAAGTGGAGCAACTGAATGCAGAATTTTTGATTTGAACTTAAGAAAGCAACATAAAACTCAGGAGATCCAGTACAATCTTGGCACCTCCTGTTCTTCTCCAATACATCCAACAGACTGGAAGACAAAGCTTCTCCAGATCCATCTGATTGCTGACTCTCTATACATGCTCATGTGTCTCTAAATCCATTTTCCCATTGTTATGGTAAAAAACCCGATATCAACAAAATAAAAGCTTTTAATTCCTATTGCTGGGGTAATCTCACTGCATACATCTAAATTTGTTTTTACATATCTACTTATAAGGACAGTAGTGCACTCAAGTATCACATCTTAAATGAAAAGAAGAAAACAACAATAAAATAAACACAGTCAAGTGTCCCAGAAGTTCAACTAAAATTGTCCTTATTATAATAAAGTTACAGGCAGGTGGTCCTCTCTGCCCTAACATGAAATTCTGCCCATCTTTCAAACTTATACACCTCTACCCTGATATAACACGAATTCAGATATAACGCAGTAAAGCAGCGCTCCGGGGGGGCGGGACTGCACACTCCGGTGGATCAAAGCAAGTTTGATATAACCGTGTTATAGGTGAAACCACGTAAGATTTTTTGGCTCCCGAGGACAGCGTTATATTGGGGTAGAGGTGTACCTATATAGTGTTCTACTCTGAGGGTATGTCTTCACTGCACAGTTAGCCCAGGCTATGGCCCTGGCATTGCCCCTAACTCTCCTTCCACCCACACAGAAAAACCTCTAACCTGAACTTGAGGATGCTTTAAGCCCAGCCTAACAGGCATGGTTGAAGATACTGTCTTGAGCACAGATTTTCCTTCACCCCAGGCTAACAACCTGACTACTTTGCAGAAGAACACATGCTAATCATGCATGGGTGCTGTTAGTCCTCCAATCCTATTCCATAATAGCACCTGGGCTATACTTTTTGTCTAAGTTCTCCTTTCTTTCAGACTTGCTTTTAACCGCATGTTTGCCTGCTCCATTTCTGTTGTACTTCCACAGCAACTGGACAGAGAAATGCCTCTCCTGTGTTGCTGGCTGGCCAGAAGCGGACACTAGCCTCCTAGTAAAATTGTGATGTGATGTCAGTAAGACCTATAAGAGCATTTCCACACAGAAGCCCAGGAAGGACAGACAAGTTCAACAATACACTGCAAATAAATTCATAGAATGGTCCAGTTTAATATACCAGTAAGAACCACAAGATATCCTACTAGAAATCCAGCCCAGCACACAGGCTATTATTGCACCATTGAGGATGCAGCCATGTCGGTCTGGCACAGGTAGGGCTCTGCAGTGAGGATGCTCCCCCAGACTAGACTAGCCTGGGTTAACTCTGCAGTGAAGACATACCTTAAGTGCTTGCTGCTGTCTGTTATAAAGCTTCATTTTCACCAGTCTGCAATTCAGCCATAGAAAGTTTAGTTTACTGCTATCCACCACTTTCCCAGTGTGCACATATAGCATTCCTTTCAAAACCTTGACTTATTAACCAAATGAGGAAAACTGAAAAAAAAATGATAATTTTCTTGTTTTTGTGAATAAGTTGTAATCGTATTTCTACCACCTATTCACCTTCTATTGTCATCTGAATGTACAGTGCCATACCCAGGAGTGTCCTACAGAACGTGTAGCAACAACTGTATTAATTTTACAAAACTTGCAACAGAACTACCACATCTTTGAGAGGCATAAAAAACAAAGAATTAAGTCACCTTTGTTTAAAAGACACTGCAGTTAATGTATTTTCAGTACATGCAGTAAATACCGCATCTTAGCAAAAATGGAATAGTCATATTCAAACTGTAGAAGTGGTTTCCATCTACCTCTCAACTAAAAATACAAAATAAGGACCAAAACTTTATCACCTTGCTCATGCAGGTAGCCCCACTGATTTATATGTTTTACTTGTGATTAAATTCACTGTACAAGATTAAATTTAAAAACACTAGTATTAAAAATAGTTGCACAACTTGCCCATGACATTATAAAATAGAACCTATTAAACAGTTATAGTAAATGGGACCACAGCCATTTAGAAAAGGCACAACTGCGAATGCGATAAGGTGAGTGCTTCCTTCAACTCAAAGTGGAGTTCCAGCTAGAAGCTGCAGCAGGCCTATACCAACCATCTTGATCTTCGTCTTGCCATTGGAGTTCTATAGTCGTTGCCGAGAGAGAAGGTGCAGGGCCTATGGCAACCCCTTCATTCTGTGTTTTACCTAGGCGTACACAGCATAGGTCCGAGCTCCATGGTGGCTTGTCCTGGTGGGGAAGGACCCATGCTTTCAGCAGCAGCTCAGTCCAAGCAGCCCTATTTAGGGGTGGCCTGCATGCCCCAACTCGGCAAAGGCCCTAGAAAAGGTGGGCTAATAAAAGCTCCCTTCCAACTTCTTCTTTCCTGGCTCTAAACTAATCATTGCTTGTTGGAATTTTCGCACTATGTTAACCGGATTTGAACTAAAAGACCATGAACTTCGGAAAACAGCCATAATTGATAGAGAACTAGATCAACTGGGCGTCGATATTGCACTCATCAGTGAGATGAGACTTTCAGAAACTAGATCATTAAATGACGTAAACTACCATTTCTCCTGGTATTAGAAACCTGAAAATGAACCAAAAATATACGTGTTGGATTAGCTGTCAAGAAGTCTGTCCTCAGTGCAAGTACCGCTCCAGTATTTATCAATGACAGGCTCACGCGGCTGGATGTGAATATGAACTCAGGAACCCTGACTCTTCTGTTCATCTACGGACCAACACTTGACTACTCCAAACAGCAAAAAGCTGAATTCTATTCTCAACTGGAACAAATCATAAAGAATGTCCCCATAAGGAACGGACTCGCTGTTCTCGGTGATTTCAGTACCCAGGTGGATAAGAGCAATGGGACACATTATTGGCCAACATAGCACAGGTAGCCTCAACAAAAATGTCCAGCGTGTCCTTGAGCTTTGCACTCTTGTGAGCTATAGTCTCAAATATTTATTTTGCTGGCAGCAGCGGCAGCAAGGTCACATGGAGGCACGCCCGCTCAGGACACTGGCATCAGCTTGATCTCATCCTGATCCGTTGAAGAAACATTCACAATGTACTGCATGCTCGATCAATGCATAGCGCTGACCATGCCCTTCTCAGCACCAAGCACCTTTAAAAGATTCATCATGGAAAGCCAAATGGCAAACCTTGCCTCCACATTACTAATATGAAGGACTGACACTTGTGCAAATTTTTAATTTGCGCTTGAGCGTGTTTCTAAAAATGATCAACTTGATTCCCCTGATTCTGAAGCTTTGTGGAAAAATTTCAAGAATAAGATAGTGGTTACTGCCAAAGATGTCTATGGAACAACAACAAAAAACCAACCTGATTGGTTTGCAGCATCTGAACATCTGCTGCTCCCACTCATAGAAAAGAAAAAGCAAGGTCACCTAACTTTACTTCAACAACCAACTAAGTAGAAAACTCTTAAGTTCAAAGAGGCTAAAACTGCAGTCCAGAAAACCACCAGAGAATGTGCCCAAAAGTATTGGCAAGAACTGTGCAAAAAGATTCAGACCTGCTTTGAAAAGAGGGGACCTTTGTGGTACCAACGATGGAATCAAATAGTCACTTGATTCAATTTGTAAAAAGAATGCAAACCTGAAAGCAAAAGAGGGTGCCATCCTGAATGGCAGGCAACAACAACTTGACCAATGGACTGAGCATTATAAAGAACTCTACTCAAAGGATGCCATTATCTGTGATACTGCCTTAGCCGCCATCCCCCAGCTTCTAACAATGCAGGAGCTGGACCAAACACCAACTCTTGAAGATGTAGAGAAAGCTATCAAAGAGATTGCACCTGGGAAAGCAGCAGGCAACGATCAGATACCTTTGGAGCTCCTAAAAGCAGGGGGAGAAAGCTTGCGAGGGATATCCACTCACTTCTCTGCACCTGCTGGGAAGAAATCCTTGAAGTCACTTGGGACTAGCAGATCAATAACAACAAGATCCTTGAGAGAACTAACCTACAGTCTATGCTAGAGGCTCATGGGTTTCGTTAGCTGGGGCAGATGACGCATATGCCTCAAGATAGTCTGATGAAGACTGTGCTTTATGGCCAACTCCAAGAACTGCCCACAAAGTAGAGGAACTGTCAAAATTTCGATACAGCGACAAGGTCAAGCAAGATCTCAAGAAATTCAGCGCTCCCACTGACAACTGGGAGAACCGTGTCCACAATCGCTCAGTCTGGAGAAGCTAGGTTAAGGCTAGTGCAGTCATTGGGAGAGCTATCAGGGAGCCCAGGCTGAGGCCCACAGGTGAGCCAGGAAGCAGAGTGTGCTCCAAGCTCCCTCTGGCAGGCAGACCTGTGGGGAGGTCTGCCACTCGCGCATTTGGCTCTTCTCCCGCACTACTGTCAAGCGCCACTGACTGACTGACTGACTTTGTCGTGTTTCTTTTCATCTGCCAAGATGTTGCATGGCCATATTAAACAGCTAGAGTAACAAAGACCATTATTTCAATAACACCTAATTAACTTTTCTTAAATGTGTCTGGAAAGCCTATGAAACTGTTTACATCAGTGATTCTCAAACTTTCTGCAGAGCTGCTTCTGTCACAGCGATGAAGCATCCGTCAGTCTTCGAACGGTACTCCTGTCAGTTGCAGACAAAACCAACACTCATGGTTCCCAGAGGCTGTTTAGATCAACTAAATAAATAATAATAATAATAATAATAATAAAAAAAAAAAAACCCACCACCAAACCACACACTCCAAGCTGCAGCAAAATCTTTCTGCATCCTGCATGATTATTTCATGTCAGATGCTTCTTCTGTTTCTAGATAAACACGTGACCAAATCTGAGAATGACACCAAAACTGGATGAGTAACAAATGTTACAGAAACAAACTGCAAAGAGATTAGAACAGTGAAGACTGAAAGCAATGATTTATTATTAATAATAAAAATATTAATAAATGAAAGATTTCTATACCAAGAGGAAATAAGCACAGATAAAAGACAGTGGATGTGACCAAGAAGCTATACTCATCTCAGTATTGTAAGGTTATTTTCATTCTCTCACTGTAATGTTATCTTAATATCTTTTCCTATAACCAAGTGCAATAGCTGACACAGTGAAAATGTGAGATCAGAAAGGATCTTTAAGTAAGCCACAAGATGAAAAGTTATCTAAACCAGTGACTCTTAAGCTTTTTCAACTCAAATGATTATTACCGGTATTTAAAGTACATGAATGCCAGTAACTGAGCACTCATAAGAAATCTTTTATCATATCAGTGTGTACATGCTATACAGAGTGGGAGGAAAAATCCAAAAAAGAAAACCATTTTTATTTGAAGACAGTTGTAAACAGTAATAAAGTTTTTAAAGTATACGCTTTAATACAATATTGGTTAAGTTTTAGAAGTGTATTTAGTAATACTACATTTGACGCAAAACTGCAAGAATGTTTTCACAAGTCCCTCAAATTAAAAAACTGGGATAGAAGACTTTTTTGGTTAAAAAAAAGTTACAAATATTACAAAAAGTAAGATGGACATTATAGTCAATACTGTTAGAACAATGATCTCCATTTAGCAGCAAAATTCAATAATAAAAAATAAGAACAGAGCAAGGACTATGTGCTGTTTCACTGCAAGTAATTTCAATGCTAGCTACATAAAACTTGCTATGGGCAGAGCGTGACCCTATTTTACAACCGTACCACTTCTCCACACAAGAGAGATGGTATTGCAAAAGTGTGTGTGTTGTTATAGCTAAAGTAAAATATATAAAGGAACTAAATAAACAGAGAAAAGAAGAATGAGAAGAAATGGTAGTTAAGAAGAATGTTATGGAAGTCTGATCAGTGCTACTGCTGCTGCATGAGGATTCTTTCCATGCCCCCACCAGTGCTTAACCACCCTGACAGTTAGGAAGTTTTTCCTAATGGTTTTCCTAAACCTCCTTTGCAGCAATGTAAGCCCATTGCTTCTTGTCCTATCCTCAGAGGTTAAGAAAAACAATTTTTCTTTTTTACATACTTGAAAACTATTATGTCCCCTCGGTTTTCTCTTTTCCAGACTAAACAAACCCAATTTTTTCAATCTTCCCTCATAGGTCATGTTTTCTAGACCTTTAATCATTTTTGTCTCTCTTCTCTGGACTCTCTCCAATTTGTCCACATCCTTCCTAAAATGTGGCACCCAGAACTGGACACAATACTCCAGTTGAGGCCTAATCAGCGCGGAGTAGAGTGGAAGAATTACTTCTCGTGTCTTGCTTACAACACTCCTGCTAATACACCCCAGAATGACATTCGCTTTTTTTGTGCAACTGATTGTTCCTTCCTAAATGGAGTACTTTGCATTTGTCCTTATTGAATTTACTTCAGACCATTTCTCCAGTTTGTCCAGATAATTTTGAATTTTAATCCTATCCTCCAGAGCACTTGTAACCCCTCCCAGCTTGGTATCATCCGCAAGCTTTATAAGTGTACTCTCTATGCCATTATCTAAATCATCGACGAAGATATTGAACAGAACCGGACCCAAAACTGATCTCTGCGGGACCCCACTCATTTTGCCCTTCCAGCATGACTGTGAACCACTGATGATTACTCTCTTGGAACATTTTTCCAACCAGTTTTGACCCACCTTATAGTAGCTCCATCTAGGTTGCATTTCCCTAGTTTGTTTATGAGAAGGTCATACGAGACAATATCAAAAGCTTTACTAAAGTTAAGATATGCCACGTCTACCACTTCCTTCCTATCCACAAGGCTTGTTACTCTGTCAAAGAAAGCTATCAGGTTGGTTTGACACAATTTGTTTTTGACAAAACCACGCTGACTTACATCTTCTAGATGTTTGCAAATTGATTGCTTAATTATTTGCTCCATTGTCTTTCTGGGTACAGACATTAAGCTGACTGGTCTGTAATTCCCTGGGTTGTCCTTATTTCCCTTTTTATAGATGGGCACTATATTTGCCCTTTTCCAGTCTTCTGGAATTTCTCCTGTCTTCCATGACTTTCCAAAGATAATCATTAATGGCTCAGATATCTCCTCAGTCAGCTCCTTGAGTATTCTAGGAGTATTCCATTCACTTGTGCAATGAAGCCACATGCTTGATGCAGTACAGTAAAACTTTACTTGTATTTTTAATATAGTAAAACCTCCCCCAAACTCCTCCCCCCACTACACATACTGAAGCTGCCATAAAGATAGTTTCCTCCCTCAACGAAAAAAAAATTGTCCCCACAACAGCAGTGAATATTTTTTACAGATTAATAGGTTATAAAAGCAGAAGGGACCATTGTGATTATCTAGTCTGACATGCATGATACAGGCCATAGCATGTCCCCGAATTAATTCCTGTTTGAACTAGAGCTGGTCTTTTAGAAAACATCCAATCTTGATTTTAAAAGTTTACATAATGGAAAAGCCACCACAACTCTGAGTAAATTGTTTCAATGGCTAATCATCCTCACTGAAAAAATTATGCATAGTTCTAGTTTGAATTTGTTTGCTTCAACTTCCAGCCTTTGGATCCTGTTATCCGTTTGTCTGATAGAGTGAAGAGTTCTCTCTCTATTATCAAATTTCTATTCTCCATGTAGAGTACTGTACTTATACACTGTGATCAAATCAACCTTAACCTTCACTTTGATAAACTAAACAGATTGAGCTCATTGGGTCTTTCACTATAGCGCATGTTGTCCAAACCTTTCATTATTTGCATGGCTCTTCTCTGAACCCCCTCCAATTAACATCCTTCTTCAACTGTGGACATAGTATCCCATTATCGGTCACACCAATACCAAATAGATGTTATATGACATGTGTCTTTTCCTACTCAATATTCCCCTAGTTATGCATCCAAGGATTGCCTCAGCCCCTTTGGCCAGAATCACACTGGGGGCTCATGTCCAGCTGATTATATACACCATGATCTTCAACTCCTTTTCAGAATCACTGCTTCCCAGGATAGAATCCCCCATCATGTATGTATATGGCTTATATTCTTTATTCTGGACGCATAACTTTACGTATGGCCATCCTAAAATAAACACGGATTATCTGCATTTAAGTTACCAAGCAATTGTGCTGTATCAGTGACTGTCCTCTTCATTATTTACCCCTCCCCCAATCTGTGTGCAGGGCCAGAAACCTGGGAAGTCACCCTGGGCGTCAACTTCCAGGGGAAAGAATGGGCAGGCACTTGGCCATTTTGGGGAGGGGTTTTGGCTGTTGCCCTAGGCATCAACATCTGGAGCGGGGAGCTGGCAGGTGCTTAGCTGCTCTTCCCCTTCTCATCCTGGGCCCCCAAAAGCTGCTATGCTTGGCCTTTTTTTCTTCTTTTTTTTTGTGCTCAGCTGTTTGGGGAGTGTCAAAAATATTTTCTACCATGGGCAGCAAAACAACTAGGGTCAGCTCTGTTTGCATGTCATCTGTTAAATTTATCAATAATGATTCTTGTTTTCTTCCACGTCACTTATATAAACATTAAATAGGGCAGGGCCAAGAACTGATGCCTGAAGGACCCCACTAGAAACACACCCACTTGATGATTTCCCATTAACAACTACATTTTGAGATCTATCAGTTAGCCAGTTTTTCATCCACTTAATAAGTGGCATGTTGATTTTGTATCGTTCTAGTTTCTTAATTAAAATGTCATGTGGTACTGAGTCAAATACCTTCCAGAAGTCTATTACATCACCACTTATTTTTATCAACCAAATTTATAATCTAAACAAAAATTTTAAAAAATTAAAAAAAAAAAAGATATCAAGTTAGTTTGACAACATTTATTTTTCATAAACCCATGCTGACTGGCATCAATTATATTACTTCCCTTTAATGAGTTCCATTCCAGCTATTCCATTATTTTGCTCAGGACTGAGTGAGGCTGACAGGCCTATAATTACTCAGTTACTCTTTTTAAATGCTGATAAAACATTAGCTTTCTTCCAGTTCTCTGGAACTTCCCCAGTGTTACAAGAGTTATTAAAAAAAAAAAATCAACATTAAATAGTGTAGAGCACTCTTTGACCAGCACTTTAAAAAAATATTGGATACAAGCCACCTGAACCCACTGATTTTAAAATGTCTAGCTTTAGTAGCTGCAGGGTAACATCCTCCTTAGTTGGAATGGAAAGTATTCCATCACCACATGCTATGACTACATCACCTGGCTTTGTCCCAAATACAGAACACTTATTGAGCACTTCTGTCTCTTTTGTATCATTATTGATAGCTACCATTTCCCTCTAGTAATGGACTAATACCAGTTAGGTTTCCTTCTGTTCCTAATACAATTTAAAAACTCTTCATTGTTCTTATCTCTGCTAGCCATAGATTTCTCCTTGTGTCCTTTTGCTTCCCTCATCAATTTTCTATAATTCCTAGCTTCCGATTTATATTCATTACTATGAACTTCCCCCTTCTTCTATTTGTTAAATATGTTTTTTGTTTGTTTTATAATCTAGTAAAGTGCTCTTAAACAATTATTCCCAGTTATTCACATTGTTCTGTTTAATTCTCTCTCAGAACTGATTTGGCTCATAATTGTTTTCAGCATTGTGAAACTAGCCCCTTTCAAGCAGATGGATATAGATCATTGTTTTGGACTTTATCAAAATGTATTACGTGCAAACAGAGCCATGTCATGATCACTTGTATCTAATCTACCACTAATTTTTAGTATGTGATCAACTCCTCATCATCCATCTAGATGATTTCTAATATAGAATTACCACATATTGGATGCAACACTTTTTGAGTTATGAAATCATCTTCTATAATTTTTAGAAATTGCAATAACAATTTAGTACTGGCAGCATGAGACTTCCAGTATACATCACTCAGACTGAAGTCCCCATGGTAACACAGCTTTTTTCCCCTTACACATTGTAGCTAGGTGTTTAAGGAGATGGTCATCCTGTTCTCTAATGTGATTTGGTGTCTGTAGCAGACACCACCTTGTACCCAACCTTGTGCTTTATCTGTTGGAAGCAAATGATCTTGAATACCTGCGGATCAATGTTCTAAGCGGTCAGTGACTAAAACTGGTAATGCCATTTTTGACAGAGTGCCCCCATTCCTATGCTATACTGGTTCTTATACTATAGAAGAACCAATATAGTATGTTCACTATAGTATGTAAGCACCTATCCCCTCCCTTTTGCCCACTTGCTCCTTCCTTAAAAAAAACCAATGCTTATAACCTATTTAACATTTCAATCATGTGAATCTTTCTCCCAGGAACTAGCTTGACTTTAGGTTCACAAATGAGCCAGTTAATCTTTATTACCCAGGCTCCTGGCATTGGTGTATGGACAATTAAAGAATTTATTTTCTTTGTGTCCTTTGGTGTCTTGATTAACTTTTTTCTCAACATCTTAGATGGTCTAAACAAGTGCCCATTTGTTTCCTCTTTTCACCTTCTCCTTTTCTTATTAGTTGAAATCCAGCCTGCTCCCTAGGGGGTCCATTCTCCTTCTACCAAGATGGAGGCCACCTACTTCCCCATAGAAGGTGGACCAACATTCCACAAAACCCACTTCATTATACCACTTGCCTAGCCAGCGCTTCACTTCTAGAATCTTCTGCCTTCTTCACTCACAGGACAGGACAGGACTTCAGAGAAGAATGTCCAACTGATTTTCTACTACGGCATCTTTTTGAGTTCTCTGAAGTCATAGAATCATAGGCCTGGAAGGGACCTTGAGAGGTCTTCTAGTCCAGCCCCGTGCACTCAAAACAGGACTAAATATTATCTTGAACGTCCCTGACAGGTGTTTATCTAACCTGCTCTTAAAAATCTCCAATGACGGAGATTTCACAACCTATCTATAATCTGCGAGACATCCTGTGAAGCAGCATTATTAGCGCTGACATGCATTATCACCAGTGGATCCTTGCCCACTGATTTAAGAAGCGATCCAGTCTTAGTATCAAGTACCAAGACTCACGGTTTGGCCCCAGGAAGAAAGAACACAATTCTGTTGTCCACCTGTCCCTTTCAGAATGTTATTTCCATTCTTAGTATAAAATTCCCATCAAAAATAGTATGTCTTACTCAGATGGCTGGAGCTTTTTGTGGCCATGCTTGATTTTCTTATGGTTTGGGCTGAGCAGCCTTCCACAAGTGTGTCCTGTATACCTTTCTGTTGCATTCGAGCAGTTAGATATTCAGAGATGTATTCTGTAGTTTGCATGCTGAAGACATGGTAACAAGTGGAAAATTTTAGCCATGTATAATTCCTCCTTGTCCTCTCCTCTCGGATAGTCAGAGACTGCCAACTCTCATCTGTCTCCAACTGTGTAGAATGCCACCTCATCCTCTTGCCTCTAGTGGTTACAAATTGCCAAGCTTCCTCTCCAAATGCCTTTTTTCCGGTTTCTTGGTAGCCAGTTACTTTTGTCCTTGCATCTGGAATAATGATGTTTCCTGAATCTGGCTGTTCAAGAACTCCACAGCCTCCCTGAGGTTCCACGGTGTCTGTACTTATCCTTCCAATCCACGAATCTTTTCTTCCAGGTCACCAATTTTCACTTCATATACTGGAAGTTCATTCTGGCTTCAGGCAGGAAAGTAAACATGGAACATCCATTACAGGTCTCAGATACCAATCCATAGCTAGTCACCATGGTATCAAACAGACCACCACCTAGAAAAAGAGCCTCTCACATGCCCTCTTGTAAACTCCTTGTGAAACTCCCCATTTGCCTCTTCAGGATTATGTCTGGCAACTGGTATACACTGAACCTTGCTGCTCATCTCCACACTCCCATTAACAAGGAGCAATTAACTATTCAAAGACTTCAAACACTGAAGCTGATCAAAGATCAAAGAGTCCCAGCCAAATAGCCCAAACTGATACACAAACAGACCAGTCTCTCCCTGACCTGTTCAAGATCCTACAGCCCAGCTAGACAACCCTCATGAACAACACAAAAAAGACATATCAAACAACAAGACTTCTACCTCCAAACACAAAGTCCACACCTATGCTATCTGAAACTACAATTTACCACTCCTGTTTGTCAATTTTCATTGGCCACTGAGCAGTAAGCCAGTCATTTTTAAATCAAGTGCTGTTACAGTATTACCTCCAGTGCCGTTTTTTTCTGAAGGACTCCAGGAAAACCCGGTTCATCGCACATCTGATTTCACCAGTCAGAGAGAGAGCAGAGTTTTTAAAATATTCCAATTTGGAATATCCCCATACATTAACAACATACCCAGAATCAGTGCCACTATAATTTTAAAAAATGAAAATGCAGGAGGAGGTAGAAGAAGTAGATAGTGAGACTGAAGAAGAAAAGGAGTAAAGATAAGAGCAAATAGGGGGAGAAAGACAGAAGAGAAAGGAATGAGGTAGTAAGATGAGGAAAAATGTGCTGGTAGGGAACACAGAAAAGAAGATTTCACATTTTCTTTTTCCTAGTCAAAGATGATTCATTGATAGAAACAGATGCAGTGTAGTCACAAGACAACTTTATCATTTAAGTTTAAACATTCCAATTAGCCCTACTTCCGTTTATTATACAGCAATAGCTTGAAAAGTTGAACTTTGTGTTACAAAGATGTTTTAAGACAAAGAAATTTAAAATTAGATTCAGAATGTATTGAAAGTCAAGATAAAGAAGGCTTAGAGATATTTTTATATCTTAAATTGAGGATATATTTTATTATATGCAGTGTGTTGTTATAGCCATGTCAATACAGGATATTAGACAAGGTGGGTGGGTAATATCTTTTATTGTACCAATTTCTATTGGTGATAGAGACAGTAAATATGATGTATTTTATTGTAAATACAGAGTTCCAGTTGAAAAACAAAGAGGGTGAAAGTTTCCATTGGCTTTTCATTTTACCAGGACAGCAAAAGATTTGACATGTCTTATCCATTAAATTCTTCACTACCCACATTTGATCCACACTAACTTCTTATAAAAAATAAACCTAATACAAGACACTGGCTGATCAGAGATTCACAGCCCTTAAGTAACTCTAGAGCAAAAGGAATTAGTATCCCTTTTTCCCTTCCAAGGATTAGCATTGGTCAGTGTTATCATTCCAAACAGTCAAGAAATTACTGAATATAGCGTTCAAGATTATGGAGCCTTGTTTTCTAACTACACTTGTTTTCCTCAGTCCTGTAAATCTGGCCAACTGGTGGCACTACATCAAGTCTCAGATGTGGTAGCAAACCTGGAAGATAGTTTACTGAGTCAGTGAAGTCTCAGTGTTATTGGTAAGTCTTCGGTCTTAGCAAAAGGGGAAGAGAAGAGAAATCGTAATTACACAGTGCCCCTGCTAGCAACAACATGAATATAGCAAGTTCCTTACTTGACATCTCAACTGGAAGAATATTACAACAATAAATGTTGAGGGGGAAGACAGTGACAATATTAACCAATGAGATTTTGTTGCTTCGTGCTATCTGAGACATAAGAAACAATATAAAAAACAGAAGAGTCTAACCCATTTTAATAATCTAGCATTAATATATTTTAAAAAGAACTCTGCTTGAATCAGAAGAAGCTATTGGGAAAATGTAACTGCAAGGTTTATTATTCTTTTCATAGCAACACAAGAGTACAAGAGAAAAGATACAATACTTAGAATTACTATCTTTCCGATCAAGCATATAAGCACTCTAAAAACCTGGCCTCAGTATCTAAAAATTAACGACTACGTTTAGTAACAAGGTACAAGGTGTCATTTAAGATAAGAAGCCTGCCAGTGTACACAGGAAAAATAACTAACAACTTTGCAAGAGAATTTATTCCAGAAAAGGCACATGATATAATTTAGAGATTTAATTTAACTGCACTAGCTTTGAAGCAGACTTATTAAATGCTCTACATATTCATGACATGGCCTTTGGTTTTTGTATCGGCCATTATACCTATTACTACATCTATCCAACTATACCTCCCACGCTAGAAGGTGACCACGTGAAAGAGTTCTACAGTGAAGAGGAGAGAAAGGAGAGCAGAGGAGACCCACCCAGCTCAGCTCTACATTCACAGCTTAAGGTGAAGGTGAGTCAAGTCTACCGAGAGGTAGGTTTACTCTAGCTTTTTGTCATTTTCAGAGAATTACACTCAAATCGTAATTCTATGCTGATATTTATCACTGCAACAATTGCATGATGTGGTATCTATACTAAATGATCACACAGTGTGTGCATGTGACATGGTACAAAGGTTGAACAGACCTCCCTGCAGGAGGTTCCACAGCCATGACACACCTCACCCAGTGGGGTCATAAATGGAGGCCTTGCCAACCCAGACAATAGCATGGATTTTTGTGGATTAAATTCCAGGCAGGGTTTTCAGTGTCACCAATTCAGCAGAGCATGGAACTTCAAGCAGACGAGTAGTTCTTGTTTTGTTTAATTCTATACTGTTTATTTGGAGTTTACAGATTTAAGATGGTTGTAGGGAATATGGCCAGAGGTAATTCTAATTTGTGATTACACAAGTACTGTATATAAACCACAAATGCCAGAAGGGAATCTTATTTTCTGTGAACTCTCTCTCCAGCTATTCAGGTTCACACACTAACTCAAAAAAAAAAAATGTTTAATACTAAACATTTTATTTCAATTAAAAAGTTAAAATCCTGTTAACATGCAACTGAAAAATAATGTAAGGATACCCAAGTAGATTAGGCACACATTTCAATTTACCTTAATAATGCAATAATCTGGCAATATAGTTGAAAAACTGAAAATTACAACCACAAAACGGAAGCAATCATTTGCCTGCTCCCCACTAAGAATAATGGGAGATCTAATTCTATTGTCTGCATTAGGCAGTAAATTAACAGACAATTCAAAAGATGAACACATTCCTGCTAACATTTTAAAAGATATTGGTGCACAAATAAGTAAACAATGTACAGTTCTTTTGTCGCCTGTGTTCCACGAGAAATAGTAAAGGAGTGTGGGAAAGAATATATGAAATGTTCAGGCTTCTTAGAAGCATTACAAACAATGGAATGTAAAAAAAAAGGGAAAATGTCAAGACTTAATTGACAGTGTTCTGTATGAAACCCCACACAACTTGGCACACCAGACCAGAATCCAGGTAAAAAGCTTTAATGGGGGGGAGGGAGAGTAAGATGGAATGTAAACACCAGACTTAATTCTGCTGGATTAAAAAACCTTAAGAAAACATAGCTATAATTCAAATCATTTTGTGTGCACGAAAAAAGGTTCAATTTACGTTTTAATAACTGGTAAATGAAGATGTTTACATTAAAAGAACCTCATCTTCACTCCTGGTTGGAAGAAAGAAAACTCAATCATAGTTAATACCCCAGAAAATAGTTTCCTTCATTCACGCTTTTAAAGCAACACACACTACAGAGCAAGATTCTAAGAAAAATGTAATAGTAAAGAATGCCAAGCAATATGTAGGGATTAAAAGTAAGGAGTGACAATATTCCTGTTTTAAAGGTTTTAACTTCCTTTTGTTCACAATAACCCCTTGAAATCTCAAAATGTTTTCTTAGTAATTTCTTTGCTTAGTACATGAGTATGCTAGAAGTTTTTTGTTTTTTTAACTTGTTATTTATACATGTTGGGCTCCTGACATTGACCGCATGATTTTAGAAAAACAGAACAAAAGGAACACCGAAAAATTGTTTTTAGAAACAAAGATGTAAAATTTACAGCCAGATCTAATATAAGGAACATTAAGTAGACCAAATATTGGACCCCAATTACCAAAAAAATAATAATTAATTATTGAAAAAAAGCAGAGAGGCTTGTCTAATGGTGGCCACATGTACCTGTATGAAGCAAACAGTGTAAACAGCAGCTGGTTATTATGTGCACTTCAAACTCTTTACAGATAGAGTCTATTATAATCTTACTGTTTAAGATTCACGGTGTCCCCCCACCCCTTCCTTATGCCTTTAGTTGTTCACTTTGATTGAGCAGTAAATGTAAACAGCTGAGTAGGGACCTTCATATTATATCAGTATTGTATATGTTACATATTTCTAAGGCATCTAAGCATTTAATATTTTTAGCACAGAGCACAGTTAAATAGAAAACATAAAGAGACCAAAAGGTATTCTCTGTCCACCTTCCTTTGGTTCCATGGCACACATGTATTTGTTGTTGTTATTAAAGGCTCTTGCCAAAAGGTGGGTCCAAAAACTCCTTGGCTAAAATATTTTTTAGCTTCTGTTTAATATGCAGATCTGTATTAACTACAATATATCCAGAAAAACAAGGACCCAGGCAGAACTAATATTTGGATCAGAGTCACAACTGATTTTAATTACAGTATTCTTCTAATCTACTGTCAGCAGGTAATATCCTATTATTATATCATTGGCACTGCTGTGCTTGGGAAGATCCCAAAATAGTAATGAAAAAGCTTTTTAAAAAATTCATGAAATAATTTAACCAGATCTTCGTGAATTAACTATTCAGACTGACAACAATATTTTAGCTAATTTAAATATATACAATGAATTTTAATAACATTAGGTAAAAGCTAAATCCCATTTAACTAAGAAAAACAAAATCAACTCCTCAGCAGATCACCTGCAGTAGCGTTAAATCATTATGTAAGGCCTCACTAAAGTTTCCTTAACAATTGGTTTTAGCACTCAACATCCAAAAATCCAAGATGGTAATGTTTTTGGTTTTAGAAGCAAGAAGTAAAAACCGAGATTTACATAATTACAATTAAAAGACTTCTATAATAATATGGAGAGGCAGTCCGAGCTGATAGGGGAATAGATCAGGAATCAGAACATTTCTAGGAATCAACCACATTCCTAGCTCTGCCACTGATGTGGTGTGGGTGAGACATCTCACTCCATACCTCAGTTTCCCATCTGTGAAATGGGAAAAATGATATTTCCCTTCCTTTGTAAAGCATTTAGATATCTATGGATGAAAACGGCTATTCAAGAGCTAAATATCACTGTTATAATTAGAAGATGGGGCCATAAAAATGTTGAGTCCCCAAACAATCACCCATTAAGGTTTTTATTGCATCAGTCTAAACATTTTTTACAGTAAAAACACTATAATTTATTAATATCATTTGTTCGATTATCCTATTCAAAAGACCCATGAAGTCTTCATATTTTATATATTAGATAAGGGCAATACAAGATTGTATATATTATCTAGCTCACTCTCCTGTCCTCTGCCGTCTTCACACCCATGTGTCATGTCTTGTCCCTATTTAGATGCCAATCTTGGAATTAGAACCACAGTTGAAGGTTTCAGTAAAGCTCAACACTGACACAGTAATCAATGGGGGTCATTGTGAGTACGGGTCTGCCAGCACAGATCAGTTTGCATGATCAGGATATTAGACTGCAAGATATTTAGGGCAAGAACTGTTTATATTTTTATAGCACCTAACACAATGGGACCAACATCCTGGTAGTAGAATCTGGATGCTCCAGGGATACAAATAAATAATTCAATTTCTGAAATAAAGTGTAATTTCATGAAGTTTCCTACTGTCCAATTAATTCCACATAAGATGGTCTGGATATAAACTCCGTTTTTTAAACTGCATGTTTTATATTTAGTTAATTGAATTTATTTAAGTTGTAAATAAAGAGTAAATGCGTAATCTATGTTGTAAGTCAAATGGACATTATCCCACTTTTGTCTTTTTAAACAAAAAACAAAAAAACTATAACTGAAAGATTAGAGATTAAATACTTTCTTCAATTTGTTTACTGTGTGTGTTTGACAGCAGTTTGTGAATAGCCAATTTCACTACGTCCAATTTCCTCTGTTGGTCAGGGTATATCACAAACAAAGGAGACAAATATTTTATTTTTAAAAAGGAAAATGTGATTTTAAAGTGACAAAAGTAGCAGAAAGACTCATGAGCTGGTATAGTACATGAAACTACTTGTAATTGATTTTTTTTTAAAGTAAATTTCAGGTTAATTATGTCCTTTTAGTTAAATCTACTTAAAATAAACATATTACCAAAAATTCATAAGATAAAATCATTTCAACAACACTGACAATATTGCCAATTTAAAGATAAAAAGACTACATCCAAACAAATCAAAGGTAGATTTTCTTCCAATTAAATGATACATTGATCTTTATGAATGTGCGGTCATTTCTCAGTCCAGAGATCAGTACCTGGGCCCGTGCTCATTACACCATGATATTTAAGCCAAAATGCATGTTTCATACATCCAACCCTTTTTTCTTCTCAGTATCTCCTCACCTAAACCCTATACAGTCAGCTGTGTCACACACCTAATACTTCGTTTCAGAGTAGCAGCCGTAGCCCACGAAAGCTTATGCTCTAATAAATTTGTTAGTCTCTAAGGTGCCACAAGTACTCCTGTTATTTTTACCTAATACTTCGCTCATCTTGAGCAACATAAACATCTCCACTATACACTCAGCTGTCAGACAACTAACACCTCGCTCATCTAGAGCAACATGAACATCCCCACAATGTATCTCCCTTCACTGTGGTTGCATTAACTCCGCAATACATGAAAGAAACCCCATTTCCTAGCAGCTATTTTTCTCTCCATACACACACTACAGAGGTTCCTTTTAGACAGCTATCGACTGAATCTCCTCCACCCTCATTCTTCCTCTCTATAGAACAGCTTCCTAATTCAAGAACAGACATCAATTTTAGACGTGGCCTCAGTGTCATTGTCTCTTGTTTTCCATCATCCCCTTTTCTTTCTTTCCCCTCCCTCTTTATCGCTGCCTGTCACCTGCTCCCTCCCCGGCGGCCTTGTTCTTCCAGGTCAGCTCAGAGCACACACACCTTCTTCTCTGCCTATTCATCCTGGGCGTGTGGGGCGGTGATACCCCGCCAGGCAACCGACTGCATCCCTTCTCCTCGCTGTCAACAAGGGGCAACCTCTCTCTCTCCGAGATCCAAACACACCAGTAGTTGCTTGCAGTGTAATAACCAAAAGCCTTTGGTTTCCCCCCACACACACATACCTCTTTTCTTCCCATCCCCAGCACCACAAACACCAGCACGGCCACATCTTCTGCTTGATCACAAAGGCCCTGTCTTATGCTGCCTTTCGATCACCAGCCCCCAGCTAACCCTCCTTCTCCCCCTCCAATCCCTCCATCAGCCCTCTCCGCTCCCCAATGCCTGTGCACCCCCAGATCACTCCCCCTTTCCCAGATCAACGAACGGCCCCCACCGCCGCCTTGTCTCCCCCATCACCCGGCTTAGGGAAAGGGGGGCCTGAGGGGAGGGGAGTCAGCCCAGGGGCACCGCCTGCCCCAGCCCCCGCTCCCACCCCGGCTCTCACCTAGGGCCACCTCACAGGCTTTGCGCAGCTGGGAGTGATGTGCCTTCTTCACCTCCTTGTCGGCCAGGATCTTCTCCAGAGCCCGGGTCAGGAACATGTTCTTCGTCTTCTTGCCTTCATACATGGGAGCGATCGGGGGGACCGGCCGCTCCCGCCGGGGGGAGGCAGCGGGGACCGGGCAAGGGGGGCACTCGGGCGGCTGCAAGTCCGGAACTGTGGCCGCCCGGCCGCTGGGGGCAGGGAGGGGGGAGCGGAGCAGGTCACCGCGCCGTGAGCGAGGCCCCCGGGGACGGGCCCGGCCTGGGCGCTGCAGCCCCGCTCGGCAAGTAGCTCTGACCGCGGCGCTCTCAGCCCCGGAGTCGCCCGCCCGCACCAGCCTCCATTAGCGGCGGCAACAACCTGCGCTCGCCATGTTGGAAGGAAACGACGTCAGGGCCGCGGCCGAAGGGCTGCAGAGGAGGAAGCGGCGGCGCGATACCCCAACCCGGCAGAAAGGCGGAGGGAGGGAGCGGGCAGAGCCGCGGCGCTACGGCGGCTCAACAGGGACTCGCCTCCTGCCTGCCCTGTGGGTGCGCTGCGCGCTACAGGTGCGGAGGGAGGGGAAAGGGCTGAGGAGAGCGGGGCGCTGCCACCTGGGAGCTACTTCAGCAAAGGGAGCGGCAGCACCGCCCCCCTCCGGGCGGCGAGCGAGCCTGCCTTAGGCAGCGCTACCCGTCACTGGGGGAGAGACTCCCTCAGGCTGCTCTGCTCCCTACCACCCCCCTCTTCCGGGGAGAGACTCCCTCGGACAGAGCTGCTCCTCCCCACCAGTGTTTCACCCTGGCTACAGCAAGAGAGTCCTTCAGGGAGACTGCCCCAGGTCTCTCCCTGCTTAGGGGATAAAACTCTTTCGGGCAGACCTGCTTGCCCGGCTCTCCCCAGCAGGAGGAAGTTGGGACTGTCTCGGGCAGGCCCTCTAATGATAGAGGTATTTATGTCAATGATATGATGTATCTTCTGCGTTCATACTGTCCCAGCCTCTCAGCCCTTCACTTTGATCTGAGATGTAACTCACAGGAGCAGGGGTAGGAAGTGTGTTTATATATTTGCAAATTGTGCATGATACTAATGAGGACTGAGGAAGACCACCAGGAGTTTTTCTTATTAATACTAAATAATATTAATGTGCACTTCTAAAGTGTTTTTTTGTGTGCGTGTGTCCAAAGACCTCGAAGCATTTTACAAACATTCAGTCTTTCTGAACAGTTGCTTTTTCTTTGCCATTGATACCAAGATTACCCTACCCCCTTAAAGTCCCATTTTAAATAAGTTATTTCACAAGGGCCATCAATGTTAACACCTCTCCTCTCTTTAGTGTGCAGTGAGATATGAAAAACAAAGCCTAAACTAAAAAGCATTGCTGTAATTTTTTGCACCACTATATGATTAAATGGTGTTTTTTGTGTTTTAATTGTTGTCTAAGTTTATTTTCTTAGACCTCATTCCCCTGGGGTAGGGATGGTATTTTCTTCATATTCTGTAGAGAACCAAGCATAAGGTCAGCTCTCAACAAATGCTAAGTAACAATAAATAACAGTAAGGCCCAAATTTTGCACTCAGAATTAGTACAAATGTATCTAATGGTAGGATTTGACCCTGACTAAGTCCAGGTCTACACTAGGAGAATTTTGCTGGCATTAGTATTCCCGTATGGTGCTCGTAGTGTGGATGCAGCTTATACCAACAAAACTGTACTTTTGCTGGCATAATTTATTCTTGCCCCCCATCCCCCCGAGCAAAATAAGATATACTGGCAAAAGCACACTTTGCTTTATAACTGTATATACTGTATAACTATGTCTATACTAGGGGCTTTTGCTGGCACAGCTACATCAGTCACAAATCACACCTATAACTGTCATGGCTATCCCAGCAACAGTTTGTAGTGTAGACCTTGTATAACCCCAATAACAGTCCCCTGGGGCAAGTAGAAGGTACATAGAGATGTCGCTCACAACTGAAATGTATCTAACTTTGGGACAGACCATAGCAGCTGTTTCAATAGCATACAGAAACATTACATTACAGTCCAGGGCAGGAAACAAATGAAAATACTGTATCTAATTGAAGGTGCAAGAGAAATATAGGCAAGTGGAATGTGATTTAATATATTGGAGAGTGAGCAAGATAATTAAAATGGTTAACACCCTTACTGTTCCAGAAGGCACCATGGGATCTTTAATGACCTCATGCAGTTAAGGCTGGGTTTACATCTCACCCAAAGGATTGTACCTCCAGCAGCACAGTGCCCCATAAAAGTATTTTGTGGAGTTTGTTAATTACACTCTTTTCTGACTCTGTGTTCACTGAAAAGCCTTTCTCATACTAAACCAATATGGATATTCCATATGCCAGTCACGGTTTCATACACTGCAGATGTCAAAGTGGCTTTGGCTTTTCAGACCTAACAATGGTGACCAACTGGCAGGACTAAGAAGTCCTGCAGATGCCTTACTGTTTGTTTTACAGAAATCGCCTCAGCACAAATCTCCTTAGCAAAGCCATAAATGGATGGCATACAAAGTGGTATTTAGAAAAGAGAGTTTTCTATTGATTTGTTCAGTCCATTTGGCAGAAACAGACTATATATTATTTTCATGAAATTACTATACTCTGAGACACCTTCCTTGCTCTTTTGTGTTGTCGATGTTAATGTGTGGGCAACAGCTTTGTTTGGTACAATGACATTTCTATAGTGAAAGCCTTATTTTGCAGCATACAAGCACATGGTCTATGTCACAGTCTGCACTCTGAAAACTGTAAGTACGGAGAACATCCAGTAGTTGTTTTCTACACGTGACAATTAAATCTAGTTGGTGCCAGTTTCCAGATCTGGGGTGTCTCCATGAGACCTTCCAGTGGTGACTTCCTTGGAAGTAGATGTTGGTAATGCACAGTCTTCGGTGAGTGCAGAGCTCCAGTAGTCTTTGCCGATTGTTGTTCATTTTTCCCACTCCATTGAGGCCAATGCATAGTGGCCATGTCTCATGATCTGAGCCAACTCTTGTGTTTAAATCTCCCAATAGATAGAGTCGCTCGTCTAGTGGTATCTTACTGATGACGCTGTTGACTTGCTGATAGAACAAGTTCTTCTCTTCAGAAATGGAGGAAAAAAGTGTTGGGTTATGTGTACTGATGATGTTGGCAAAGCCACCTGTGGTGTATATATTAGTGGTATGATACTTTCTGATGTTGCAATGAGACATTCAACCAGAGCAGAAAGCAGAGAGAGTGAAGAGAAAATTGCAGCAGACCTGACATACTAGTAGTGCACTGGCTTTATCCTCAGACCCTGTGCCTTATGTCTGAGGTGTCTCTGGCAATTTCGGCAAGGACTGTTTTTGATTGCAAATTGGACTTTTTAGCCACTTGCAATGCTGCAGCATGACACATAGTAACTGGACTGCTTTGACGCTTACATCATTGTCTTTCAAGATAGATGGTTTCCCTTATAGACTATGAAGAAAAAAAAAGGTAACTGCATGCAAATGGCACGTGTGCATGCAGTTATCCATTTTGCATGTGTAAATGTGTATTTCCATACACAAAGGATGTGTGTGCAAATGTCACAGGTGTAATTTAACTGGTCAGTTTTTGAAAATTTGTTCTCTAGAGTTGTTGCTGAGACTGGGGGGGGGGGGGGGGGAAGTCAGCAAAAAAACCTTATACTGTATTCCAGCTGTGTTTCATTCCAACTTCAATATAAATCCAATACACATTTTTTGTTAGGCTTGTTATATTTTGAATCTCTAGTTTCTGTCTTCAGGTTAGAGCAACTTCAGCTCAATTCATTGATTTCCAGAGCATCACCCAGTTGGTGTTATAGATCAACATGCTAGTCAAAAGAAAAACACTAAAAGTCTTTGGAAACTGGGCCTTCCACCCCCCCCCCACACACACACACACACCCAGAGAGTTTTTTGTTTTTTTTTATTACTTTTAAATGAATTACAGTTAACAGTTCTTTAAATAATAAGGGGAAAATAAAGCTGCAATTTATTTCCCTTTTATTCAACATACTGATCTGAGAAGTGTAAAGTAGGTATAACCTTTTGGTGTCCCAAGCACAAGATAGGGCCAGGGGCCACAGTGTGGTGATATAATGTTTTTAACTTCTTCAACTGAATTTTTGATTGACAAGTTTCCTCCAATTTTTGGCTTCCCTCTGGCCAACCATAGAGAGTATGGATCTGGGTTCATAAAAAGAGCAGAAGAAAAACAAAGATGTCAGTAAGTAAAGTTCCCACTTTTCTCTGAACAGAGTATACGCACAGTGAAAACTTACCCCCTGTCTTGGGTTTAGCTTTATTGGTAACTCAAATAATAACAACTCAATATAAACTTCAACATAAACTTTTTCCACAAGCTTGGCTATTTGTAGAATTTTCCCTGTCTCTGACCATTGTTGCCTCTACGAAAAGATTCAGCCCCTCTAGTATCCTGATCAGAGCTAATTGAATCCACTTGCTAGTAGGACTCATATTAGTAATTACACTGTACTTACATGCAGGATTCAAGTAAGTAATATACTCCTAGGGAAGTTCTGTGCCAAAATATTTAAAAATCTGTGCACAATATTTTAAAATTCTGCATATTTTATTTGTCAAAAGAACACAATATAATCACACCAGTTTCAGTTATTTTGGTAATTTATTTCAAAATACCTGTCAGCAAGTATGTCTGTAACAATACAGGCAACAACAAAAAAATCAGGAAATGTTTTTTGACAAATAGATTCCTTATTAGGCATATTAACACAGAACTTTGAGTAATTCATTTAAACTGTAATACAGAAACGTATTTACTGCACACCTCAGAAGCAGTGCAAAGGCTTGGGAGAGTCAGAGGTAATGGCGGAGCTGAGGGAGTGGGAAGAAATTGCTAGGAAGGAGCCTGGGAGTGAACCTGGAGGGTTGTTGGGTGTGGGTAGGAGAAGTATGGACATTTTTTTGGGGGGGGGAGGAATTGTTAGGGGGTTGGGGATCCCCCTCAAGCAGACCCTGGCTGACCCCTAGTCTCTCCCAATCAGTCAGGCACATGTGCCCCATCCCTTGTGTCCCTACACCGCCACTCAGCCACCCCATGCCCCCATCCCCATGTGGCCCTTGCACCTTCCCTTCCTCCATCCCCATGTGTCTTTCCATCCCCACTCAGCCCCTGCCCCAGTCTGTCCCACCTCACTAACCCTTCTGAATCCCAGTCTATGTGATCCCCCCAGCACCCCCATGTACCCTGCTCTATCTGTCTCCATATCCTATTCCAGGGTGCTGTAAGGAATGCCACCGGCTGCTGACTGCTATGGTGAGCCTGCTGAAATCTGTTCTGGTGCGACAGGCGTAACTACAGTGCCTCTCTGGCAGAATGTATTTTCTGTGGAGCAAAAATTCTGCGGGGGACATGAATTCTGCGTGTGTGCAGTGGAGTAGAATTCCCCCAGGAGTAGAAGATGCACTGCATCTCGTAGGAAACCCCAGCTGATGGACCCCTGTCTGGAGCCCCTGAGAGACGACAGTAATTGTACTGCCACCACCTTCTTTGGGGATGAATGCCTCTCTGTTGCATCTTCCCCTAGATAACATCCTGCTGTGCCCTGTAGGGATGAATCTGGCCCATTAACTAGTTAATTTTCAAAACACCTTTGTAAGGCAGTTTTAAAATGGTGCATGACTGCGCCAAGTTTTTAATATCTTTATATGAGTTATAAAGTAAGAATATTTTATTTTTAATGAAAAAAAATCAATATTTTATTTATCGGGAAAAAGGTACTTGCTTTACCCCCTATATGCTAGCACCAGGCTCCCGTAGGGTTCTGTAGCTGGTGTGACATGACCAGCATAATGCATGCTGGGGTGTCTCTCAGACTGGAAACTGAGTAGTCTGGATATTTTCAGCTGGAAGTGAAGAAAAAAACCTATACATTGTAACTTAATTTTTATGTGCTGAATGATTCTCTTCTCTTTGATATGTGGTGAATTTAGCACATCAATCTAAAACTGATGCATTTTTCAAAGTATTTGCAGGTCACATTTAAGAAGCTCATAATAACAAAAGAAAAGCTGAAAATATAGAGAACTGGAAAATGCTAAATAGGAATTTAGCAGAAAAAATCTCTTTTTAATCTGGAAATATAGTAAATCAGATTAATAACGAGGATGGTTTCAGCTGTTCTTCCCTTCTAGATATTTTAATATCCGTGTTGAAAGGCTCAGACAGAGAGTCAGAGAGTCATAAAAGTCATGTGAATTAAGGTGGGAAGCAATGAGACTGGAGCAATAACCATTTTTAACTGCCACAAGGTGATCTTTGAATCTTCCGGATTGTTTCCTTCAGCAAATGCAGCTGGTTATTTCCTGTCAAAACTGCAATAACTGTTATTTCAACATATACATTATAAACTGTGGGCTTCGTGGATGAAATGAAAGTGTTCAAATATGAATAACAGAAGAGAAAGTTGCAGGGGAGCCACTTCTATTCTTGCCTAGAAAAAGATATTAAAGGTCCAACTGTAGTGATTCATTCTAGTACCCTAGTTAAATATTTACTAAATGCATATTTATTAAAATCATTTTTAGAATAGTTTTTTTGGAAACACCTGTGACAGTTTTGATAAGCATAATTTTGTACTCTGCTGCTCTCTTTCAATAAAAGCTGTCATTTTAGGTCTCAGTCTTACTGAGGTAGAGATGAGGGTTGTGAGGGAGCAGTGCTGAGCTACTAGTGAGGCTACTGAGCACAATTCATTGTTATTCATGGTCCAATAAGATGAAGAAAGCTAAAGAAAGCAAGTGCTGTTGGCTGGCCAAAATATTACCTAGCATACATCAAGAGACATTGAACAGCAGCCTCTGTAGGATACTTATTTTTTCCAAACCCTCAGACGCATCTCTGCGTTAGACATTGGTTCTTGTGACTGCTCCTGTTCTCAGTGTTGACATTATGGCTTGGGCAGCAGCTCGAGCTAGCAACCCAAGCTCAGACCCAGGGAGTCAGGTGAGCTTGAGAGCCCTAGCTGCAGCCTGAGCCACAATGTCTACACTGCTATTTTTAGAGCACTATCTCAAGCTGAGTTAGTGGGTCTGTCTACCTGGGCTAGGAGGCTCACTCCCAGCTGCAATGTAGACATACCCTGTGAGGCCTGATCCTGCAACCCTTATACACAGGGGCACCCCCAGAATTTTTTGACATGGTGTGTACTGTCGCTTGCCCCAGTGTCTCTCCTGCCGAGTCTACACCATGCTGTGCCCCAAGAGCGGAGACACCCCTTTGGGGCCCCTGTGGGGTCAATGACAGAGTCCTGCACTGTTGACTTCCCCCTGCCACAGGAGGGAAGGGGAAGGGGATGCCCAGTCACCCTGGCAACCCTCATCTCTCGCAACCGATGAGAGGAGGGGCGACAGCATCAGTCCCAGTAGCCAATTAGAGGGCAGACTCTGTACAGAACCCGGGATGCCTGGGAAAGCAGGAGGGATGCCGCGAATAACTCAGCTTTCCCTCCATGTGGCAGAGACCAGCAGGCAGTGGAGGGGAGAGAAGGTCTACAACCTGCCAGCACAACACTTCCAGGCCTAGCAACTGGCTTGTCTGTAATCTCAGCCTGCAGAAAAACCTCAGGAAGCAGGGGCAGCTCCAGGCACCAGCGCAGCAAGTGCGTGCCTGGGGCGGCAAGCCACGGGGGGCGGAGTGCCGGTCTCCATGAGGGCAGCAGTCAGGCAGCCTTTGGCTGCAATTCGGCGGCGGGGTACACCGAAGGTGTGGGACAGGCAGATCGCTCGCAGAAACGCCGCCGAATCCGTGTGACCAGCGGACCGCCCGCAGGCGTGCCGCCGAAGGCCGCCTGACTGCCGTGCTTGGGGCGGCAAAAAACATAGAGCCGCGCATCAGGAAGGGACAATCTGCGCCCCTTGCCACCAGCTTGCCAGCAAAAGGAGGAGACAGCTCATCTCTACTGCCACTGCCTGAAGCCTGCTTGCCCTGCAGCCAACGCACACTGGATCTGGGATTTTGGATCCAGAGACCTGACCTGCGGGTTCCCAGCTTTAAAGACAGTCAGCGCAGTTCTGGAAGGGAGCGGGCAGTTAGTCCCTCTCCAGTGATCCCTAGGGAGGATCTGCTTGCCTGGATCAGTCTCCTGACCGCTTAGCCAGAAGAGGAACCTGAGTGAGTACCTGTATTATAGGTAGTTATGGTTTAATTTTCACCACATTGCATCTGTGAAAGGACTTTCATCTACCTGGATCATCAAGACCTGCACTGCCAATTCCGAGTATAATAAACTGTGATATTAACAGCATCTCTTTACAAGCCTGCAATGTGTCTCCAGGTACACCACCAAGGTACCTGAGATATGGGGGACAGAAAGAATTGAGTGGTGAGAAACACTTTTGTTTAGCAACATTGGGGAAGTGTGTGGTCATGTGACCTAGTGTGCTTGCCAGCATAGCCTTTAGTAATTCAAAAGCATTATTAGGGCTGTTGATTAATCGCAGTTAACTCACACGATTAACTCAAAAAAATTAACCATGATTAATTGCAGTTTTAATCACAATATTAAACAATAGAATACCAATTGAAATTTATTAAATATTTTTGATGTTTTTCTACATTTTCAAATATATTGATTTCAATTACAACACAGAATACAAAGTGTACAGTCCTCACTTTATATTTATTTTTATTACAAATATTTGCACTGTAAAATGATAAACAAAAGTGTGATATTCTATAACTTGCGGGGGGGCAATCCTGGAACCCCGATATTCTTCATTTTTATATAATCATGATCTTACATATAAAGCATGCCTGTGTATCTGCTGAAAGTCATTTCTCTATCCATATATGTGTATCATTAATGCATATAAAGTTATGAGAATTGTGTTGTATGGCTGTCACTAAAACATGCTGTAAGTTGGGGGATCAGCCAGATATTAGCTCCCCAGAAGCAACAGCAAGGAAAGTAACCAACAGCCTGGTAGGGCTTCAAACAACCCGTCAGCAACAATTGTCCAGCAAGGGAGCTACAATTCAATGATTCACCTCCATGAGGCCATACAAGGGGAATTGCTCAACCGTGCCTGGAGACTCAGCAATGCCCCCAGACATGCCTGGACTGGTGCTCCCCGAGCACATGGGATTGAGGTTATAAAACAGAACACAGTGGCTACATGCTGGGCCTTTCTCCTTCACCCACCTACACTGCAAGCAACAAGGACACTCTGAAGACTCCAACTGAGGGGACTCGCCCAGATTTCAAGGGGGAAATCTGTGTACTATGAACTGCAGTATCCAGTGGGGTGAGAAAAACTGCTTAGTCTAGTTGTTGCCCAGTCTAATTGTGCTGAGAGACTAGACTGCGTGCTTATATTTTATTTCTGTTGATAACTAACTCTGACTTTTTGCCTATCACTTAATATCACTTAAAATCTGTGTTTTGTAGTCAATACATTTGTTTTACTGTTTATCTTTACCAGTGAGTTTGTATGAAGTGTGTGGCAAAGCTGCTCAGGTTTTGCAAAGGCTGGTGTATATCCACTTTCCACTGATGAAGCGGTGAACCAATTAATAAATCTGCACTGCCCATCGTGAGAAGTGCAAGATGGTATTTTCCTGAAGTACAGTGCTGGGAGCTGAGGAGATTTTGCTCTGGTGCCTTTCTCTGTATGACTAATGAGTGGCTCTGGGAGCATTCATGCAATCTAGCTGGGTGTGGGGTCTCCACATGTGGTTGTGCTGAACATGTGTCAGTCTGCACTGCTTTGGATCGTCACTGAGCAGAACCCGTCATCAGTATGGACGCATGTCCTCTGGAATGGTGGTTGAAGCCTGAAGGGACATATGAATCTTTAGCGCATCTGGCATGTAAATATCTTGCAACGCTGGCTACAACAGTGCCATGCGAATGCCAGTTCTCACTTTCAGGTAACATTGTAAACAAGAAACGGGCAGCATTGTCTTCTGCATATGTAAACAAACTTGTTTGACTGAGCAAATGGCTGAACAGGAAGTAGGACTGAGTGGACTTGTAGGGTCTAAAGTTTTACATTGTTTTATTTTTGAATGCAGTTATTTTTTTGTGCATAACTCTACATTTGTAAGTTCAACTTTCATGATAAAGAGATTGCACTACAGTACTTATATTAAGTGAATTGAAAAATACTATTTATTTTATTTGTACAGTTCAAATATTTATAATGAAAATAAATATAAAGTGTGCACTGTACACTTTGTATTCTGTGATGAAATTGAAATCAATATATTTGAAAATGTGGAAAACATCCACAAATATTTAAATAAATGATATTCTATTATTGTTTATCAGGGTGATTAATCGTGCAATTAATCACGATTAATTTTTGAATTGTGCAATTAATCACGATTAATTTTTTTAATCGCTTGACAGCCCTAATAATTATTAATATCTCTAATCATTTTAATAATTTTATATTTTTACTGATTGTATGTTTCTCTTTAATCAAATGCTTGCATATAGTTTATAGTTATTTTTTGCTTGTGTGAGTTTGAATTATTTGAGAGTTCAAGTGTGGTAGCTACTGCCTTAGTGTGATTAACCCCTTGGAGGCACAGCCAAGTGGCTGTATTCTTTAGCGGACCAGGAGGAGGAAGAGTCGAGCACCTACCAGCAGCACTATGAAATGAGCCTAGGCAACAGAAACTTTGGAACTGTCCAAAGACTGTGAGGTACCCCTGTCCCAGTTGCACATTGTACAGGTACTAAGACAGTGCTGAAAGGGGAATTACATTTATATGGTGCACCTGGAGGGGAGCCAGGACCGATAAGGCCTAATTGCTGATGAAGCCTAGCTGGGGGAAGAGCTGGGATAGGATAATAAAGCCAGGAAGTGAAAACATGAGGAGGCTGCAGGAAAGGGTCATGCAGTCACTCTCTAGTGGGAAAGCAAGTTGATCAGGGACAAGGCCTTATTTAAGCCATGGATCCCCTCCAGGTGCAGCATAAAAGGTTAATTGGTACCTTCTGGCCTCTGTTAACCTGCTCTGGACTTGTATAAGGTGAACACTCCATCACACCAGGGTTTATATATCTGCTTGGAACCTAGGATTGTTTACCTGGCTGGGGATATAGGTTACAGCCTGGGTTTCACTTTAACACAGGCTCTAATCTGCCTTCTTTGCAGTTTGGGCTCAGGCTGAAACTCAGATTACAAAACTTGGGTTCTGATAGTACTCCAGGATCTTCCCACAATTCTCTGTGACCTGTATTTTCCTGCCTTTCTACATACTCACTACACCAGAAGTCACCTACCAGTGTATATATATATATATATATATATATATATATTTATATATACACACACGCACACACACACACACACACCTGGAAGGTGTTTAGACCCCATATGTCATGTGACTTGTTCCAATTCTACACAGCAGTTGAATAAAATTTGAACAGAGATGCTATCTGGGAGATCCTCATCTCAGTGTGCTGCTAGATGGCCAGGGGCTCATACTAAGGTTCTGCTTGTCCTCTGAAGTGGGGTTGGTAAGGTCCATGGTTTGGGGAGATGTACCCAAAATTGTCACCTCTAAGAGAGAGGCTGGCAAAGGGAGGCGGGGGATTAAGCAGATGGCAATTCAGTGCAGAGAAAGGATTAAAATCCTGAAGACCGCATACCACACAGCAAAAGACGTCAACAGCAAGTCTGAAAACTTGCCCCTTCTCTGAGGTGTGTGATGGGTTGCTTGGCATTACCCTGAGCACAGAGTTCAGTGATGTGCTGGGCAGGATTTTGAGACCAAAAGGGCTTATCTTTAAAACGGGCCCAGAGGGACTGGCGGAGCTGGAAGAGACCTTGGTCGCAAAGGGAGTAGGGGAGCTGGAACAGATTATGTGGAGAAAGGGAATGGAAGACATTCTTGACTAGATTCTATGTACCTGTTCAGGGAAGGGATTGGGGAAAGAACTGGAGAGGAAGTGGCCGCTGCCATCTTTGTTGTTGTTGCAGCGGCGGTGGGGAGGGGGGAATTACAGCTTAAGTGGGAGGGTTTTGCTGTTTATGAGTAATGCAGTTATTGTTATGGAAGACATTATGTGTTGTGTGGGGAGGTTGTTGTTAATGTTGAGAGCAGAAGCCACACCATTTCCCTGGGCCCCTTTTCTTCTCTCCATTCCTTCCCTCTGCTCTCCCCCTCACCAGATATGTGTGATCCAAGATGGATTCTAAACAGGGGGGGAAATTACATGCAACTACTGGTACACTGTAGCTAGAATTTCACTGATCTGTTCAGAGCTGGAAGTACAAGATAAGCAATGCCTGCAGATGCAGAGATGCATGTGGCACAAACATACATGCATTTGTATATATATATGCTGCAATCTACTTTTTCCTCATACTGTAAGGAATATTGAAACATGGTATGAGACAGCCTACTTTTTAAGTCCTACTTTATGACCTTTGGCTGTATTATGTGCCGAGTACTTTAAAAAGTGTCTTGGTACTGCTGGTACTTGGTACCTTGGTACTGCTGGTCCCTGTCGGGGAGGCAGGTTGAAAAGGCAGATATGTTGTAAGCAAGCTTCTGCATCCTAGTTCAGTGTCCACTCCTGGCTTACTATGCTTGAGAGCTTTTCTTACAGGAGAAACTCAAGATGGTCCAATGCCACCCCCTGAGTTTACTAGCCCTCTCCTGATTTGCTGACCAGTCACTAGGCAATGAAACATCTCTTGGCATAGATAGATGATCTTTTGTCAGAGTTCTGGAAAAGTTGTTCCCTCTTTCAGTCTGGTATCTCCAACAAATTAACAAGATTTTCCAATCTTGAAATCCTCTTCCTGAAATAATATCAGTGGTAAAAGTTCCCTGGTTTGTGGGTAGGGTTGCCAGGTGCCTGGTTTTCGACCAGAACACCCTGCAGGCTCCGGTCAGCAGTGCTGACTGGGCCGTTAAAAGTCCATTTAGTGCGGGGTTGGCAGGCTCCCTTCCTGGCTTCACGCGGTTCCTAGAAGCAGCAACCTTTCCCTCCGGCTCCTAGGCGTAGGGGCGGCCACTGGGGCTCCGCGCACTGCCGCTGCTCCAAGTGCCGGCTTTGCTGCAGCTCCCATTGGCCAGGAACCACGGCCAATGGAAGCTGAGGGGGCAGCACCTGCAACCGGGGGCAGCACACGGGGATGCTTGGCCACGCCTCCGCCTAGGAGCTGGAGGGGCAGGTCGCTGCTTCCTGGCAGCTGCCTGAGGTTCGTGCCACATGGAGCCTGCACCCCCTCCTGTGCCCCAACACCCTGCCCTAGCCCAGAGCCCCCTCCTGCACCCAAACTCCCTCCTGGATCCTGCAACCTCTCTCGCTGCACTCCTGACCCAGCCCGGAGCGGCCTCCTGCACCCAAAACCCCTCATCCCTGGCCCCACCCTAGAGCCCGCACCCTCATCCGGAGCCCTCACGCCCCTTCACCCCAACCCTCTGCTGCAGCCCTGAGCCCCCTCCCGCACCCAAACTCCCGCCCGCACCCTGCAACCCCTTCTGTGCCCCAGCCCTGAGCTCCCTCCTGCACTCTGAACCCCTCAGCTCCAGCCCAGATCCCACTCCTGCATCCCAAACCCCTCATCCCAGCCCCACCATAGAGCCCACACCCCCCACTGGAGCCTTCACCCCCTCCTGCATCCCAACCACCCTGCCCCAAGTCAGAGCCCCCTCCTGCACCCTGAACCCCTCGGCCCCACCCCCCAGTCCAGAGCCATCTCCTGCACCCCAAGTCCCTCATCCCCGGCCCCACCCCAGAGCTCGCACCCCCAGCAGGAGCTCTCGCCCCCTCCTGCATCCCAACCCCCCTGCCCTGGCCCGGAGCCCCCTCTCACACCCTGAACCCTTCATTTCTGGCCCCACCTCAGATCCCACACCCCCAGCCAGAGCCCTGACCCTCTCCCGCACCCCAATCACCTGCTTCAGACCAGTGAAAATGAGCGAGCAGGTGAGTGAGGGTGGGGGAGAGCGAGTGACAGAGGGAGACGGGATGGAGTGAGCAGGGGCGTGGCCTTGGATAAGGGGTGGGGCCTTGGGGCAAGAGGCTGGGCAAGGGTGTTCGGTTTTGTGCAATTAGAAAGTTGGCAACCCTATCTGTGGGCGCCACCAGAACCCCCAGGCCATTTTGATAGGTTTTAAAAATACAATTATGGACAATTTACCATTGTCTTGGTGGGCTGCTGACCTGAGATGCAGCTGCTTCTGAGTAGGCAAATATGGAGAGATGGAATAAAGGCATACCAAGGAGATAAAAATCGCAACTTGTGGCTTTATTGTGACTAAGAACGTCAAAGGGGAGAAACTTTTCTTTCTTTCCCTGGTCCAAAAAATAATATGCTTTTATTGCCTTTGCAGGGCCTTTTACCTCCACTGGACTTAAATACCCACCTGTGCTTCTTGGGGAGAGGACCCGGAACAAGCAGGGGAAAAGAAAAATGGTCAGGAACAACCTGCTTCAGAACATGCAGAAAGGTTTTGGATGCAAGTCAGACCTGCAGTTAGAATTCCAGAGGTAAATGATGGAGCAGGACAGGGAAGGAAAGGGAAGTGAGGGGCTGAAACAAGGAAGGAAGATTGCTGGTAGTGTACTTTGAACATGACAGGATGATGAGGGAGCAGGATTGACAGCAGCAGAGGGGCTGTTTGAGCAGTTGCTTAGCCTGCTGACCAGCGGGAAGCAGACCCCAGCACCCGTATCTGCCCCTACCTCTGTCCCTGCACAGGCCACTCTGGTGCTCCTATCGCCTACAGGTTCTCCTCCATGCTACCATGTCCTGCAGCCAATGCAGCCACTGGACAAGTTTGGCATGGAGTGAGGAATGAGCCAACTCATGCACTCCTGGAATGGAAATGTGCATTGACAGATGTACCCTGTTTGCCCTATTCACATCTAGTCATTAGGGAAGAAGTAGTACAGTGGTGATGTGCAATTCCATTACCAGTGATGTTGACTGCATGACATTATTGTAGGTTTTGTTTGCACTTTTCACTTTTATAAACATTTGCATTCTTTATTTAGTGGCAGATGTTGTGCCCGTGTTTGTTTTTAATAAAACATTTGTTTGCACAATGCATTGGAAGGTGAGTGCATGGGAAACAACAACAAAAAAGGCAGGAAGTGTAAACTAATGCTTTTAATAAAGTCTCATAACAACAACTGATAAATTGATATGTGTATATCACAGGCAAATCACATTATTCCACATCTTCACATTTCCCCAAGCAAAGCTAGGAGGTGGGCACACAAGGTATCCCTTACTTCTGTTGCTTTCCTGGATCTAGCACCAGTGATCACAAGTGCATTTTCTGGTTGCCTGTACTGGGCCCATAAACCAACACTGTCTTCGACTCACTCCTGGTGAAAACACTCCTCCTTCTTGCATGTGTTGTGCAGCATACAGTGCATCCTAATATCACAAATGGCACTGGCATCCAAATGGTTCTATAGTCAGTGCCATTTTGCCTTCAGTTGGTCAAATGCACATTTTACCACCATCCTGCAGCTTCTGAGTGTTTCAGCAAACCATCTCTCAGGTGCTCAGAAATCAAGGTATGGCTTCATGAGTCAGGGCAGTAGAGGATAGGATGGGTCTCCTAAAATAATAGTGGGCACAGACATCCTTTGATATCAATATTATTGGGAGGGAATAAAGTCCCTTCTTGTCCAAATAGATAAATGCCAGATCTCCTGAGGTCCCTGGCGTGATGGACCTTCCAGTGTAACCTACACTGTATTAATGAACCTCCCTCTATGGTCAACCAAGATCTGCATACTGAGCAAGTAGTATCCTTTCTGACTGATATATTCATGTGCACTATCAGGGGGACACACTGTGGGTCCATGTACTATTGATGGTCCAAGCTCAGTTTGGGAATCCCATTTTTTCCAAGCCTGCTATTATTTTAGGGACATTAGCAATGTTCACCACCCAAGAGTAAGCTACAGCAGTAACTGTCTCACAAGTCTCAATCACCACAGCACAGTTGACTTGCCAATTTCAAAATGATTAGCCACCTGGGGTAGCCAGTTTCTAGAAGGCAATAACAATCCACTTCTAGACTGGTGTGACTTCACTCATTTTCTTTGTCTGGCGCTGGAGGGCAGGAGCAAATTCTGCACAGCTCCATGAAGGTGTCCTTCCTCATGTGGAAGTTCTGGATCCACTGCCAGGTCTACATGACAATGTAGTCGCACTCAGTCTGTGCTTGTGGTCCTGCTCCAAAACTGTCAGGCAGCACAGGGGGATTCTGTAGCTATTAAAACCTGTATCAGCTGTCTCCACTACTCCATACATCCTGCTTGAACTACTCACCATAGCCTGCCATCTCCTCTTCAAGTTTACAAGCCACTGTGGAAAGGCTCTCCACCATGTCTCATGCCCTCTCTCTGTCTCTGGTTGTGGAAATGGTCATTGCATTACAAGTGCCAACAGATGGCACAAGTCATTGTCCTGAGCTGGATCCAGGTCTTGGCACCAGCTGGAACAGAGATTATGGACAGAAGTGAGGAGCATCCAGAGCTTGAAGTGCTTTAGTTTACTGAGTTGGTAGGCTAAGAACACTTCTGCACAGAGGTGCAGAAAGGACAAGCAAGTTCTCCCACAATACATGGCGAAAGAATTCACAGAGTGGTGCAGCTTAATGCAGTGTGTAGAACCATGGGATATACCCCACTTCACACACCATTTATAGTTGCCAGAATGTTCTTCTGTACCTATGCTTTTCTATACTTCCTTTTCTTCTACTCATCAGTGGTCATTTTAGTACTGGGGTAGAGCACCATTTCCTTTATCACAAACTATGGATTACTGACTTCACTGAGAACAGAACTGGATTCTGTAATAGCACACAGAACGGATGACAGCTTCTTATTCTGAATATTTATTATGTTTACTAATTTTCTAATTTAATTTTCCAATTTGCACATTTTTATAAATATATGAGGTTCTCAGACATTTTTTTTACAAAATGGTAGTTTTTCTTTTATGTTCAGAGGCTACCTTAGACTTACAAGCCTTTAGCAATAATATATTGGAAGTAGGAAAGAGAAAAGAAGAGGTGACTAAAAAAAGAAAACTGATCTAGGGTTGCCACAGTTGCAGTCAGCTGTGTCTCCTCAGCTGGCACACCACAAGTATAGGATATGGGCCAGCTGGTTTGGCATTCTCCTTGAGGGCTCTCCAGTTTTGGAACTCACTCCCCACAGGATGGATTTGGAGCTACCCTGTGGTAACCTATGAATACTGTATGTTGGCCTGGCTATTGACCTGTTTATTGTATGACAATATTCATTTAATTCAACAGGAGTTTGTCTGTAAAAACAGGCTGGAGGAAAAGAGATTGCCAGTTTTCAGCAAACGCTTATGATTTGTTAAAGGACAATGCCAGGGTTATTAGCTCTGATGATTTTGCCTGCAGCCAATCTATAAATTTGGTTTTGACCAGCACAGAAAAAGGCCTGTGAACACAGAAAAACAAAAGAACTCTGGCAGGATTAAAAAAGAGAGGGAAGTAGTTGTTTGGGGGCACCAGACTGTGACTCAGGACCCTACTGGGGGTGTTTGAAGAGGCTAGACCTGCCCACTGTCAGGGGATGGCAAGACTTTAGGTAAGATGGACATGTGTGTCGACTGTTTGTTTTAAAATTCTTTTTTTCTCTAATGCTTTGTTCCTACTGCTAGAGTAAACAATGCTTTTGTTTTAATAAGGCTGTTCGGTCATTATACACACCACTGGTTACAGATGCCAGAAGGGAAGAACTGCAGGTGCCTAAGCTCAGTGGGACCTGATGGGTAGAAAAAACTTGATACACTTGATACACAAGTCCTGGTCTAAGATGGGGAGAACTGTGAAATTTCCATCCTGGGAGAGGTAAAAGCATGAGGCCTAAAACCAGAAAGGGGACAGAGGTTCAGATAGACCTGTAACCACAACACCCCCATCTCTTCATAATAACCAAAGTTGATTGACCTTCACGATGCGATATAAGGACAGTTTGTTTTCCCCAGCTGGGAAGGAATGGGAAGGTTCAGGTAGGCAGTCTTAAAGATCTCAAGTATGTTCTTTATTGTTGGGTTATTGCTGGTTGCCATGGATATGCTGAATACTAGTTGGTGGCCTGTTACAGGATTGGTCTAATTTTTGGTTGTGCGTTTAAGAATCGTCAATGAATACCTAGATCACTAATTTTTAACTGGTGGGTGTATCAATCAAAATAAACAAATATCAAAGAAGTAATATCCTTTTTGTCTGACAATGAATTTCTCAGTGTTTAAAGAATATTATTTATTGAGTATCTTTTTAATAGAAAAAGCCATTTTTTATCATAGATTGGAGAAACAGTCTGGCTTCTAACTTGTTAAAAATGTCCCTCATACCTAATTGCAGGTAAGATGATTCCTAGCCAATTGTTTTCCATTTCATTTAATATATTTTAAATTTTCAGCCTTAACTTTTACACTGTAGTGGATGTGAGAATAGAGCAGTAAATTTAGTGTAAATGGACTTGCACAATCCTCGTTGTCATGCTTAAAAATTGACCTTCCTTTGAAGTGGTCCCACAGAAGTCTTATCTTGAGGATTCCAGTGCTGTATTTTAGTTGGAATTTATTGGGTGGACTTAATGTCACACTGCATTGCCTAATATTTATTGTATTCCTCATTGCAAATAAATCTATATATCTAGAGTATCAGCCCTATCCTGAAAAAGTGAACAAAGCCCAAGTAAAAGTTTGTACACAAGAAAATGCATTGCAATGCAGTGGGGCTGGGGAAAGGAATCATTGCATGGTTGTCTACTGCAGAATATAGGGAGAAATGCAGCCCACTGCTGCTTTTATATGTGTGTTTTTACCCATATGGATTTATTCTGACCACACCTTTATTTTGAACAGTATTTATGACAAGAAAGGTTTACTACAAAAAAAGCCAAGAGCACTGTTTTTCCTTACATGTGCTCCCAAAGTCTTCCACATTTCTACAGAAGAAGTGCATTACTTTACCCTCTTCCAAATTACCCTGTGGAGCGGCACTGCAGATGAAACAACTGTATTGCACAGGCAGCATAGACTAATCTTCTATGGATTCTCAGCTGCTTTGCTTTTCTTCCTCCCTGCCACATAGCAGATATTTACCAATTTCTGCCCTTTCAAAACTACATGCATGTAGCCTCAGGACATGACCTCAAAATAGGAGGTAGCGTAAGTGTACACATTTGTGTACAGTGGGACACACAGCAAGTGAGGTGTTAGGTGATACAGCATGATACTACACCCATAGCCCCCCTTTACACTAAATATGTAAAAAATAAATTATATCACAGGACTCCTCAAGACAAGAACATCTACATGGGGCCACTTCCAAGACATGTTAATTTTTAGGTATGAAAACCTTGATCATGAGATGTGAGATCCCTCATATTAAACAACAGATTCTTTTCTAGATTTTTTTGTTCCTTTAGTCTTCCTTCTTCAGAAATTAGAACTACAATAATTAATATCCATTTACTTTAAGTTCTTTAGGTTAGAGGTTGTTTTCTAAGTCTCATGCAATCCTTTTAAATCAAAAATTATTATTCTTTGTTTATTTGCCAAAGTTTGTTTTCTTACTTTTGATCTTTCAGTGGGCTTCTCTGACACTAATTCCTGTTTGTTCTCTCAGTAGGCAGTCTGACCCGTCTATCACCTAATTACCCCTCATTATTGTTTCCCTTTCATCTTCCCCTGTATCTATTGGGTTTTCAGTTATTTCATCTCCTGCTAAAATTGTTCTTTTTTCCAACAGCCAAAAGAATCTGACTAATTCCACTCCATTCAGTGCATAATATTACTCATATTTAATCCAGATCTTTTACACCACCACTAATTAGGCATTTTCTCTGTGCCTGTTCCTTAATCTTCTTAATAATGACTGAAAAGAGAAAACAAACCCCAAACATATTAGTTGGCACTTTCATTCTGCATATTCCCACTATGGAGTGTAATCTTTTTTTTTTTCTTTCAGTTTTTAATATCCGGATATACATATAATTATTTTACTTACTGACATTTTTTAAAAAGCTCTCAGCAGGTCACCATCCAAAGAGGATTTTCAAAGGGTACGTCTATACTTACCTCCGGGTCCGGCGGTAAGCAATCGATCTTCTGGGATCGATCCCGGAAGTGCTCGCCGTCGACGCCGGTACTCCTGCTCTGTGAGAGGAGTATGCGCAGTCGACGGGGGAGCCTGCCTGCCGCGTCTGGACCTGCGGTAAGTTCGAACTAAGGTACTTCGACTTCAGCTACCTTATTCACGTAGCTGAAGTTGCGTATCTTAGTTCGAAGTGGGGGGTTAGTGTGGACCAGCCCAAAGAGACACAGATCCATAAGTGTTAAGAAGTAACACCCAGAAAACTGTCTTATAGCAAACTTTTGTGTATCTTTCAACAGACAAACTAAGCAGGGTAGGGACAGTCTTCTGTAGATTGAGACCTTGATACCAGGTAATAGATGGGATTTTACATAAACATACACAGAGTAAAAAGAAAATATGTTGATTTCAACAACTTTAAGTGACAATATTATGATGACATGTTTTATGTTGAGTGTCTTCTCTGGCTAAGGGTCTGTGTTCATCAGCTGTTTACGCACATTACACTGACTGAGCCAGCTCCTCAGCTGATGTAAATTGACACAGCTCCACTGAAGCCAATAGACCTACACCCCAGTTTGCACCAGCTGAGGATCTTCTAGAACATGCTGGTGATATGCAAAAAATGAGTGTTTCCTCCCTCCTTTTTTAAATTTTTTACATTAATTTTAGTGTTTGTATAGGGTGGTGGCCTGACAGCTCTGGAGACTTGAAGTATTCTGTCCTCAAAAAAGGTACACCATGAGCCAGCTTCCCTATATTGTCCTGCCAATGGGCCTCAAAACTGACCTGGAAGAATCAACTTGGGGGGTCAGAAAGTAGTTAGTTCTTCAGGCGCAATCCATCCTTGGCCTCTTTTCAAAGACAAGCAGCAAGGTGCCAATTAGTACCAACTGTGGGGGTGGATTCACTGTAATTGAGTAAGACTGGATCCACCAATTCACCAAACAGACAGCAGGATGGTAATAATTGTTGTTTACTTCCAAACTGGGCTACTAAGAGCAAAAAGCAATTTCGGAAATGAAGCATCTTCTGACACCTAGCCACGTCTACGCCGGGGGTTAGTTGGCTTAACTATGGCATTCGTGGGTGTGAATTTTTCTAACTTTTAAGTGGCATAAATAAAGGCCTTAAATACAGCCAAGGTTTTAATAGAAAATATCTAAACATTCTGAGGAACCACTCTTTAACTCAAAAAGTCAGTTACATCTTGTTATATATATATAGTTTTGAACAGGCTTTTTCATGAAGTTCTAATGCATAGCACATTCTTCACAATTTTTCAATCTTGCCAGGTATCCTGAGCACCCTCTGATCACTTTGATTTCACTGGGAGCTGAGTATACTCCACAGCTCACAGGATCAACCCAAAGCAGAAAGGGCATCATTAAAGCAGAGACTGTCTTTTTGTGGTGTGTTTGTACAGGGCCTTGCACACTGGGGTCCAGGGCTAGGGCTCCTAGGCACTATGGTAATAATAATACATTATTAATATCAGTAGCAGCTCAGCCTTGCAAATGACCTGCAGGAATATCTTGCAGCAAACTGAGGAGAGGTTTTTTTTTTTCCGTATGAAGAAAATATGTTCTTGCAGTATCAGGGATCTTTAGGTGTCTGTCCAAACCAGTTGGACTCATAGGTTTACATAGTTTAGGAGATAGACACTGAGAACATGCTGGCTGCTATCAGCAACTATATGATTTGCCAAGTATTGCAGTTACACTGTTATGTAAAAGCCATTATACAGTACACATTGTACAAAGAGACATCTCATTTGTCTGTGAATGAATCTGCGTAGGTATGTGGGGAAGTTCACATATTTGTAAGAGATTCATGATTTAAATTGGTTACCAAGGACTAGCATTTATTATAGCTTTAAGATACCACTGTCAGACAGTATTCTTTTCCTTTTTGAAATGGATGAAAAGAAATGGAGGAGAGAAACAGCATGATATAGCAAATTTCACCCCATAAGGTATATTCAAATACAGAATTCTTTTCTGACAGTTTCTGAGGAACAAGGTCAAATATAATTCTAATTCTCCTACCACAATAGCATGAATTCCACTGAATTAACCCTTAGGCTGTCTCCCAGGAGAATAACAGTATGTCATTTTTGACAATACTTAGCTCTGTAAATATAATAATTTATTTCAAACTAGGTGACTTATCCCTCAGAAAAACTAAAGATATACCAACTTGCATGTATTAAAACTAAGCAATTTTTGGTTAGTTGAGCACAGACAAATATTCTACACTTAGCTTTTGTTGTTTTTGTCCCTTTTAACTCAACCAGCCAAACCACATTTTTGGAAACTAGAAAAAAAAATCAACAACTATATCAATTACTTGGCCTATGGCAAATCATGGAACTTTTCAACCTGAAGATATTATTTTTGTCAAAGTTATGACAAGTTTAAAAAAAGAAGTCATATAGACATGTAACTATAGCACTATTTGATAGACCTTACAGGTATACAGTATTTTGATGAAATATAAACATTCGGATTAAAATTTATACCTGCCCAAATTGTCTCTCTGTATAGCTCTTCAGACACAAATTGATATTCTGTGCAGAAATGATAATAGGGTTTGATTAATTATTTGTTTTTAAAAGTATAAAAACAACAATCTGAGTGATACTAAGAGAAGTACTTGTATACAAAGGAATATGACATTTCAGAAAGAATGGCCCATAGTCTGCACCGAAGGCAAAAGCACCCACATTGACACCCATAACAACATCTTTTCAGACTAGACTACCTATTGGCTAAGGTAAAGTATATACTCCTAACAGCCTTGAGATAGGTTATAATAATTTACTGTTATGGGTGTGTTCTGCACCATATCTTCTTTAATGCAAAAAAAAAAAAAAAAAAAAAAAGGCTGGAAAGAGTATCTCTAAACCTTATATGCACAGAATGGACATGACAAATAAGCTGTGCATCTAATTTCTTTGTTGTAGTGGGAGGACTTTCTTTGTCATGTGTAATGAATGCATTGTCTGCATGGCATGAGAGTATGACAGGATTTTTCAATTACCATTTGAATATATTAATTATGAATGCATTCCCTAATGTCTTAATTCAAGGGCAGATTCTTCTGTGGTTGACTCAGCCATTCACCCAGGGGACAGTTGAAATGAACTGCAACCTAAAGACATCTAGATTTTCCTGCCTGTCCACTCAGTTCCTGCCAATCCAGGGTAATTAGCAAGGGACCCATGGGGTTACAGATTCACCTGTTCTCTGAAGAAAAGGTAGTTGAAGTGCCTCTGCCCCCAGAACTTTTTTCCCCCAGCAATGAGGTGGGGGTGTCATCTCACTACATTCTAGTGACTGGAGTTAGGGGAGATCCCCCAATTTGTAAGTATTTAAAATAAATAATAATTTATAAGAAAAAGACTGGTAGTTAAACCAGGCCCAGAATCTATCCATCTGTCCCTTTGAGGTCATTTGCAAAAGAGGTTAGTTCCAGCCCCAAGGATGTAGAATTTCAAACTTTAAAATTTCAGCTGCAGTCTTAGGCAACAGATACATTCAGCTACAGAAGGTGGGGAACTCATTTACAAGCTACCTTCTGTGGATCTTTTCTTCTCATGGCTGACTAACTTCTTGCCAGGATAGGCTGGCAGCATTCATGACTTTGTGATGCTAGTGTGGCATGGAAGTCTGCGGATATAATCCACTGGACTGGGAGTAAGGCTGCACACTTATTTCTTCTTGTATAGCTGATCTGAAGAAAACAATTAAGTCTCCATGGGTCTTACACTTTTATCTTCCATGAACATGAAAATTTAATATAAATACATTGACCATAACAAATGCTCTAAATTTTCAGTGTATTTGAAGATTTTTAAACCGAGAGATGATACGCAACTTGTGCTAATTTACCAGATGGATTTTTTCAAAAAGGGTTAAAAGTTTGGGATTCTTTAGACATATTTTAAATGTTAGTTTTTCACCTAATTCGCACTGTCTTAATTAAATGACCCAGATGACTCTCTCTTCTAGTCTGGTATAATATTTGCAGCTACAGTTAGGTGGATTTTATATTTTGAAAAGTATAGTTATTATTTATTTAGCTTTCTGTTGAATTGCCCTATTTTCCACAGCAGTTGGGTAATGATAGAGCCACAAGTCAGAGGTATTATTCTGGTGCTTTACTGTCACTTAAGAACTGAAGGGACATGGTAACATCTAGCTTTCAGTAGTAAAAGTCAACAACATTAAGTCACGTGGCTGGCAAACATTTTTCATAATAGAATTTGATTGTTGTATTAAAATAAAACTGGAAATTAAAAAATCTTCTGACAAAGCTATATAAGCAGCAATGAGAATGCACACAAACATTATAGATACTCTTATACAAGATAAGTAGTACTTTATTCCAGAACTGGTGCTATTGATTTCAGTGGGACCCAGAGAATAAGGTACTACTCAACATGACTAAATCAGAATCTGACCCTTAATTATTAACCTCTCAGTTACGATGGAATTTCTAAGGTAATTATTAAAAATCACTGGCATAAATAAAAGTAAACAAAAAAATTTGTTGAGGCATGGTCAGTTGGCCTACAGACCACTGGCCAGATTTTGATTTTAGCTACACTGATGCAAATCCAGAATAACTCCGTTTACTTCAGTATTGACCTAGCTGTTTCTCTCCTCTTATAACAATAAAAAAAAGTTGGAAATCTGGAATCAGTGAATTTATTCCAGATTTACACTGGTATGACTGAAAACAGAATCTGAATCCTATTCATACTGCTGGTTCTGGCAGTTAGGAAGGTGTCTTAAGTCATAAATGTGACATTCAGTTTGTGTGGTCATTGGCCTCTATTTCAAAAACTGATAACTCAAACTTATTTTGAAATATGTTTCTATATAATTCCTCTCCCCTTCTACCTGAAGCATTAACTTCAGTGCTTTTCATAAACTCTTTCTACATTATGTAGATACAGTATATTTAATTCACTGTCATTGCATTTTACAGACAAATATGTGTTATGGATATTTCTCAGTAAAAACACTTGTCTGGAGACTATATACTGGTCAAGATTATTTGGACTCTCTAAAGTCTAACATTTGACTTAGTTCGATGTTATGATATAGGCTCCCATTTGATGCAAATTCTTTTGCGGAGAAGCATGGCTTTGAGAAACTTAGGAATGTCTCCTACATATCAATTAGTTTCTACGTTTTTTAAAAATTATTATTGAAAGTTATAAGTCAGCAGAGTTGGGAAGAAATGCCACTAAAAATCATGGCTAATCGATATTTTCAGTTTCAAAATCCATGTAGTTATTCTGTTAGTCAACAAAATTGTCACTTCTGGATTTCACATCATCGCCGTATAGGACATTGTTGACCACAAGATTAATAATAGCAGAATTCTACCATTGACATATTTGATGTTATCTTGGATGATAAAATATTCTCAGCAAAACATGCACAGCAAAGTAAAATCAATGTTTCCAAAGCTGGTTATCAGTCAAGTTATCTTGTACATGATAGAATGCTAGTAAAGATGATAAATAAAAAGGGAACAGCTGTAAGTAATTACTGAGGTAAGATGAAATGTTCAGCAAGCTTACATTTGTGAGTCAAAAAAGAACATCAGTCTAATTTCAAGTAGTCGATACTGAATTTATTCTTCAAGGTAAAATCTTCTATTTATAATAAACTTTTGATGATTCATCATAAAGTATCATATTATCCATTCGTAATTCAGCACATATAGCCTGGATTTTGCTAGTGACTCTCTTCAAAGATTCTGTATGCATTTTAGAGCTCCTGAAATCCCTGTGGGCATGAAAGGATTGATAGGCAGTGAAGTCAGTGAAATTCCTCTGTGCAGGGGGAGCAAGATGCAGGGACCCACATAGGAAGTCTCCACTCTCTGAGCACCACAGAGTTGTGTTTTGTGGGGTCCCTTCTATCCCTGTCATACTGGTGACGTGAATGGCTGGCCAGTGGTTCTGTGACTAGACCAATCCACTGACCAATCTCTCCTATGTATGTGGTGCAACAGTTTCTAAGGTTGCTGCAGATTTGAGGGGAGACGTATTACTTCCCACCTTGACCCTTGAAACTCCCAGGTGCAGGGTATGTATTCGGGCTGCTCACATGCAGCTTCCAGGATGTAGCCACAGTAGCATAAAATGGACTGCTCTTGACATCAAACATTTTTAAATGTCAAAGCTTCTTAGACAAATGTTAAAATGTTTGCAATGATTTTTTTTTGCAAAGAGGTCAGCTGGATTTTCAATTTTAGACAAACTTATTTAGAGAAGAACGAATACTTATATTTTTCAAGAGAATTCAATTAATCTTTCACTACTCTTCAGACCAGATGCTGTAGAGTTAAGACAGATGTTTCAGGGGGAACCATGACAGCATAACTCATATAAAATCATATTTTATCCCAAATAGTTCATTCAGACATATAGTGTACCTGCTATGTTTTCTGTGCTGACCCTGCTCTAAAGATTATTTCATCTGAACCTTGCTCACCATGACAAAGTTCTAATGAAAACCATGCACATCTCTAAAATTCCACATTTGATCAATTAGCTTTTTAGATGCAGAATTAAAGAGAATATTTATTAAGGGCTCAATTGTGAAACCTGCTGTGTGTCGGTGTAGGGGAGTTAGGGGGTGTAAGGAGACCCCTTACTTCCCTGAGTGGGCTACCCTCATTGCCAGAGCCCGTGTGATCATGTACAGAGCATTCTGATCATTGGATCACCAATTAAATTGCCTCAGAGTAAACCTAAGGGGCAAAGCTTTGCCTAATTGATAGAATGGTATGGACTGAGAGCCCAAAAGGTTAATTAGCTCAGAAAAGGCACAGGAAGGAAGTATGGAGTGAGGAGATAGAGACGGGCAGGTTTTTGAGAGTCAGAGCCAGGAGAGCTTTCTCAGGAGGGAGTTACTGTCTGTCTCCTCCCTCCTTGGCTGAGTGAGCTAAGGTGGTGGGGTAACACCATCAATAAATTGCACAAGGTGTTTCACCAGAAGAAGGCCTCAGAGCAGTCTGTGGCTAGAACACAGACAGAAATGGGATGATGCCCTGTCATACTGGGGACTTGTCTGGGAGTATAGCTGGCATGAGGGTTCAGTGGCCAGGACCCTGGAGGAGACTCTGCAGTGGCTGGTGGAACAGTAAGAGGAAGTTGCCAGCAGTCATGCCACCTGGAGAGGCAGATATGCTCACCTGGCAGAAGCAGCAGCAGCAGCAAAAGCACCTGCAGGACTTTGTACTAGGACAAGTGAATGTGCAGCAGCAGTCACTACAAAGGGCAGCCCTGATGAGGGGGGCAGAAGTGACAGTGGGGCACAGGGATGGGGCTTCTCTAAGATGGGCCTTGTGGATGACCCCAAATCATTGCTGGGAAGGTGTGTAGAGAAGAAGTGGAAAGAGCTCATGACAAGGACTTGTACCCTTACTTTTTACCAGTGTGAGCAGCAGGGACACGCCAAAAGAGACTGTCCATATGTGCAGTGTGGTTTCGCCAAGTTCTGTGGTTGGGCTGGGACTTGTTGCCAGGGGACAGAATGGAAACTGTCTATCATTTTTGTGAGGATGGGGAGGAAGCATTGAAGGGGCCTGGTAGACATGGACTCAGCTTGCTCTGTAGTCTGGCAGCAGTTGGTAAAAACTCACTAGATGATTCCAGTTGTAAATGTGAACATTGCATGTGTCCATAGGGATAAAAAGTGCTGTCCTATGACAGAGGTACCCTTGGAAGTCTGGGGGAGGTTCACTTTGGAAACAAGTAGGGGTAGGAGATAGGTTATTCCTTCCCATTGTGTTTGGCAGTGACTGCAGGCCCTTCCCTTTGGGAAAACAAGTGGTTGTTGGGGTGCCCCAAGAGGGGGAAAATATCACCACGATGCGAGGAAGTGATACCCAAGGAGAAAGGAAGAGACAAAACAGAGGTAGCTGCCTCTAGACAAGAAGACACAAGCCAAGATGAAAAGGAAGAAAAGGAAAACAAGGTACTGTAGAAGGTTTTACATTGTATTAGATGGGAGAATAAAAGCCAGGACATAAGGAGAGACCCCTGAGGGGGTGTGGAAGGATGTAGGCCCAGTGGATAAAGATAACCTGGACTTGTTAATGGTGGTTGAGTGGCCATCCTCTCTTCTCCACTGGTGCACGAAGTGGAAAAAGCTCAGGTGCATTTTGGAGGGTTAGGAGAACCAGGAACCCTGAGTAACCAGGTGCCCATGGTGTGAGGACTTGAAACAGAATTTTGGAGGCAACCTCCATCCGCTACATGTGACTTCTGCAGGTAGAGAATGGATGGACCCTATCAGGAGGGCCTGGATGATCACCCTGTAGATGGAGGGAGAACCCTGAAAGGAAGCATCTCCAATAAGGAAGGGAGAGCATGGGGTAAGAAAAATCTTTGTCAGGTAAGGTGAGGGAGAGATGGATGACAGAGTGCAGGGCAACAGCACCTGTACCAGCATTTGGATCACCAATGAAATTGCCATGGAGTAAATCTGAGGGATGAACTTATGCCTAATTTATAGATTGGGATGGGCTGAGGAGAACCTACAAGGTAAATTATCTCAGAAAGTAGAAAAGAGACAGGAAGGAAGTGCTCAAGGGGGAAAGAGAGAAACTGGCAAATTTCTGAGAGTCAGAGCCAGGAAAGATCTCTTGAGGGAAGATACCTTCTGTCTCCCTGTCTTTAGTGAGCTAAGGACTATATGCTTGTCAATACTGAGCTGCACAAGTTTGCAATGGCTGTGGGGAAGATACTCTAAATAAATGTAATGAGATGTTTGACCAGAAGAAGATCTCTGAGCAGTTTGTGTCTAGCGAAAAGATAGGAGCAGGACTATGCCCTCTGATGTGTGGCAGTTGTTTTGTGGGTGATATCCCCCTTTCTGTGCAGTTAGATGAGGAATGGGCAGTGCCTTGGTTTTTGTCCCCAACTCATTGGCCAGCTGTCCCAGCAAAAGGACTGGTGAAGATTAATTCTTCCCTGGAGGAAGAGAAATGCAGGAGCCAGATCATAACTCTGACTCTCAATCTGGTTCCTCCCCTGCTCCGGGATGGCTGAGCTACATGCTGATCCTTACTTGGAGTGCATGGTAAGATTACAAGCTACCACTAATGTTGCCTGTTCCTGATTGGGTGGCTTGTTCTCTTTCTCTCTCCCACCCTACTCTCAAATGTCATTAGTAGATGAACATTGTGAGCTGAATCTTGAATAACTTTCTGCAGCTGATCAGCACCATGACTAAGTGGGTGGAATGTGTGCTTTTAGCATCACCATCAAGGAACCATGCACAGCAAGGGGCTGTTATTGCATTCTCCAAAATGGTTTGTGATCATGGTCATAGGCAAGATTATGAATGGAAAGATTTTGTGTGTGTGTGTGTGTGTGTGTGTGTGTGTGTGTGTGTGTGTGTGTATATATATATAGACACACACACACACACACACACACACACTTACTTCCTGAGTGCTTCTGTCCTTTGGATTCTAATTAAATCAGCACAGAAGCTTGATTTAATCAAACAAGTCTGAGCTAATATGAATGCTTTTTAGGAAGCAACTGTTAATAATAATAATTAATGAAAGTGAATTTTAACATGCAAAAATGCATCTCATGTAATTTAGAGCTTGAATTGGATGATTCTTCTAATAGAAAAATCCCAAACATAACCCAATCTACTACAAAAAGGCAAAATTAAGACTAAGTAAAGAGATTGTGTCATACTATAGTAATTGAATTGCAAACAGCTAAATCTAAAATGTCTAAGCCCAAATCAAGTATATTCTAAGCAGCTTGACCTAAACATGAAAGGAAAAACAAAACAAAACCATAAACCAACAAGGAAAGTTGCTTCCAGTCATAGAAGTGACTTTTCTGTATGTACGTATTTTAACTTGTGTGTGTGTGTCATCTTAATGATATTTTATCCTTAAAGTTATACAGGACTAGATTCTGCCATCCTTACTTCATAAGGATGAAATCAATAGAATTAGTCACTGAAGATGGTTTTATTCCACATGAGTAAGGTCGCCAGAATGCAGCTTCGAGTAATTTATTTGACTTTGAGTTCTGTAGATATTTGTTTATATAACACCATAGGTATCTGTGATGCTATACCAGGGGTAGGCAACCTTTCAGAAGTGGTGTGCTGAGTCTTCATTTATTCACTCTAATTTAAGGTTTCGCGTGCCGGTAATGCATGTTAACGTTTTTCAAAATGTTTAAGAAGCTTCATTTAAAATTAAATTAAAATGCTGATCTTACACCGCCAGCCTGCTCAGCCCGCTTCCAGCCTGGGGTTCCGTTCACCTAGGCCTGCAGTGGGCTGAGCGGGGCCTGTGGCCGGGATGCTGGCTGGCAAGGGGCTGGCAGCCGGGACCCCAGACCTGGCGGGGGGGGGGGTTCAGGGGTCAGGGCAGAGGGCTGGGTGGGGGGGGGGGGTTCAGAGGTCAGGGCAGAGGGCAGTGGGGATGTGGGGGTTTCAGGGCAGAAGGCTGGCAAGTTCAGGGGTCAGGGGCTGCGGGTGTGGGGGGGTGCAGGGCAGAAGGCTGGGTGTTGGGGGCAACTCGAGGTCAGGGCAGAGGGCTGGGGTGTGTGTGGAGGTGCAGGGCAGAGGGTTGGGTGTTGGGGGGAGGTCAGGGCAGAGGGCTGGGGTGTGGAGGTGCAGGGCAGAAGGCTGGGTGTTGGGGGGAGGTCAGGGCAGAAGGCTGGGTGTTGGGGGCAACTCGAGGTCAGGGCAGAAGGTTGGGGTGTGTGTGGAGGTGCAGGGCACAAGGATGGGTGTTGGGGGGAGGTGCAGGGCAGAAGGCTGGGGTGTGTGGGGGGGTGCAGGGCAGAAGGCTGGATGTTGGGGGGAGGTCAGGGCAGAGGGCTGGGGTGTGGAGGTGCAGGGCAGAAGGCTGGGTGTTGGGGGGGAGGTCAGGGCAGAGGGCTGGTGGGGGTGGGGGTGCAGGGCAGAAGGCTGGGTGTTGGGGAGAGGTGCAGGGCAGAAGGCTGGGGGGTGTGGGGAGGTGCAGGGCAGAAGGCTGGGTGTTGGGGGGAGGTCAGGGCAGAAGGCTGGGGGTGTGTGGAGGTGCAGGGCAGAAGGCTGGGTGTTGGGGGCAACTCGAGGTCAGGGCAGAAGGCTGGTGTGTGTGTGGAGGTGCAGGGCACAAGGATGGGTGTTGGGGGGAGGTCAGGGCAGAGGGCTGGGGTGTGGAGGTGCAGGGCAGAAGGCTGGGTGTTGGGGGGAGGTCAGGGCAGAGGGCTGGTGGGGGTGGGGGTGCAGGGCAGAAGGCTGGGGGTGTGGGGAGGTGCAGGGCAGAAGGCTGGGTGTTGGGGGGAGGTCAGGGCAGAGGGCTGGTGGGGTGGGGGTGCAGGGCAGAAGGCTGGGGGTGTGTGGAGGTGCAGGGCAGAAGGCTGGGTGTTGGGGGCAACTCACGGTCAGGGCAGAGGGCTGGGGGTGTGTGGGGGGGTGCAGGGCAGAAGGCTGGGGGTGCCCCCTGCCCTGAGCGGCTCATGGCAGGGGGCTGGGAGGGATATGCCCTGTTCCACCCCCTTCCCCAAGGCCTGTCCCTACCTCTCTCTGCCTGCTCTACGGAGCAGCGAGCACGCTGCCGCTCGGCTCCCCCTCCCCTTCGCAAGGGCCATCGCTGGCAGGGAGAGGGAGAGGGAGGAGGAGGGGCTGGAATGCACCATGCTGGGGGAAGAAGCGGGGGTGGAGGGGAAGCTTGGCTGCCGCAGAACCAAGCTTCTGCCTCCTGCCCCCCAGGGGAGAGCAGTGGGGGCGGGGGTTCCGCCCCACTCAGCCCCCCCGCCCACTGCTCTCCTCTGCGGAGGCAGAAGCTTGGTCCTGCAGCAGCCAAGCTTCCCCCCTCCCCCGCTTCTTCCCACAGCTTGGTGCATTCCTGCCCCTCCTCCTCCTCCTCTCACCGGGCAGGCAGCGTGCCACTCAAAATCGGCTCGCGTGCCGTGTTTGGCACGTGTGCCGTAGGCTGCCGACCCCTGTGCTATACAGGCAAATAAGTGACTTTCTCTGCTCCAAGCAGGGCCGGCTCCAGGCACCAGCCTGGCAAGCAGGTGCTTGGGGCGGCCACTCCGGAGAGGGGCGGCACGTCCAGGTATTCGGCGGCAATTCGGCAGACGGTCCCTCACTCCCACTTGGAGCGAAGGACCTCCCGCCGAATTGCCACCGCAGGTCGCGATCACGGCTTTTTTTTTTTTTTTTTTTTTTTTTTTTGGTGTGTGGCTGCTTGGGGCGGCCAAAACCCTGGAGCTGGCCCTGGCTCCAAGGAGTTTAATAACTAAATGTGATAGATCAAGGGATGACATTACAAAGAGGGGTTGGGGAGGCACATGGAAGGAATGCTTCATATGTCTGTAGATTTTTATTAACAAATGTGATTTATTTAACACTTTATGACAAATTTTAATTCAAAACAAAAATATTAAAACATATAAAATGTTAAAGATCTAGCAACAAAAATATTATTCTGAAAATACCAAAAAAACCTCTGTGCTTTCAGCATTGTTCTTTCAAATACTGTGTTTCTTCACTAGAAACCTGTCAGCTGCAAAGCTTCCACATTTTAGGTCCCATTCAGTTAAAAATCCATTATCAATGTCTTTAAAACATGTGAAAACCTTGAATAGCCATGTAGCCACAGAGCACTCACTGTAAGTACCTAGAAATAAGAACTCCAATTTGTTGTTGTTTAAGAGCCAAATCCTCAGCTGGTGCAAAATGGTGTAACTTCATTGCCCACAGCTATGTACAGAAGCTGATGATCTTGTCCAAGTCCACAGTCACTGCAAATTATTTTGTTGTTATACATCCATAGAGTGGAATATTATATCTATTAATTGTTCTATTATAATTCTTTATTACAGGGAACACAACTTTTAAAATTTATATTTATACATGATAATATGCTGGTCTCTCTATTTAAAAATATCTAACTCTGAATATTTAAAAGAAAACTAGGAGTCAAATTCTGGCACTATGTGAAAGAAATGGCCTCTAAAGTGCAGACACATATGGTGAAGAAATCATACTGTTTCCTGCCTGTAGTCTGGCCAGCAGCAACCCATGGACCACATATACATTATTCCTACTAGGAGTACAGGGCGTTATGTAGAAGGGCCAATGCTGGGTTAGGGGACATAAGTGCAGGAACATGTGAACTATACTGATCTATAGACCCCACTCTGGAATGTTCCTTTGTGGCTCCTGCAGATGCTGTGATTTATGGGAGAATGGACGTAATTGGGTAGCCAATTGTGCCCTGTAGTTCTGGGTGTGGGTTTCCTTGCAGTCTGCAGTGTGTGGAACCTGCCAAAATTTGGCTCCAAAACTGAATTTGGGACTAGATCTTTCTCCAACTGAAGTCAGTGACAAAAATTCCACTATTTCAATGGTCTAGAATCAAGACCTTAGTATTCATCCCTAATAAGGACAGAGTATTTAGTTGTGAACAAATCACTGATGTGATATATTAACTTAGTAGGACTTTTGCAGTGTAGAAGTGAAAGGATTTTCACCTCCCAACCCTCCAAGGTAGAATAATTAGAACATTTTCTACTGTGAGCTACAGTTTTAAAATGTCAGATTTAGAATTGCAATGGCTTGACAGTGTCTATTTAATAAACACCTGAAGTAAAACATTAGCTAAGTTCTGGATCCCAAATATAACTCTCAATGACACTTCTTTAGCAAATGCATAGTTATATTTTTAACTGCTAGCATGGTCTCTGTACAAGTGGGTTTGATCAGAGTCTCAGGAAGTAAAAATCCAAAATGGCCAGTGTCACGCAGCTCAAATGCAAATGCATAGGGGATGCCATTTTTGTAGGCCCAGTCCATAGAACTACCAGAGCTCACATCTGGGGAAGAAAAAAAAGTATCATGATTTGTTTGAAATATACTGTTATCATAATATTGTATTTAAGACTCTTACTGAGTACTTACAACTCAGGGCCTTATCCTCCAAGGTGCTGAGCACCCTCATCTCCCAGAGAAGTTCATGGGCATCCAATATCTCATGGAAGGGACTTAGCATCATATATGATTAGGCCCACAGTTAACATGGGGAAAATCTAATAATTATCTTTTATGTAAAAAGACTTTCACACCAGGAATATTTTTCTCTCCATTCTCTTTTCTCCTACCTCATTTACTGAACACCTATAGTATAGTTCAGAACACTGCTGTACAGAGCTTCAAGGACGATGCTGTCCCTGTCTCCAGGTGATTACAATCTAAGGCCTCAGCCCTGCAAAAGTGTCCATCCATACAGACCCTTTCTTTGCATGGTCCAATTGACTTCAATTGACTTCAATTGGACTCTTCATGTATGTAAGAACACATTGCAGGATCAGGGCCTAAGAAGACAAAGTAGACCAGGGGTAGGCAACCTTTCAGAAGTGGTGTGCCGAGTCTTCATTTATTCACTCTAATTTAAGGTTTCGCGTGCCGGTAATACATGTTAACGTTTTTTAGAAGGTCTCTCTCTATAAGTCTATATTATATAACTAAACTATTGTTGTATGTAAAGTAAACAAGGTTTTCAAAATGTTTAAGAAGCTTCATTTAAAATTAAATTAAAATGCTGATCTTACGCCACCAGCCTGCTCAGCCCGCTTCCAGCCTGGGGTTCTGTTCACCTAGGCCTGCAGCGGGCTGAGCGGGGCCTGTGGCTGGGACGCTGGCTGGCAAGGGGCTGGCAGCCGGGACCCCAGACCTGGGGGGTGTGTTCAGGGGTCAGGGCAGAGGGTGCAGGGCAGAAGGCTGGGTGTGGGGGGGGGGGGTTCAGAGGTCAGAGCAGAGGGCAGTGGGGATTTCAGGGGTCAGGGCAGAGGGCTGGGGGCGTGGGGGGGGGTGCAGGGCAGAAGGCTGGGTGTTGGGGGCAACTCGAGGTCAGGGCAGAGGGCTGGGGTGTGTGTGGAGGTGCAGGGCAGAAGGCTGGGTGTTAGGGGCAACTCGAGGTCAGGGCAGAGGGCTGGGGGGTGTGGAGATGCAGGGCAGAGGGTTGGGTGTTGGGGGGAGTTAAGGGCAGAGGGCTGGGGGGTGTGGGGAGGTCAGGGCAGAAGGCTGGGTGTTGGGGGGAGGTCAGGGCAGAGGGCTGAGGGGGTGTGGAGGTGCAGGGCAGAAGGCTGGGTGTTGGGGGCAACTCGAGGTTAGGGCAGAGGGCTAGGTGGTTGTGGAGGTGCAGGGCAGAAGGCTGGGTGTTGGGGGCAACTCGAGGTCAGGGCAGAGGGCTAGGTGGTTGTGGAGGTGCAGGGCAGAAGGCTGGGTGTTGGGGGCAACTTGGTCAGGGCAGAGGGCTGGGGTGCTCGGCTCATGGGGGTGCTCCCAGCCCCCTGCCCTGAGCGGCTCATGGCAGGGGGCTGGGAGGGATATGCACTATTCCACCCCCTTCCCCCAGGCCCGTCCCTACCTCTCTCTGCCTGCTCTATGGAGCAGCGAGCACGCTGCCGCTCGGCTCAGCTTTGCTCTGCTCCGCTCCCCCTCCCCTTCGCAAGGGCCATCGCCGGCAGGGAGAGGGAGGGGGAGGAGGAGGGGCCGGAATGCACCATGCTGGGGGAAGAAGCGGGGGTGGGGGGAAGCTTGGCTGCCGCAGAACCAAGCTTCTGCCTCCTGCCCCCACAGGGGAGAGCGCTGGGGGGGGGGGTCCTGGCCCCCTGCCCCACTCAGCCCCCCCCCCGCCCACTGCTCTCCTCTGTGGAGGCAGGAGGCAGAAGCTTGGTCCTGCAGCAGCCAAGCTTCCCCCCTCCCCCGCTTCTTCCCACAGCTTGGTGCGTTCCGGCCCCTACGCCCCTCCTCCTTCTCCTCTCACTGGACAGGCAGCGTGCCACTCAAAATCGGCTCGCATGCCGTAGGTTGCCGACCCCTGAAGTAGACTAAACTTTTCCTTTAATTTTTTCCCCCCCAAAATAATTTCCATCCTTTCTCTATTTTCCATGGTTTGCTCAGTGCATAATAACATTTGCAAGGATGGTGGTGAACACTGATAAACCTCACAGAAGAAATGTGTTCCTCATACGTTTTCCTTGCCTCTATATTTTAATTATCATATATACTTAGATAAAGATTCTTTTATAGCCTATTTTCTTCAATATGATCCTAACCATTAAGTCCCAATGCTATACTTGTGACATGGCAAAAGACTGTATAGTTATAACACAATCTTATCACTCTGCTGAAGGACTAAGCACAAAGAGAAAGTGAGTTGTGAGGAAAGGTGAAAAATGCTTTACTGAGCACATCTGTATCAGTAGCAGAGGAAATACAGAAAACTATCTTGCTATGTTTATAAAATGCTGTTTTAAGCCTGTCCTAACTGAGTAAATTCAGTCTTCAAATGGTTATCAAATCAAAGGGTCCTAGTGTTGTAGAAAACTATTGAACTTTTCCCTTACTAACTTCCTGAGAGAGCTCAGCTGACAAACATTGTTAGTTAAAACCCAAGCTTTAAAGATCCTTTGCCCTTGGGGGAAGAATAAGCATTTGAATTCAATATCATTTTTTTTAAAAAGAAGATTTCCAAATACTGAAACACTGGACATGTTCCTTGTCTTTCTTCTTTTCTCTCTAGAAACTGTTGCATTTATCTCTGCCATTGCAGATGGATTTAATCAGTTACATCTTCCCCTCTGCCTTCCCCACCTGCCACAATTTGATCAAAGTTCACTTTAGACAAGATTTGCTTCCTTTGTTATAGTACAGGCCACCCCATATACCATAACTAGGTCAAAGTAACAAACCAGTTTATGAGAGAAACTTACACAAAGTGCTAGAAGCAGGGCCATATCTGTATCTGATACCATAAGCGGACTGAAGAGCATTAACAGCATTATAAGCTGCAGATTCCTGTGTATGGGAGGAAACAATAAATACTTTAGACTTCACATTAATTTCTGTAATAGGATTGGAACTTCAACTACAGAACACTTACTCCTAATGCAATACTAGGTCGGATGATCTTCCTAATGCAATACTAGGTTTTATGATCCTGTGGAGCCTAAGTTATCATATTTTTCAGGAGAGCTGGCAGTTTTTCAAAGAGACAATATTAAAGACAAAACAGCTTGCTATCTCACTGTGAAGGAAATATAACAAGAGGCCAATATGGCTGCCTCAGAAACTTTTCAATCACCTAAAAATCAAAACGGAACCTTGCAAAAAGTGGATAGGTGGACAAATTGCTAAGGATAAGTACAAAACAATACTCAATAACAGAAGCAAATCAGAAAGGCTTTGGCACAAGTACTGTAAGTTACACCTAGCAAGGGACATAAAAGGCAGTAAGAAAAGGTCCTATAAATATATTAAGAGCAATAGAAAGATGAAGGAAAGTGTAGGTCCACTACTTTCCAGGGAAGGAGAGCTAATAACAGATGACACCAAGAAGGCTGAGGTGTTTGAAGCAAAATAGGCATTAGTCTTCTATACAAAAATTAAGTGTGAGCAGATGCTTAACACAATTAATATTAACAACAAGGGGGAAGGAACACAAGCTTTAATAGGGAAAGAACTTGATAATGAATATTTAGATAAGTTTAGATATATTCAAGTTGGCAGGGCCTGCTGAAATTCATCCTAGGGTATTTAAGGAATTAGCTGAAGCAATCTCAGAACCATTATCTTCAAGAACTTATGGAGGACTCATGAAGTCCCAGAGGACTGGAGAAAGGTGTTATATTTGCCTATCTTTCAAAAGGGGAACAAAGAGGACCCAGGGAATTATAGACCAGTCAGCCTAACTTCGATACCTGGAAAGATACTTGAACAAATTGTTAAACAGTCAATTTGTAAGCATCTAGAGGATAATAAGGTGATAAGAAATTGCCTACATAGATTTGTCAATATCATGCCAAACCAACCTCCTTTCCTTCTTTGTTGGGATTTCTGGCCTAATGGATGGGGGCGGGGGGAAAGCAGTAGATGTGATCATCTTGATTTTAGTAAAGCTTTTGACACAGTCCAATGGGACATCATAAGCAAACTAGGGAATGGTTTCTAGATGAAATTGCTATAAAGTGGGTGCATGATTGGTAAAAAATGTGCACCGAAAGAATAGTTATCAGTGGTTCACTGTCATATGGAGAGGAGGGGTACCGGGGGAGTCTCTCCTGGGTCTGGTGCCTACTCAACATTTTCATTAATGACTTGGATGATGGAGGGGACGGTATGTGTAACAGAGTGCTGGGCAACAGCAGCTGTACTATAACTCTGATCACTGGATCATCAATTAAATTGTCCTGGAGTAAATGGGAGGGGAAAAGGTGTGCCTAATTGATAGATTCGGGGTGGAGTATAAAGGGCTATAAGACTAATTAACCCATAAGCCCAAAAAGTATAAAAGGCACAGGAAAGTAGTGCTTGTGGGGAAAAGAGATACTGGAAAGCTTTTGAGAATCAGAGACAGGAAAGAGCCTCAGGGGGAGTGACCTTCTGTCTCTCCACTCCTTGGCTGAGGGAGCTAAGGATTATATACTTGTAAATACCGAGCTGCGCAAGTTTGTAATGGTGGTGGGAACACTGTAAATAAAGTGCACAAGGTATTTGCCCAGAAGGTCTCTGAGCAGGCTGTGGCTAGAAAACAGACCGGAGTGGGATGACATGCTGTTACGCTGCAGACTTGTCCGGGATCTGAACTGGTGCAAGGGTTAGATGGCTTAGACAATGTAGGAGACCTGGCAATCATAGGTGCTGGAACTAGGAGTGTGGGGGGTGCTGCAGTCAGGGCCGGCTCTAGGATTTTTGCCGCCCAAAGCAAAAACAATTTTGGCCGCCCCCCCCCCCCCCGTTTTTTAATTACCCCACCCCCGGCCCCGCCTCAACTCCGCCCCTTCCCCAAATCCCCAGCCCTGCCTCCTCCCCCCAGGCTCTCAAACCTGGGAGGGAGGGAGGGGGAGAAACGGCGCCCGCGCCGCGGCCACTCGGAGTCTCCCCCTCCCTCCCAGGCTTGAGAGCCTGGGAGGGAGGGCGAGTAGCGGCGCGCGAGCGGCAGCAACAGCGGAGGTGACCTAGGGCGGCCGGGGCACATTTTTAGGGGCGGCATTCTGGCGCCGGCCATGCCGCCCCTAAAAATGTGCCGCCCCAAGCACCAGCTTGTTTTGCTGGTGCCTAGAGCCGGCCCTGGCTGCAGCACCCCCTGACTCGAAGTAGTTTCCATTCTATACATGGTTTAGGGTTTGGTTCAATGGCTCACAGCACCCCCACTATATAAATTGTTTCAACACCCCTGCTGGCAACGGTGACGAGACAGCAACAGAAGATGTAGAAGACTCTGCAAAGTTTCCAGCAGTCACACCATCTGGAGAGGCAGGTATTGCTCACCTGGCAGGAAGAGCTGGAAAAGAGTCTGCAGGACTTTATATGACAGCAATCAGGCACAGGGACTGGGTCTGTATAAAATTGGTCCCATGGACAGCCCAAGTGCACTCCTGGGCACCTTTGAGAGGGTGCAGGCTGGAACGGAAAGTTGGGCACTGTGGCTAGCCTCCCTCCACTTTGATTGGGGAAGCTCCCAAGTGGCCTATGTGGCTCTAAATGACAAGCAGGCATAAGACTACAAGGTGGTTACAGGTGGCTATGAGGTGGTTACAGGTTAGACAAACACCTGTCAGGGATGGTCGAGGCTAATTTGGTCCTGCTCTACGAAGGGGGGTTGACTAGATGACCTCTTGGGGCCCTTCCAGCCGTACATTTTTATGATTCTACAATTTAATGGATAAACACATTTTTCACAGCAAAATGATTTTTGTTTGCAGCAGTGTTGTTGTAGCCATGTTGGTCCCAAAATATCAAGGAGACAAGGTGAGTGAGGTAATATATTTTATTAGACCAACTTCTGTTGGTGAAAGAGGCAAGCTTTTGAGCTGCTCTTCAGGTCTGGGAAAGGTACTCAGAGTCTCACAGCTAAATACAAGGTGGAACAAATTGTTTAGCATAAGTAGTTAACACACATTAGAAGACCATTCAAGGTAATGTGGCCAGGTAACACCTCTGCACTCAGAAGACAAAAAAGTAGGGTTAGTGGGTTATGGATTGTTGTAATAAACCATAAATCCAGTGTCTTTATTAGTTACATGATTTTTAGTGTCTACCAAAGTTATGAATTGAAGTTTCGGGGCTCATCTTTTGAAGGCGTTGTGCTGGTTTCCTTTGAGGATGAGAACTGAGAGGTCAGATATGGAGTGACTGTTTTGTGAAAAGTGTTTACACATGGATGATAGGTTGTTTTTGTCTTTTATCATGTTTGTGAGTTCATTTGAGAGTATAGTGATTGTCTGGTTTCACCCAAATATTTGTTGTTGGGGTATTTAGTGCACTGGATGAGATATGCCACATGTTGTGATAGGTATGTGTAGGGCCCATGGATCTTGAAGGGTGTGTTAATTATTGTATCAATGGAGATGTCTGCAGGTTTTTGCATCTGTTATAGCAAGGTCTGGTACTGCTTTGTGTTTGTGGATCTTGTACTGTGGGGAGTTTTTGAAGGCCAGAAAATGGGAAGATTTCTTTCAGGATGTGTTCTTCACAGACCATGGGTTGTAATTGTTTAATGATACCCCATATGGGTTCCAGTGTTACATTTTTTTTTTTTTTGTCCAACAAGTAGGTTATAGAAAATTTGTTTTGGACTGGGCATGCAGCTCAGCCTATATGTGGCTTTTCACTGGAACAGAAACTACTTTTTATCCTAGAAGAAATTCCAGTACACTAACTTAGAATCCCGCAAGTGGTCTTTTTTGGTTTATAGTTGCCTCTGTTGGTTTGTAGTGGAAGAACTGTGCTGCAAGAGGTTCCCAGCCTGTGCTCGTTTCTCTCCCAGTCCCATAAGGGGGAGAGAATGCATGGAGCTAGGAAATGAAGTTAATGCTATAATGAGCTCCTGTGGGAAATTCAACAGGTTTGGAGGTGGGAGTGATCCTATGCAGACTGGCCATTTCCCAGCTCCGCTCCTGCCCAACCACTTACCCCAAAATACAGAGACCCCCCAGCTACATGCCATTCTTTGAGATCTGTGAAAGGGGGTGGGGGTGCCACTTGGGCCTATTTCTCCTCTGATATGTGCTTGCAATCCACCATCTGAAATACATGTAGGGGAGTGGAAAAATGCTGTGGTTTCACATGGGTGACCTACCACCGAGGAATAATCTTACAACACCACACCAGGATGTATGTCATGGAAGGGAGAAAATATTGATAACTGATATTCAATTTCAAGGTTCCAAGGACCCGTATATCAAAAAATGCCCCCCCCCCCAAAAAAACCCTGTTGAAAACATTATGGAGAAATTCTATTGCAATATTATTTTAAAAGTAGGATAATATTGTACTGATTCCTGTTCAGATATGGCAACTGAGTGAAGGTCCATGGTAAATGACCATAATATGCTTCCAATATAAGGGAAACAAACACCTGGATGTAGTGAGTGCACAGTTCTCAGGCTACCAGCAATGTGTTCACTCCATCTGTTTGTGCCATATATAGAGAAGGAAGGGAACAATTTTGAAATGCTTCATATGCTATATAGGTCTGATCCTGAATGATACTGACAATCAAAATTTCCAGCATCTTTCAAAAGCAGGCCCTGAGAACTTGCAATATTAGCAGATTTCAGCAAAGGGAGCTGCGAATACTGAAACAAAGGATTGTATAGAAAAAATATGACTAGTAAATTAAACTTTAAAAAAACCCTACAGATTGAAATAACTGGTGCAGACATTTACCAAACAATAACTGAAGTCCAACTTCCCTTTAAAGATCTTAACATAACAGGTTTCAATTGAAACTTAATAAGGGAGTTGTCTAAATTGGAGCCGAATATCTATGCACGTTGTTACCAATATACTGCACTCTAGTTTCAAAGCATCACTGAATAATTTACCACTTTAACTGAAACAACAGCACACTAGTGTGTAGTGAATTGGACAGAAGCATCTTTGCTTTCTGCTCAGGAATAATTAAGGACCCTATTTACACTAAATGTTCCTAACCCCTCATGCATGTGGAGGCCCCTGGAACAGCTTTCACTTGCTGGCCAACCTCAACACATGAAATCCATCTGGACCAATAAAGCGTTTTCAGTCAACCACAGGAGAGATATAAATGGGATGGAAGCTTCATTATAATTCTGCTTTCCACCTCAGTACAGCTCTTCACAAAAGTTCAAGTGAGCTGAAATCTTACCATATTTGATTATGGTAGATATTTTAAATATTGAAAATCAATACATCTTGAAGCATTGCAAATTAAATGTTTGGTCATGCTGCAACTCCTTATAATCCTCGTTTTTAGCTGTTCTGGCTTCTTGAATCACTGATAGTTTGCTTCACTTCCCAAGCATGACATCAGACACAGGAAATTTTCAGGAGTTGGAGCAATTAAGTCTTAACAGAAATAGTGTCAGGAAAGATCTTTTAATTGTCCTAATACCCCCCCCCCCAAATAAATGCTGCTGAGCCCCTCAGTCCATACACCAGATCCATGCAACTAAGAGAATTCAGTTTGTACTGTATTATGATGGAGGAGGGGTAAAACCTAAGTGAAGCTGGTGAGTATGATAGCGCCCTACGTTCAGGATAAAAGTTAGGAGCTGTTAAGCTCCTTTTTGGAGTAAGATAGCTGAAATAATAGGAGCCACAATCCAAAAAAGAGGCATCGGGAAAGGCTGGTCAGACGCTGAGCTATGTGGGTGGAGGGGGTTTTGTGGGATACTAAATGCAAATGCAGCAGGTGGGTATTATTTGGTGGAGGGGTTTGTGTCTGTGGACAGAAGCAGACCTCAAGACAAGCACCAGTAATATGGCCTTGAGAGAAAGTCAAGAGGGAGAGATCTTTGGACAAAGTGCTGGCTGAAAAGAGGCTTGGTACTGTAAGCAAAGAAACTGTCCCCTGTTTAATTTTATACGAAGTCTGGGAAACTGGACTTTTATAAAAGCTTTGTAAATAAACAGGATTGCATGAAAAACCCCTGACTCCATCATCAATTTCTCCTAAAGGAAACAACCCACAAGACCTTAAATATTGGCAGATTGCTCAGATCAAAGGGGGTAACAGTATTAGCTCAGTGAGCTGCAATATTAGGGGTTAGAAGCTTTATTTCTGGATGAAATTTAATAGCTGATAGGTTTCTATATTGTTAATAAGTTCAAACTTTAAAATATCAAATCTTTTTTCTGTCAAGTATTTATACCTCTTCAGTTCTTTCAAACATATAGAGATAGACTTTCAGCTAGGTGCATGGGGATTTAGTAACAGCTTCCATTAATATTTAATAATTTACAATAACACTAATTAAAACTCCACTGATTAGCCTATAAATTACTTTATAGAGATTGATGGAAGAAACTATCCCATTCTAAGTAAGTCACCATTAATTCAATTAGAATAAAGGTTACATAACCAGTATAAGACTGTAAATAGAGCTGAAATAAATATAGTTAAATATGACGTATTAGAGAACCACGTCTGCTCTCTGAACAATAACAGAAATAGCATAGAAGGGATGTAATCTCCAAGAACTATTGCACTTACCACACAACTGAAATTTGGAATTGTTGCATACTTGTAAGAGTATGGATACAGCAACATCTGAGCATATGCATGAAAAGACAGATAGGCTTTTATTTGTTTCCGGCGTTTGCGAAGAAAGTGAGCTACAGCCTTTACTTCAGGCTCAGACTCGGGAAAGGGACCACAGTACGTATCATCACATGGGTGAAAGGAAGCCCCCTCATCTACACATTGAAAAAGAAAAATAGCAGTGAACGTTCACAAACCGCATGTAACGATCCAATTCTGGCTTACCTTGTGCTCATGGAGAAGCCTAAAAAACAGCACACAAATTGCCATCCTACTTCTGAAAACACAGAGAACCTGCTACCTGAAAAGAATGAATGGAAGCAAACAGCCAAGAAATCAGTGGAATAGAATGCATTTTTATCCACTAGGCATATATCCTTGCCACAAAGATGACACAGGCCTCCCCCAGGAAACTGGAATTTCAACTGGCACATAGCAATACATTGATCAATTCAGAACTTCCATTCTTCATGCAAACTGAATTTCACTGTTTACGGTAGGATTATAAGAATCTAGGATCTTATGAGATTACCCTGTTTACTATTGGAGATATGTTTATTTTCATGATTCATTTAATGCTGTAACTGGAGATGAAATATCAAGAAAGTGCAAACTCTTTGGGACTCTGGAAAATAGCTATTTCTTGTAGCTGTAATATTTGACAAGACGTTTAGACAGGATGCTCTTGAGGCTTAGATGACTTGGTGGCCATTTGCTCTGCAGGGAGCAAACCATCTGCCCTCACCATAACCACTGCATACCCACGTTTGCTTAAGTATAGCTATCTTTTCAAATCCCAGCTCATGATCTTAGCTATATTCATTTTTGAATCTGCAGTTGGGGCTGGTAGCTTTTTTCCATCACTTCTGTAAGTGCCACCCCATTTTAGGTATCAAGCTGAGTAGCCATTACTATTATATTTCATGTTATTAAGGATTCCTGCAAAGCCCTGGTTTCCTTCCACTTAAAGTGAAAGACACTTATCATACAAAAGAAATTTATGAAAAAAGTACTTAAGACCCTGGCAGTAGCAAGGAATATGGTAGTCATAGTGTTATTGCTCTGCAGCTCTCTGTTAAAATGTGTAGTTGTCATGTGAAAACAGACTTCATTTACTTCAGGCTAAGCCCAGAACCTGAGCTGAGGCTAAGAAGTGCTCAGTACAGCTCAGGAGGAAGGGTACAGAGGTGACTTTCGCACTTCCTGATCCTGCAGCCTCCTGGGTCCCTGGCATAAATTAGTGCAGCTTGAAGGCTTGTCTCTATAATCCCAAGGAGCAGTTCCAGATGTCTGGACTCACTAGCATAAGGGATCCATGGACGTGGCCCTTTTTTCTAGCCTTGTCTCCCTACAATCAGGTGGGGTGGCTGGTGTATGTGCCACTGACATCTTATTGCCACCCTCAACATTCTAGTATGTTGGGGGGAAATCCTCAAATGTCTAGCCTGGCGGGTTAGTTTTAGGCAAAATCTGTGTCCCAATTTAAAAAAAAAACCCAAACCTTGTGAAACTACTGAGATTGTTTGGTATTTTTATTTAAAACAAAACCAACAAACAATCTCTCTGTGAAACCCATCAAATTTTTTGCACAACTTTTGCCAAAATAGGCAATGGTAAGAAAATTTTCTTGTTCAGTTCTTTACTGTAGGAAAATTGTTTTGAAGAACAGATCTACTTTTAAGGTAATGTAAATTAGAGAGGAACTTAAAAATGCATTTCAATAGTGCCTTGACATGACTATACTTTCATTGCCAGACAGAAATCTTGTCCATAATAAATAAAAACAATGTGTAACCTCCTGCTTCCAGATAAACCCATATCTATACTATAAATTAGTTTTAATAATGCCTACATGCTGACTGAACAACCCTGAAGAAGGCTCCTCCCTCACATAGAACCAGTGCAGAAAACAGGATGAAGAGCAGGCTCTAGTTTCTTTCTCTCTCTCTCTCTGTATAAGAATATATTTTTCTAAGCTCTCTTCTTATAATGAAGTTGTCCTGTGAATGAATGACTTCGGATAATGCAATGAGCTCACGAGTTTCCATACTGGAAGTTCTTCAAAGTTACAGACAGAATTGGGGGAGGGGGAGAAATACAGTAAACGTCAACTACTATCAAGTGTCAAAGCTACAGTCACAAGGAGAAAATAGAAATACAGTAAATGTCAACTATCTGCCTGATTTTTGTATCCTGCAGTGTTTTATTGAAACAGTCAAATCCTTCAGAACACACTGCAGATGTGCAAGGCCCAAAATAAACTGGAAATGCTGTGTTCACACAGTGTGGAAGTGTTGAAATGAATAGAGCTCATTTTCGTACAGAAGCATTGAGGTGGGATTAAGGGTGAGATAAGGAACAGTACAAGCCCCAAACTTGCTTGCATCTCCTACTTCTGCCAGTATGAGGTAATCTTCTCCACAGCCCAGCTATATAGCAGGCCTTGGGTGAAAATTCTGCCCCCAACTCCCAGTTCCCTATGCTAAGTGTTAGTGAAGCCCTTTAAATTGTGTTTGGTTTATGAGATGAGGATTTGTCCCTAAGTATTTGCCTAGTGTTTTTTTTTAAATATTATTTATACTATAAATAGTGCCTAATGGATCTGCATGAGGATCAGGAGACCATTATGTTAGGTGTTATATGCACACATGTAATAAGACAGTCCCTGTCCTAAAGAGCTTGCAGTCTGTATACTCTATCCTTTAAAACTGTTGCCGCTTCTAGTGTTGACTTTGGTTGCCCACTCCATACTTTAACTTAAAGAAATAATTGTGTTTCCCATGAGCCATAGGCTGCAAAGTGAAATTTACTAAGATCACTGATAAATTTTCTTTTTCAGTCTTCACAGAATACAAAGCAACAGAGTAAAATATAGCATCAAAGAGCTACATTAGAAGAGAAAAGAAAAGACGGTGGCACAGCAGTGTCACTTAATTCAAAGAAGAAACTCCTGGTACCCAGCCATTTGGGTGTCACACTTGGGCAGGTACTACACAAAAATAGGATTTGTGCTCACAACGTACGTACCCAGAGGCACCCATATGCATTTCAAACCCTGCCTGCAAACTGTAAACACAACTGACCCAATTAAGGAGTTTTAGAATCTACCTTCTGAGAATTCACAGTGCAGAACTTTAAGCAGATCAGGACAATGTAAGCATGGAAATATGATAATCCTTCACCTCCACTTCAGTCAGGGTAGTGAGAAGACTGAGCACGTGACTTGGAGTAAGGAACTTCAGAGTTCTAATCTTGTCTCTTTCACTGACTGATTTGTTTATCCTTGGGCAAAATACTGAACTTCTAATCAGTCTCATTTTTTGTTTCTGAAAAAAATATTTTCTTCAAAGGGATGTTCTGAAGATCAGTAAATTGCTATTTGTATAGAAGTCCCTTTAAGGATGAACTGGGGTCTCATTAGGGAGCAGTCTATGTATTTGGTGGAGCGAGGAGCAGGACTGAATGAACATGGGGAATGAATTCTGACTTAAACTGTAAGCCCATCAGGGCAGGGATATGTTGGTTTTGTTCTGTATAGGGAAAAGGACATTGCAGGAACTAAATAAATAATAGTCATAATACACAAAGCAGTCCAGATAGCATTGTTACAGGGCAACAAATCCATTCTGCATAGAAAAGAAAGATTTCACTCATTCAGAAAAGACAAATGTCTTTCAGAACCAAGGAACAGGAATTTGTATTTCAATGCAGAGGTGAGGGGCAAGGGAGTTAAGGGAAACTGAGATAGATCAATTGGGGACTGAAAAAATGTGAGTGGGTATTAATAATATAAGATACAATAAAATATTCCTCCAATGATATGACAAGAGAACTGCCCACTCCAACGTGAAAGCAATAGTTTCTTTTGTGCACATACATTTGTTTTTCAAAATATCTGTGGCTAGTGGTCATAAATTTAAGCAAAGAATGATGCAACAGCATGGGCTGTATCTTTGGATTAGTTCGGCTTTGCATCTATACCCTAAAATTGCCCTAAATCTGGGGGTCAGTTCTGGGAATCCCTCTCCCCTACATGGGGGATTCTCAGGTTGCATTGACCTGTTATAGCTGCTCCTATACCAACCCCCTCCCTGCAGCCAGTGGAGTGAGTGGTCCAATTTAGGGGTGTTCTACACTAGAATATTAGATTAACCCAGCTACATCACTCAAGGGTGTGAAAAATCCACACTCCTGATGGACGTAGTTAAGCTGACCTAAGTCTCCATGTAAACTGTGCTAGGTTGATGGAAGAATTCTTCCATTGATCAAGTTACTGCCTCTTCGGGAGGTGTATTACCTGTGCCAATGGGGAAACCCTTCCTGTCTCCAATGAAATGCTACAGTTGGCACAGCTGCTACAACTGTGCTGGTGAAGTGTTTCAAGTGTAGACAAGCCCTTAGTGATCCCAGAGTGGCAGAAAAGCCCTTTGAGGCCACAGGTATCCATTTAGGGCTTGTCTACACAAGGACACTCAGGAAAATTAAACCACATTAAACCCACGTGTGTATGTCCTTACTCAGAATTAAAGTGTCATCAATTAAGTTTACCTTAATTCACTTCCAAAATGGAGAAAGCTAAACCAAATTAAGGCCACTTTAATTTTGAATAAGAGCATCCACACCATGGTTTAACGCTGTTTAACTTATCTACTTGAAATTCACACATTTAGTTAATTTGGATTAATTTTCCTGAATGTCTCTGTGTAAACGAGTCTTAGAGTAGCCTTAAAGTTGCTCTAAATTGCTCCAGAGAACAGCACAGATTTGTCCAAAATCAGGGGAGCACAAAGATGGCCTTTGCCTCGTCCCTCCTAAGCACTGTCGAGTGCCTCTTTATCACAGCTCAGGACATGGGCCCATGTTTAGGCTCTAGCACAGGAAACAAGTGGGAAGTAACAGACTGGAATTGGGTTGGAGGGAGTGAGATGGTAAAAGCAGAAATATTAACAAGATAGGCAGTATGGGAGAAGAGGAATGGAAGCAACAGTATAAAATTTAAACAAGTAGATTTAAGGGCTCATAATATATGCAAAAGATGGTGTCAAAAACTGTAAGTGTATTTTACTTGATTTTCTAATGTTTCTGTTCTGTCCTTCCTGACTTGCCATCACTATGATTAATACTGCTTGCCCAATTTACTTTTCTCCATAAAATTTGCTAAATTATGTAGAGATAAAAATAACAAATCACTAGATGGCAGACTGTGGAGCCCTTACTCCTAGCAATGACTGAGCATTTCCTCATGCAACTAGTCTCACTGCAAGTAATGAGACTATTTTTATTATTTGTATTACAGTAGCATCTGCAGGCTCCAAGCTGGATCAGACCCCCAGATTTAGGGCATTCTTTCAAAAAAGAACTAGATACGTTCATGAAGGATAGGTCCATCAATGGCTATTGGGCAGGGATGGTATTCCTAGCCTCTGTTTGGTAGAAGCTGAGAATGGGTCACTTGATGATTACCTGTTCTGTTCATTCCCTCTGGGGCACCTGGCATTGGCCGCTGTCAGAAGACCGGATACTAGGCTAGATGGACCTTTGGTCTGACCCAGTATGGCCGTTCTTAAGTTCTTATGTTGTGCTAAGCACTGTATAAATACATAATAAGAAACAATTCCTGCTCTTAAGAATTTACAGTCTAAATAGACAATTCAGAAGGAGGGGAAACTCAGGTGAAGAGACTTACCCTTACCCAAGGCCACACAACAGAAAGGAATAGAACCCTGGTCTTCTAGGTCCCACTCTAATGTCCTACCTACTGCACCACTACTTGAATATATAGGTATATGCCCATTTACATGTATAAAGACTCTACAATCTAGATTATAAAATGCCATTTCCAGTTCAAGGGATCCATTTCTAATAATCTGCTATAATTCATTATTTTGAAATTAATCTATATTAAAGCAAAATTTAGGTCAGTTTCTGTTATAAATATTTATATAATAGAGTTTAAAATTAATCTCTATAAAATTAAAAGTAGCTCTTTGTTTCTTTTATAAACCTCCACTAATAGCCACCTTGGACTACTAAAAGATACTTTGTCTCAGCAAGGCCAGCAAAACATCTGAAGTCTCTAAGCCAAAACATTTTAGAAACATAAATAAAAAAAGTTAGGAATTAAAAACAAACAAACAGATCAGTTAACACCATGAGCCACATTCACCATTGTGCACCAGCTCATTCTAGCAACACAAAGCAAGCTGTAAGACTGGCTTAATTGGCTTCTTAAACTGGGTTTACAGCTGCTTTGCATCACTGGAGCAGTGCAAAGCAATTAGTGCAATCTCCTTTCTCCACTTTTACCAAATTTCCCAGATAAACTCTACCTTGGGGTGAGATGTGGCACCTGATAAACTTGGTTTCTTTTTTGAGAAGTTAGGAGGAACATTCACAATCTAGCCTACAATATAATGCAGGGGTGGCCAAACTTACTGATCCTCCAAGCCACAAAGGACAATCTTCAGAAGTTCAAGAGCTGGGGCGTGCCTGCTGGGGCTTGGGGCTTCAGCCCCACTACTGCTGAAGGCCCAAGCCCTGGCAGGCATGCCCTGCGGGGCTGAAGTCCCAAGACCCCCCTCCCGCTGGGCAGAAGCCAGAGGGGATGCATGGGGGAGCACAGGGGGTCATGTGCCCCCCAAGATTTTTGCCAGGATTTGCTGGCCCTGCTCAGTCGCATGGTGCCACAGGACCCCCTCCCTGCATGGCAGCTGCTGGAGCTGGCAAACTGGGAGCTACGCCCTTCGGGAGAGGCAGCAGCAAACAGCTGGGAGCTGCAGGGAGAGCAGTTGCTTTTGTTGCTGCCTCTCCCAGCGGAGCTAAAGGAGCAGCCCCTCCCTAAAGCTCCCAGCTGTTTGCTGCTGCCTCTCCACATGGAGCTAACACCTGGGGGCTGCTGAGGGTAAGGAGTGTGTGATTTAAGCTGTTCGGGGGAGCAAACCGATAAATTGTGTCTCCCACTCTCAGCAGGCACCAGTCATCTCTGGCAGAAGCCACTAGCTCCACTACCCTGCTGCAGGGTAGAAGCCCTGAGCTCCCCGCCCCCGTCTGGAACATGGGGAATGGGCAGGGGGTGCCCCATGAGCTGCATTTTAACGCATGTGGCTCGTGAGCCATGGTTTGGCCAATGGGACACTAGCTTCAATCTTAACTATGGAGAGTCTACTGCTGCTGTAGAATTTTCTGATCTATTCAGTGCTCTGGACAGTTAAATCCAGGATGACATTGTTATCCACATTCAGGTTATTTCCAGACTTACCACACCATTTCACTTTCCAGTTACGATTAGCATCTACACCATGGCAACGAAACTGTGAGTTCTTTGACCTTGTTTTTCTCCAAAATCGATCCTAGTTATAATTTTTAAAATAATGAAAATAATTGACTACATGTTGATAAAACAACTATGTACATATAACAAATCATCTATGTTGAAGATGCTCAGTGCAATATTTTAACTTTCTTACAAGTCAATTATATCCTTAGGTTACATATAATAAAGTGGTGGATCAGATCATTACAGCATTCAAATGAGACTTCTGTCTATAGTCATTCCATCTTTTGGATCTTAATATGTTTTCAGAAACATTGGCCAAACTACTTACATTGGTCCAGCTAAAATGGTATCCATCCACATTAAATACTGGCATGATGTAGAAATACAGCTGATTTAGCATCCTTCTCATGGCGGGATCACTCTGATATGTCTGAAGAGCCTAAAGGAGGAAGTAAAATAGAAGTAGTTTCTATAATAAACTGACTGTAGGCAGTTAGTACTACCGCACGGTTTACTTCTGTAACAGGGGCTTGGCCTTATTGCATTACTGCTATTCCAACAACTGTGCTTGAATGAAGTATTGTCTGTCCATAAATGAGACTAATAGCAACACAGTAATGAGAATATATTCAGAAAATACTTTCAAAAGGAGATCATCCTATTGTTAGTTAATTTCAAACAGACAGGAGAATACTGGAAACTACTTGCTCTAAACAGAAACAAGTGCATTGAGCATTGGTGAGATGGCTGGGCAAAGGAGCTAAAAGTCAATGGACTAGAGCCTCGGCTGACATGAATCAGTGTAGCTCGCACTAAGTCAATGAAGTTATGCCGATTTGTACCAGCTGATTATAGCACTTAATATTGGTGAGGTCATGACATATGAAAAGGTATCTAAAGGCAAATGATAATGGTCACATCATATGTGAGACAAAGATCTCTTAAATTCAAAACCATCAACCCAAATTACTTGTCCACTTACAATTGGGCAAATCCTGTAGCCTGCACCAAGCCTGAGTACCATAGGTTGAACCAGTAACTGAAGGTGGAGGAAGCAATTCTTCACCTCTGCCAGACGCAGGAATGCAGTAGCCCATGCATGTGCTGCGTTCCTGAACAGAGTTCTGGTTGGTCTATGTATTTGCAATTCCACCAGCCCCACAGATTCTCCTCCATTGTATGCAGAAGTGTGCAATCCTTGTGTAACTACCACCATCACTGGGCATTAACTACAGTGTTAAGGCTCCAACACAGTAAAATGCTTAATCATGTGCTTAACTTTGAGGGAAGAAAGTGTAACACATTGAACATAGGCTACATAGGCATGCTCCCAGCATCTGGCCACCCTGTGCAATGTACCCACATCAGTTCTATTCTACTGAAGGTCCTCAAGGCCCACACAGGAGTTGTGGTGGGAAGAGCAGGATTTACTTAAAATTGATGAGAGCTAAAATTGTTACTCACAAATGCTAGGGCTACAGTATCAGGTCAGGGAATTTAATACCTATGCAGCTTGGTCCTGCAGATGCTCCAAGTGTGAAGCTCCCATTGAAGTCAAAGGATGTTATTCTGTGTGATGTAGCTACAAGAATGCTCCCATAAATTCACAGCCAGGGATATTTAGGTTCGATATTAAGAAAAACTCTCTAACTGTAAGGATAAGTACGCATTGCGACAGATTACCAAAAAAGGGGTGGAATCCCTGTCACTGGAGGTTTTTCAGAACAAGTTTGTCAAGCGCCTGTCATGGATAGTCTATGTATGTTTAATCCTGCTGCAGCATGGGGAGGGAGATGGACTAGATGATCTCCGGAGGTCCCATCCAGCCTCTTCATTTCTACGGTTCTATAATTGGACTTGTCTGGGGACAGAGGTACTGGACACAACTTTTCCTCTATAGCAACCATGTTATTGTTTCTATGATCCATTTTTCTATACTATCTTTGTTAATATTAGAAAGCCACTTCAAGGCTCCCCATCAACATGGTTACAAATCTTTGTATTAGTGACACGGCTCTGCTGGACTAGCAAAAGATAATTTTGTCAGAATGGAAGGCTATGGTTACTCCTGCAGTGATGGCTTAGAAAACCAAGACCCTGATCCTTTAGACTTAAACATTTGCGTATTTATGCAAATTGAAGTAAATGGGGCTACTCATACATGTAAAGATATGCATGTGCTTAAGTCCTTGTAGGATAAGGGAAATGATAGATGCTGTAAAAGTTCTGTATTGCAATGAAACAAACTCAAAATGTGGGTTAGAGCAACTGAGCATCTCTTCCAGGCTTTTTTGTAGGGAGAGAGGATTTAGTTGGGGAAGGGATAGACTTTTTTGCCGTCTTATGTTTTCTTCTCATTACCAAATGCTATCAAGTATGGTGGAAATCATGTCCCTATAATGAGGATTTCCATGTCAAAGATATTGAGTTTGAAATAGTCTCTACTTTTTGTTTTCTGTATAGTGTTCTTAGGCTTCAAGTCACATACTGTAATTGTGCTCTTTTATAGGAACTGTTTTTTACCTTCAGTATTGCGATGTATATTGTATTACCAGATTGACATAATATGATACATACTCTTTAAAAATCACACTGTAGTGCTTTTGGATGTCAGATTCTTCCTCAGCAGGGCACCCAAATAATATTTATAAAATATAAATACAGTACATAACAAAATTTGTCATGAAAACTCAGAGAAAAAATTAAAAAGTAAACTGACAAGGGTCATATGCTTTAAATTATATGAATAGTTGTAAAAGGGTGGCCGGCCATCTTTGCAGGACCAGGAAGCCAGGGGGTAGCCAGTCCTGTTTAATTAGTTCCACCCTGCCACACCTGGGTTGGGTACAGGAATTAAAAAGGGGGGAAGCCAAGGAGCTAGGGACTGAAACTGGATCTGGAATGTATGCCCAGCAGTGGCAGTCATAAGAACATAAGAATGGCCATACTGGGTCAGACCAAAGGTCCATCTAGCCCAGTATGCTGTCTAGTGGCCAATGCCAGGTGCTTCAGAGGGAATGAACAGAACAAGTAATCATCAAGTGATCCATTCCCTATTGCCCAATCCCAGCTTCTGGCAAACAGAGGCTAGGGACACCATCCCTGCCCATCGTGGCTAATAGCCATCGATGGACCTATCCTCCATGAATTTCTCTAGTTCATTTTTTTGGACTCAGTTATCAGGCCTTACGGCAATAAAAAAATGCTGTCTTCATATGTACAAATCATTGAATCAATAAAATTATATTTCTAATAATAGAGTTAGGGCTTCAAGCGATTAAAAGAATTAATCACAATTAATCACGTGATTAATCGCACTGTTAAACAATAAGAAAATACCATTTATTTAAATATTTTTGGATGTTTTCTACATTTTCAAATATATTAATTTCAATTACAATATAGAATACAAGGTGTACAGTGCTCACTTTATATTTATTTTTGATTACAAATATTTGCACTGTAAAAAAACCCAAAAGAAATAGTATTTGTCAATTCACCTAATACAAGTACTGTAGTGCAATCTCTTTATCATAAAAGTTACTTACGAATGTAGAATTATGTACAAAAAAACTGCATTCAAAAATAAAATAATGTAAAACTTTAGAGCCTACAAGTCCACTCAGTCCTACTTCTTGTTCAGCCAATCGCTCAGACAAACAAGTTTGTTTACATTTGCGGGAGATAATGCTGCCCGCTTCTTGTTCACAATGTTACCTGACATTGAGAACAGGTTTTCGCATGGCACTATTGTAGCAGGTGTCGCAAGATATTTACATGCCAGATGCGCTAAAGATTCATATGTCCCTTCATGCTTCAACCACCATTGCAGAGGACATGCATCCATGCTGATGATGGGTTCTGCTCGATAACAATCCAAAGCAGTGTGGACCGACGCATGTTCATTTTCATCATCTGAGTTAAATGCCACCAGCAGAAGGTTGATTTTCTTTTTTGGTGGTTCAGGTTCTGTAGTTTCTGCATTGGAGTGTTGCTCTTTAAAGACTTCTGAAAGCAAGCTCCACACCTCATCCCACTCAGATTTTGGAAGACACTTCAGAATCTTAAACCTTGGGTCGAGTGCTGTAGCTATCTTTAGAAGTCTCACATTGGTACCTTCTTTGCGTTTTGTCAGATCTGCTGTGAAAGTGTTCTTAAAATGAACAACATGTGCTGAGTCATCAGCTGAGTGTGCTATGACATGAAATATACAGCAGAATGTGGGTAAAATAGAGCTGGAGACATACAATTATCCCCCAAGGAGTTCAGTCACAAATTTAATTAACGCATTATTTTTTTAATGAGCGTCATCAGCATGGATGCATGTCCTATGGAATGGTGGCCGAAGCATGAAGGGGCATATGAATGTTTAGCATATCTGGCACGTAAATACCTTGCAATGCTAGCTACAAAAGTCCCATGTAAATGCCTGTTCTCACTTTCTGGTGACATTGTAAATAAGAAGTGGGCAGCATTATCTCCTGTAAATGTAAAACAAACTTATTTCTCTTAGCGACTGGCTAGATGAGAAGTAGGACTGAGAAGACCTGTAAGCAATAAAGTTTTGCATTGTTTTGTTTTTGAGTGCAGTTATGTAACAAAAAAAAAATCTACATTTGTAAACTGAACGTTCACAATAAAGAGATTGCACTACAGTACTTATATGAGGTGAATTGAAAAATACTGTTTCTGTTGTTTATCATTTTTACAATGCAAATATTTATAATAAAAAATAATAATATAAAGTGAGCAGTGTGCACTTTGTATTCTGTGTTGTAATTAAAATCAATATATTTGAAAATATAGAAAAAAATCCAAAATATTTAATAAATTTCAACTGGTATTCTATTGTTTAACAATGCGATTAAAAATGCGATTAATTGCGATTATGTTTTTTAATCGTGATTAATGTTTTTGAGTTAATAGCGTGAGTTAACTGCGATTAATTGACAGCACTAAATAGAGTTAGTACAGATGGGGATACAGGTAGCATTAGTTGGGATCTCAGCACATATTGGGATAACAGGGAATGAAATGGTGGACAAGGCAGCTAAAAGCGCTGTAAGAAATAGACGGACTGACACAGAAATACCCTTGAGTAAACAGCAATTCAAAAGCCTAGTGAAGAAAAATTTAAAAGAGGAATGGCCAAAAATTTGGATCAATGAAAAAAGAGGAAGAGGAATTTTTGAATTGTGTTCTAGAGTTGAGGATAAGGACATACTTCAGGGCCCTGATTGGACAAATGAAATGATTTTGTTTAGAGTACTGACTGGCCATTATGGCTTAAACAATTTCCCCCCCCCCGAATAAACAACCACAAAGCTGGGCTATGTGCGTGCTGTAACTGATCACCTTTTATGTGTTTGTAAGGGCTTTGGTAAAGGAAGGGAAAAGTTACATTATGTTATTTAGTAAAAATATGGGGGAAATGCGATTGTATTAGAAAGGTGTTGTTACGTTACCTGAAAGACACAGGACAGAACAAGAGAATGTGAACTGCTAGCTATTTAGGGGAGTATAGCTGGTGGCAGCTATAGACTATCCAGTCAACTCTGCTTTGACATGGGGGGAAGGGGAGAAAGGCAAGGGCCGGCTGCGGAGGAGCGTAGTCAAGCTGGGTTGTGGCTGGAGAGTAGAGTAGGCTCATGAAACAAGGGGACAGACTCCAGGGAGGCAGTCCCGGGGCTGGTATTCCAGAAGAGAAACAGGGAGCAGGAGCATCAGGGAGTTCCTTGGGAGAGGCTGTCAGGGGAGGCAATAGGAACCTGGTAGGGAAAAAAGGTCTCCAGGGAGAAAGACGTGGGAAGTAGGACACAGTCAAAAGAACAAGGAAGAATCCTGCAGGAGGCCCTGAAGCGGGAGAGAATGAAAGAGACAAAAGGGAAAAATCTCCTGGGAGCTATAGCTCAGGATGTTCTGAGGAACTATTTTGTAGTTTTGCTTATGTCTGGAAAAGTGCTGTAAAAAGATTTTTGGGTCTGGCAGTGGGTCCTTTGTGGGCTGGGGACAAGCCAACATTTTACAGTTTTTTTTTTTCTTGTAAATAAAAGTCATACTGTGACTATAAAAGAGAAATAAAATGCAATGACTTAAAAATGATCCCACATCTTCCTCTGCACCTTAGGCAACATCCAATTTCAAACAGTTGATAGACACAAGGGTAAATAGATTAAAAAAACCCCATGATTGGAGCTTTAAACATGTATGGATTGTACAATATTGAATCTCCTTTACTTTTTAATGCTTCTCTGTTTTGTTTTGATGATTGCTGTCTTGTGAAATGATACTGAGAGAGGTTTTGGAAGTCAATATAGTCCCAAAGCTGTACTCTTAGAAATCTCAAGTTGAGTCTTAGAATAGACTTGAATGATTGATGTGTTTCTCTTTAAAATGTTTATTTTAAAACATTTTAAAGGTTTATCTTAAAGCTTTGTAACTATCATCTGATTAAAACATAATGGACCTCGTATAGCTTTCTGACTGGTGTAAATCAAAAGTAACTCCTATGAAATAAATAGTTACCTATGTGTAAAACTGGTGTAAGTGACATCAAAATAATTTCTTTATCTTGAAAAATATTTCTCTCATATACTGTTTTTTCTTTTTACAAACTTAATGCTTTATATTTGTAACAAGACAAGACTGGCTGTGTATTACTGTCAAATGTTATGTCTTGATGGCATCCACAAGGCCTTTGCCATTTTGTCTAACAATCACTAAGGTGTATCATAAGAACAGCCATACTGGGTCAGACCAAAGATCCATCTAGCCCAGTATCCTGCCAATGCCAGGTGCCCCAAAGGGAATGAACAGAACAGGTAATCATCAAGTGATCCATCCCCTGTTGCCCATTCCCAGCTTCTGGCAAACAGAGGTTAGGGACACCATCCCTATTACTATTATACTATGCTATATTACTATACTATATTATATCAGTATCATACTATGCAACCTGCCTTTTGTAATGTGTATCAAATCCTCAAAATAATGATTAAAGTGAAAAAATACTAAGTGTTAAAACATATATTCTCATCACCATGACAAATACAACTTTTATGTCAACCACTAGTCATTTTTCTCCATTACTGTTTGTACAATGCTTTCAGAATATAAAATAATTATATTTCATATGGCTTAATCCTGTATCCCCCAAGGAAATCAATGGAAGTTTTGCCACTGAATTCACTGAGAGCCAGACTAGACCCATAAATGCTGAATAATATTAATACCAAAAAAGAAGATGATATAGGAATGGTGCCAAAAATCTGATGGAGAAAAAATAAACAGTGACTGATAAGAGAGGGCCACGTCTTCAGCTGGTATAAACCAGCAAACCTACATAATGATGATTAGAGCTATTGCTGGTTTACCTCAGCTGAGTATCTATTCTATATATAAACACACTGTGCCACAGAAATGCTAGAAGTCACCAAGGCTGCAAATCAAAGAGTATTGAATGAATGAATCTATGCAGTTTACAAAGGAAGGGAATTGATGGAAAATGACAAGGCAAGGAGACAGGGTTCTCCTTTACAATGTCTAAATTGTCGACATACTAGTTGGGCCTAATAACCATATCCTGTCCCACAATTCATTGTCTTTACATTTAAGTTAAGGTCAAGATTTGCTATTTCTGATTTTGGATTAATAATTATTAACACCGATTTAGCCAGTTACTATTTTAGCACTGAAACCTGACTCTGTTGTTGTTTCTTCAGCAATCATACCATAACACTATTTCTAATGATAGAGGCTTTTAGCTCCTCGCTCTGTGTTCAAACATCAGTCATAGCATCCTTATTGAAAGTAACTTAAGATGTTTGTTATTTTCTGTACATTTTAAATTATAATCAGGTCTGGCCTTAGGCACCAAGCAAAGCAGCTGCTTGTTTGGTCCCACGTAATTCTGTACTGATTTGGTAAGTCATGGGTTAGCCTATCTTCATCTCTGGAGACAACTCATAACTTAATCTGCTCTCCCCTCTTACATCTTTGGGATCTGCTTTTGCTTGGAGCCCTACAAATCATAAGCCTGGTGCTTGATCTATGATTCCACATTAGGTAATAAAGTGCCACTTCATGACTCAGATAGAGATCTTAAAACATAGGATCAAACTTTCAAAAGTTGGAGCTTCAACTGTGCTTGAAAAATGTTTGCAAACAAACCTTCCCTGCCATTTTGGGGTTGTACAAGAAGCATCTTCTACTGGCACTAGATCAGAAACAGCAGCTGGAAAAATGACAAAGTATTATGTCCTCCGGGGAAGGCTTAGCAGGAACCCTATGGGAAAACTCCAGAAAGGAGAAGGACCCCCTAATGTAGGTGCCTGAGACAGGTGTAGTCCAAGGTCTAGTGTGCAGAAGCAGCCAAAACGGGACATATGGTCATCCTAGCTCTCATGGAACATAGGAGTGTATTCTTCCGCTGTGCAGATGACACTGCTGAGCAATGATGGGTGTTCTCCTATGTTTCTAAAACTAATGTCTTTTTATTAAGAGAGGTATTTATAGAGGTGCTGTGCCTGCAGCTAGCTCTCCCAGCGCTCTAAAAAACCCACCTCCACAAGGGGCGTAGCTACCAGCGCTGGGAGCACTGTCTACACTGGTGCTTTACAGTGCTGAAACTAGCTGCGCTCAGGGGGGTGTTTTTTCACACCCCTGAGTGAGAAAGTTGCAGCGCTGTAAATTGCCAGTGTAGACAAGCCCATATTCACTAGTTTAAAAGCCCCTGTGTGTATTGGTGTTTGAATGTCCTAGTGATGGATAACAAATAGTGATTCTCACTGGGAAACTCCTCCTATAGGCACAACACAGCTGCACTGATACTTTTATTTCATCAAAATGCATTCATGTGGTAAAAAATGAATAGCTGCAATCTGAATGAAAGTAATTTTTACCTTCACAAGATTATTGTGGGTTGTCATGAAGAAGCAATTGACAAGTTTAAAGCACACAACAATAAAAAACGTATCTCCCTACACTAAGAAGCTGCAGATAATTTTATCTCTTTTTTGCTGCAGAGCAAAGGAAAAAATACTTTACACATTTTTCTTGTTGAACAGAACTGGACTCACTATGGACCAAAAGAGAAAAAACATTAAAAGCACAGGAATGCTTTCCACAGCTACTTATAAAACAATGCCTCAATCATCACATGCCTCATTGTGGTGACAGCGAAGTACTACACTCAACTTTTTTATCATTTGCTTAAGAGTTTATCCATTAAAATTACACTCATAATTGGGACACGATCCTGCAAACCCATGCTACCATGCAGAGCTTAGCTCCATGGAAATCCACTTGCACTAGTGGCTAGTAGCACATATTTGCAGGATCAGGCAGGGATACACATCCAGGGGACTTTTGAGCATTAGATGTGGCTGAGGTTTTGTGTTATAAGTACAAATTTTCAAATAGAAAAAAATATTCAGAGTAAAGCCAGAAGAGAGATCATTTATGATTATCTACTCTGATCTGTATAACAAAGGCCACAAACGTGTGTGCATGTGCACACACACACATTACATTTAGAACAGCCTTTCCAAATGGAAAAAAGAACAGTATTTATTTCAAAAAGGTAGGTGTGGGCCTGCACCAAATTTTTAGAGGAAAACATCCCAAACTGTGTAGTGTGGGACGAGCTTTACACAAAGGAGACCGACTCAGACAAAGAGAAGCATTCTCTGATCAACAGCAAACTGCAGCTGCCTGTGGTTTCTAGTGCATATTAATATAAATAAATATCTGAATATTTAGCATCTTAAATACATAGGACAGTGTTGCTTATTCTCTAGTATTGTTAAGGACCAGATTGCGTCTGGCTGCCTAGTGTAAGCAGGGCAGGCAGGAAGGGTGCAAAAATCCACCATCTTATGCAGCCAGGTTCAACTGCAATCCACATGCTGTCGGTGTGCTCCATAGGGCACAAGATACCCCAAAGTTGGGAGGATGCAGGGCCATGACCAGGTGGGCAGGGTGGACTATGCTGCAACCTCTGAAGAGGCGTAGCAGCAGTCACACTTTCCCAGTCTACTGTAGAGCTCCAGGAGAAATTCTACCTCCTTTAGGCAGAATTCCTCCAACATCTGCCCAATGCAGATATGTGCCTAATTGGCACAGGGCTGAGCCCTAACATGCATTGACTGTGACAGCCACGTTACCCAGAATTTAAGGATACATACAGAAATGTACTGAAAGGGTACCTCACAATAACGTTTTATGACATCACTTTAATACTAAAATAAATGATAAGAAATAAATACTTCATCTTTCATGAACACAAGTTTAATATTTGTTTTCGTTCCAGATAAAATGCAAGGGAGAGGGGAAGGCAAAAAATGGCAGATGACAACAATCTGTCTTTCTGCTATCTACAGAACAGCAAGCAGCTTGATAATGCGGAGAATTACACCACTCTATCAGAACATGACACCTCTCCCCCTTTTCCTCACACTCTGAGGAGTCATCATTTTTTCTGCTTTAGAAAAGGGAGCATAAATTCTGACTCTGGTATATTTACACTGGTTAGACTTTTTATTCATGACTTTCACCTTTTATTATCTTCAATAAGGACTTGTGTTCACTAGAAATTTAGAGAGTTAGAACATGACCTTAAACTAACACAACATTGACTACAATTTTGCTGTCACACTAGGCAGCCACAAGCTGTATTTAATATTATGTTAATGGGTCATGGGTAAAACGTGGTTCCAGTGGGATTTACTCACAACCAGCTGCATTATGTTAAACACAACTTGTCCCTGTGTGCCATGACAGCAAAGTTGTAGTCAGCATCACATTAGTTAACAGGACTCTTCAAGGTTGTGTTCTAGCTCAATTATCAGAGGGGTAGCCGTGTTAGTCTGAATCTGTAAAAAGCAACAGAGGGTCCTGTGGCACCTTTAAGACTAACAGAAGTATTGGGAGCATAAGCTTTCGTGGGTAAGAACCTCACTTCTTCAGATGCAAGTCTAGGAGAACATGCCCTCCATTATGACAGAATGGTGGCCAGACTAAATCTGAGTGGTGCTGTGACCCCACGTGCCAGGTCATAATGCCCAGAGCGGGGAACTGCACCCAGCTTTATGTTGTGGGCTGAGTGCAGGGTGAGCAAACTCTCTAATGCTCCTCCCGCACCATGGTCTCCCCTGTGCACTGAGCCCGCAACCCATCTACAATCTTCCTGCAATGCACTTGTGGGTCATGACCCACTGTTCGGTAAACACTGCTCTAAAGTAAAAATACTGTAAGGCATTGAAAACTTACTTCTTTTACAAACCATTGGCAGAAGGCAGGACCAATCCATTCTCTTGCATGAATGCCACAGTCTATCCAGACAGCTCTCTTGTAAGGCCGTGATCTTTTACCTAACTAAAAAAGTAAATATTCATTGTTACCACAGCAGGTCTTAGTGCTTATTGACATTTAGTGAGCAGCAATAGTAGAAATGAACATAGTTAATTAGCTACAATAGACATTTTGAACTTTTCTTGTAAACCGTTACAAAAGAGATACAGATCTGTTATTTTGGAATGGGAATTCTAGGTATCATCCATGCAGATCATTTCAAGGTTACAAACTGGAGAACTGAAAAAGTCACAGGAAAAGTCAGAGCTATCAACTCCTCTTATATTGAAGAAATAAGTCCTTATATGCCACTTGGAGCAGGGCTAGGGCAATGTATTTTGGGGAATAATTTAAAGATTTTCCTGAAATCAGCATGTGATATGAAACCAAATTTTAAGAAATTAGTGGGAAAGGATGCAAGGAAAACATATAGAAGTACTAACTTTTCCTTTGTAGGCTTTGGCTAATTTTGAGCATTGAATCCCAGCATTTCATCATCAACAGCTCAACAAGAATTGTGTGGCACAATGTTCAGAAGAGGTCAAGGGTTTCTTGTGGTCCATCCATCCTTGAGGGTACTCATTCTATAAGTCAGCTATAAACACAGAACTTTCCAACTCCCTTAAACCCAAATCCTGCTTGCCTTACTCACACAAATAATCCAGTAGATAGCAAAGAGAATACATACAGAGGTAAAGACAGCAGGATTTGACTCTTAACTTTCTAATGTGTGAACTATTTTCTCACAGGTTATTACATTGTTTATTAAGGGTCTGATCCAGGGTGGTGCTGAGTTCCCGCAAATCCTGCTGATTTCATTAGGAGATGTAGGTGCTCAGAACCTCTCATATAAATATGCTGTGTGGAATAGGTATTTGAATTTGGTTTCAGGTGTTAGATATAACTGCTTTAACTATTTAATTTTTACCTTTAGTACAAACAGAGGTCTCCCTTCATATGATTTTCCAACAGAGAACATATGAATGAGATCTGAATGGGTTTTGTTCAGACGATACATCCAACTTTGAATCTGAAAATACAGACATAAAATTGCTGTCTAAGTCATTAACACTTCTGGGAAAGATATTAAAGAGAAGGGAGAAAAAAAGGCTAGTGAGATCTGTCAAGAATATGTTTTGTTTTCCAGTTGTGTCCTGTCTGTCACTTAGATTGTGAGCAATGTGGGGAAGGGAGTGGAACAGTCTTCTTTGTTCCATGTCTGCACAGTGCCTAGCACACTGGGGCCCGGAGCCTTTAATAGGGTTCATAGGTGCTATTTTAATACTACTTTTACTACTATGACTAAGCTCACAGTGTGTTTTTTTTATTTGGTCTTTCATTTGTATTATCTCTGTGCTCTAATAAATGCTCTAGGCCTTTTTGTCCCCCCTTGCTTCTTCAGTAACTTCAGGTCCAGTCTTCCCTCCCTCTAATTCCTCCTTGATGACACCTCACTACAACAAAGTGACCACTAGCCTCCCCCTTAGAAATCACCAAGAATTTGGGAGGGAGTATGTCTACCTTGAAGACCCCTCCCACCAAGAAGTGGTATGGAGGAAGCAATCTAGCTAGCTTCCCCCTGTGAGGCCAACTGACATTCCCTAAAGACATTAGAAGCTGAATGGAGAAAGAAATCTCCCCTCTGGAAGATGGCACCAGGTAAAGATGGAAAATGGGCTTGTTGGGAGAAGGGAGGGGAGTGGTAGAAGACACTAGTGTCAACAGTTTCATTTTTTGCAGTGAGTAGATAGGATACTGCAACTAAACCTCAGGAGTTGCAGATCCTCACAAACTGAACTCAGTGGTTTTGTTTCTAGTGCAAACTGACATAGGAAGGAAGAGACTGTCTAGGAAGGAGTACGGCAGAAAGGGATCTAGGGGTTATAGTGGACCACAAGCTAAATATGAGTCAACAGTGTGATGCTGTTGCAAAAAAAGCAAACATGATTCTGGGATGTATTAACAGGTGTGTTGTGAGCAAGACACGAGAAGTCATTCTTCCGCTCTACTCTGCTCTGGTTAGGCCTCAGCTGGAGTATTGTGTCCAGTTCTGGGCACTGCATTTCAAGAAAGATGTGGAGAAATTGGAAAGGGTCCAGAGAAGAGCAACAAGAATGATTAAAGGTCTTGAGAACATGACCTATGAAGGAAGGCTGAAAGAATTGGGTTTGTTTAGTTTGGAAAAGAGAAGACTGAGAGGGGACATGATAGCAGTTTTCAGGTATCTAAAAGGGTGTCATAAGGAGGAGGGAGAAAACTTGTTCACCTTAGCCTCTGAGGATAGAACAAGAAGCAATGGGCTTAAACTGCAGCAAGGGAGGTCTAGGTTGGACATTAGGAAAAAGTTCCTAACTGTCAGGGCGGTTAAACACTGGAATAAATTGCCTAGGGAGGTTGTGGAATCTCCATCTCTGGAGATATTTAAGAGTAGGTTAGATAAATGTCTATCAGGGATGGTCTAGACAGTATTTGGTCCTGCCATGCGGGCAGGGGACTGGACTCGATGACCTCTCGAGGTCCCTTCCAGTCCTTGAATCTATGAATCTATAGGTGGATTTCACAGAGCTCTATCTAATACCCTCTGTGCTGACAGCAGTAGGTTCTGTACTTGCATGCACATTGTCAAATGGGAGGATTGATTTTTCCTTCTTCCTCTCCCTACTCAATGTCTCAGGGCCAGATGCTGAAGAGGCTCTGCACGTATAGCTTCAGAGGAGGAGAAGCAACAGCAACAGGCCATGTCATAGTTTAAAAAAAACAATTTTAACAAGAAAATATGCAGACATTTTAAAACCTTGGAGTGTATTCTTAAGTTATTACTCAGAGAACATTCCCTTTGACTTCAGTGAGAGATTCATAGAATCACAGGATCATAGAAATGTAGTGCTAGAAGGGACCTAGTGAGGGCATCTAGTCCAGCTGCCTGCATTGAGGCAGGACCAAGTAAACCTAGACCATCCCTGACAGGTGTTTGTCCAACCTGTTCTTAAAAACATCCGGTGATGGGGATTCCACAATCTCCTGTGGACAATGATTCCAGACCTTAACTACCCTTTATAATTAGGAAGTTTTTCCTAATATCTAACCTAAATCTTCCTTGCTGCAGATTAAGCCCATTACTTCTTGTCCTACCTTCAGTGGACGTACAGAACAATTGACCACTGTCCTCTTATCAGCTCCCCACACAGTCTTCTTTTCTCCTGACTAAACATGCCCAGTTTTGTAAACCTTTCCTGATAGGTCAGGTTTTCTAATTTTTTTTTAATCATTTTTGTTGTTCTCTAGATTTTTCCAATTTGTCCACATCTTTTCTAAAAACGTGGCACCCGGAAGTGGACACATATTCCAGCTGAGTCCTCACCAGTGCCGAATAGTGTGGGACAATTACGTCCTGTGTCTTACATATGACACTCCTGTTAATACACTCCAAAATGATATTAGCTATTTTTGCAACTGTATCACATTGTGACTCTCATTGAATTTGTGATCCACTATAACCCGCAGATCCCATTCAACAGTACTATTGCCTAGTCAGTTATTACCCATTTTGCAGTTGTGCATTTAATTTTTCCTTCCTAAGTGAAATATTTTGCACTTGTCTTTACTGAATTTTATCTTGTTGATTTCAGACTAATTCTCTAATTTGTCAAGGTCATTTGAATTCTAATTGTGACTTCCAAAGTGCTGGCAAACCCCTCCCAGATCTTGGTGTCATCCATAAATGTTATAAGCATACCCTCCACTCTATTATCAAAGTCATTAATGAAAACATTGACTAGTACTGGACCCAGGATTGACTCCTGTAGGACCTATTAGATACGCCCTCCCAGTTTGACAGCAAACCATTGATAACTACTTTTGAGTATAGTCTTTCAACCAATTGTGGTCTAGGTGAAATTACTATAAGGTGGCTGCACATTTCTGCACATTGCTTATGAGAATGTCATGTGGGACTGTGTCACAAACCTTACCGATATCAAGATATAATTCATCTGAATAAGAGTGAATTTGGCTCCTAATAATAATTTAATTAATACAACCAGTGTCTATTTTTATTTCTCTATTGGTCCACTGAAATCCATGGGAGTTCTTCACATGGAAAGCTTGCAGGCTTGGGCCCTTAGTAGAGGAACCACTATCTGAATACTTTTATCTCTTTGGGCCCCATCCTGCAGACACTTAAGCATGTGAAAATTTTTTAATCACAAGTAGACCTGTGGACTTCAGTGAGACTTCTAATGTGAATAAGGTAACCACGCCCCCAGACTCTGAAGTCAAAAGAATTTAAACCAAAGTCATGTTAACAGTGACTGGTTTAAAACAAAGAAGTTTCTAAGGTAATTATTTAGAAAGGAAAAGGAACATAAGAACGTAAGAATAGTCAAACTGGGTCAAACTATTGGTTCATCTAGCTCAGTATCCAACAGTGGCCAGCACCAGATGCTTCAAAGGGAATGAATAGAACAGGGCAATTATTGAGTGATCCATCCAGTCTCAGCTTCTGGCAGTCAGAGGTTGAGCGATACCCAGAACATGGACTTGCGTCCCTGACCAGCTTGGCTAATAAGCCATTCATGGACCTATACTCCGTGAATTTGCCTAATTCTTTTTTGAGCCCAGTTATACTTTGGGCCTTCACTAGATCCCCTGGCCACAAGTTTCACAGGTTGACTCTGCATTGTGTGAAGTAGTACTTACTTTTGCTTGTTTTAAACCTGCTGCCTATTAATTTCATCAGCTTACCCCAGCTCTTGTGTTATGTGAAGGGGTAAACAACACTTCCTTATTCACTTTCTCCACACCATTCATCATTTTATAGACCTCCATTATATCCCCCTTTAGTCGTCTCTTTTCTAACCTGAACAGTCCCAGTCTTTTTACTCTCTCCTTGTATGGAAGCTGTTCCATACTCCTGGTCATTTTTGTTCCCCTTCTCTGTACCTTTTCCAATTCCAATATATCTTTTTTGAGATGCCAAACCTTGAAAGAAAATATTATAAATAATAATGGATTTAAAAACAAACTTTAAAGGGTCTATATTTTTATTTTATATAAAACATTTAGAAAACTTGCTGAAAATGAATATGTATGTTTAACTTTTACTAGCATCTCTATTCATCAGGATCAGAACACACTTCTAACTAGATAGGGTGAAATCTTAGCCTCGCTGAAGTGAATGGGAGTTTAGATCAGTGGTCTCCAAAGTGGGGTGCACGCAGGAGGAGCGCTTTATTTTTTTGCTTCATCAGGCGGGAGTCTGAGTGCCTTTTTTTTTTTTTTTTGCTTCGGCGCGGCAGGGGGTGCATGCTCAAAATTTTTTTACTGATAGGGGTGCGTGATCAAAAAAGTTTGGAGACTACTGGTTTAGATAACAGACACCATCTTCATTTTCAACATACTTCTTCCAGTGAGTGGTACACTTCATAGTTGTATCCTGGTACTGATCTACGATTCCTACATGATCGCAAACCACTTTGTTTTTCTATCACTTTCTGTAGATCAGATATGATGATCCTAGATTAAAAAGAAAGCAGCATTATTAAACAGCATGAATAAAATAGAGTGCAGTGCAAAATAAATATCAGATTTAAAGAGAAATACAGCCACAGTAAAATCGTGCTGATGTTACATCATCCTTTTTTATTTTAACAATAAAAGTTTGCAGGCTTATTACAATACATACTGCCAAATAAGTAGTCCAATTGCTTTGAAACACAACAGTGCTTTCAAAAACGGAGGCAGCTTGTTTTTAAGTGAATGAAACAGAATGATGTAAACAACTTAGCCTAATTTAAGTGTTCAAGTTATGCTTGTATGGCAGCACTTGTAGCTTACTTTTATACTGCAAAATATGCATGCCTATGTTTTCTCTCCATGTAGAAATGCTGAACCATACATATAGATACGGGGGTCAGACACCCAACAACAAGAAAACATCAGACTTGGGCATTGGAAATATTCCACCTAAAGCAAAAATGAATGTGTAAATCTTTTCCTTGGTTTATCATGTATAGTTATACTACAGTTCTTCTAAGAAATATTCATCTTGCAGTCAGTCATTTTAAAAGTGTCTAGCAAAAAATGAGAAACAAAAATTGCATAATGTAACCTAAATATACGGTCGCACACTTAGACATAGACAGCAAGAGGGGGCTGGTATTGAAAGAGAAATGCAGAAAAAAGCTTTTCTATTTTTCTGCCAAGACCAAAGAATAGCATAGAAAGGTCACTAACTCATGGAAAGAAGTCTATCCAACATGGTGCAGTGCTGTGATCTCAGCCATTCAGGGCCAGATTCTGATAATACAATAGCTTAAATCAGGGGTACCTTCGCTGAATTCAGTGGCGATATGATATGTCAGTATAAAATTAAGAACAGAATCAGGTTTTGAGAATTGTGGTGCTACTCTCTTGAACTGAGTTGCTCTAGCATTGCAACTAATGCCCCCAAGCGTCATTTTTATAAAATGAGGATGATGCTCAATCTTTTTAATTCTTAAAGCAGCAATGATTAATGCAGAAAAAAGAAATGCTCTATTTACTAATTTCATAAACTACTAACTATATCACTTTAATATGTAATCAGCATATCAATATGTGTACCGAAGTAATGGCTATCTATGTTCTTCAAATAAATATCTCAGGGAAGTAATATATATAATTATGACTGAAGGCTTCTCTACAGTCATATACACCGCTACCTCGATATAATGTGACCCAATATAACACGAATTCGGATATAATGTGGTAAAGCAGTGCTCCGGGGGGGCGGGGCTGCGCACTCCGGTGGATCAAAGCAAGTTCAATATAACGCGGTTTCACCTATAACACGGTAAGATTTTTTGGCTCCCGAGGACAGTGTTATATTGAGGTAGAGGTGTATTTTTAAATAAATTCCAGGGTTATAGCCTTGATTTTCTGAGCACTCTGAGCCCAGGCCAACAAAGCACTTAAGCATGTGCTTAACTTTAAGCATGTGAGTGATCCAGCTGAAGTCAGTGGGGTTACTCACATGTTAAAGTTAAGCACATACTTAAGTGCTCTGTTGAATCCTGGGTAGAACGTTCAGCATCTTTCAGGATCAGGTCCTATTTGTTCATCTTGAAGTGTGTGGATTTAAACATAACTCCCCATGTATAGATTTCTGTGTCTCAGAATGAGAATATACTATAGGGTCTCTTATTTACTTTCAGTGAGCACATACTATGTTTACTTATTGCAGCCCAGGGCTCTAACTTCAATTGCAATCAGATGTCAGGGACTGAATAGTCAACCTATACACGGCAGGTACAAGAGCCTGTCACAGGGTGACTGGTCCCTTTCAGAAGAAACAGATCCAGTTTCCCTGCGACTAATTAGCTGCTTGCAAGTGGGATCTCATAGAAGGCACCTGTGGGCCTGGTCTACACTACGACTTTAATTCGGATTTAGCTGCCTTAATTCGAATTAACGCTTGACCCGTCCACACAACGAAGCCATTTAATTCGAATTAAAGGGCCCTTTAATTCGATTTCTGTACTCCACCCCGACGAGCGGAGTAGCGCCAAAATCGAATTTGTCAATTCGAATTAGCGTTAGTGTGGCCGCAATTCGATGTTATTGGCCTCCAGGAGCTATCCCACAGTGCACCATTGTGACCGCTCTGGCCAGCAATCTGAACTCGCATGCACTGGCCAGGTGGACAGGAAAAGCCCCGGGAACATTTGAATTTCATTTCCTGTTTGCACAGCGTGGAGAGCACAGGTGACCACAGAGAGCTCATCAGCACAGGTAACCATGCAGGCTGATAATCGAAAAAGAGCACCAGCATGGACCGTACAGGAGGTACTGGATTTGATCTCTATATGGGGAGAGGATTCAGTGCTAGCTGAACTGCGTTCGAAAAGACGAAATGCCAAAACTTATGAAAAAATTTCCAAGGGCATGATGGAGAGAGGCCACAATAGGGACACAGATCAGTGCCGCGTGAAAGTCAAGGAGCTCAGACAAGCCTATCAAAAAGCAAAGGAGGCAAACGGTCGCTCCGGGTCAGAGCCGCGGACATGCCGCTTCTACGCTGAGCTAAATGCATTTCTAGGGGGGGCCGCCACCACTACCCCACCTCTGACTGTGGATTCCGAGCTGGGGATAATCTCATCAGGTACACCTGATGATTCCGCGGAAGGGGAAGAGGAGGAGGAGGAGGACGAGCTGGCAGAGAGCACCCAGCTCTCCGTTCTCCCCAACAGCCAGGAACTGTTTCTCACCCTGACTGAAGTACCCTCCCAAGCCTCCCAAGCCAGCACCCAAGACCATGACCCCATGGAAGGGACCTCAGGTGAGTTTACCTTTTAAAATATAAAACATGGTTTAAAAGCAAGCATTTTTAATGATTAATTTGCCCTGAGCACTTGGGATGCATTCGCAGCCAGTACAGCTACTGGAAAAGTCTGTTAACATGTCTGGGGATGGAGCGGAAATCCTCCAGGGACATCTCCATGAAGCTCTCCTGGAGGTACTCCAAAAGCCTTGCCACAAGGTTTCTGGGCAGTGCAGCCTTATTCCGTCCTCCATGGTAGGACACTTGACCACGCCATGCTAGTAGCAAGTAATCTGGTATCATTGCCTGACAGAGCCTGGCAGCGTATGGTCCCGGTGTTTGCTGGCATTCAAGCAACATCCGTTCTTTATCTTGCTGTGTAATCCTCAGGAGAGTGATATCGCTTAGGGTAACCTGGTTGAAATAAGGGAATTTAATTAAGGGGACTGAGGTGGCCGTTCCTACTGGGCTGTTTGCCTGTGGCTGAAAAGAAATCCTTCCCTGCATTTAGCCAAGTGCAAGGGGGGGGGGGGGGGAGGATTGGCCCAGAGCTTTTCGCGTTTTGCTAGCAGGGATCTTCCCTGATACCAGCCAGGCGGTGGGGGGAGGGATAAAGCACTCATCCCAGAGAATTCATGGCGGGTGGGGGGGGGGTGTTAGTTTGGTTCCTGCAGGGATCTTCCCTGATACCAGCCACGCGGTGGGGGGAGGGATAAAGCACTCATCCCAGAGAATTCATGGCGGGTGGGGGGGGGTGTTAGTTTGGTTCCTGCAGGGAACTTCCCTGATACCAGCCACGCGGTGGGGGGGAGGGATAAAGCACTCATCCCAGAGAATTCATGGCGGGTGGGGGGGGGGGTGTTAGTTTGGTTCCTGCAGGGATCTTCCCTGATACCAGCCACGCGGTGGGGGGAGGGAGAAAGCACTCATCCCAGAGAATTGGATGGGGGGGGGGGTGTTAACCTTCAGCAGCAGAAAACAAGCTAACAGGAAAACTGCAGCACAACGGGTTTTGCTTGGTATGTGGGAAAGCAGGGCGCAGAAGCCTAAAGACAGTGGCTTACCATGGCAGCATGCAAGGTGAATTCTGTTGCCCCGACCTGCGTCTGTGATCTCTAGCAGCAAAGCCACAGGCACTCAATATTAAGAGGCAAAATGCGACCTTGCACAGAAATCACATGTGCTATGTAATGTGAATAGTATACACCGTGAAAGAGTATAAGCATTGTTCTGAAAAATGTATCTTTTAAAAAAATTCTCTCCTTTTTTCACTCCCTCCAGCTGGTGCAAATGTTTCAAGCCTCCCTCCTCCTTCCCGAAGGCTATCCCAGATAAGGCGTCGTAAAAAAAAGACGAGAGAAGAGATGTTTTCCGAAATCATGCAATCCACCAGGAATGAAAGAGCTCATCTGAATGAGTGGAAGGAGACGGTTTGCAAGTATAGGAAAGAAGCCAGTGACCGTGAGGACAGAAGGGACCAACGTGAGGACATGAGGGACCAACGTGAGGACATGAGGGACCAACGTGAGGAGAGGAGAGACGCTCGAGATGAGAGGTGGCGGCAGGAAGATCAGAGGAGTCGGGAAGCAACGCTGGGGCTGCTGCGTGAGCAAACAGACATGCTCCGGCGTCTGGTGGAGCTTCAGGAACGGCTGCTGGAGAACCGAGTGCCGCTACAGCCCCTGTATAACCCCCCTACCTCCTCACCATGTTCCATAGCCTCCACACCCAGACGTGTAAGAACACGGGGGGGGAGGCTCCGTACACCCTCCCATTCCACCCCAGTGGACAGCCCAAGCAAAAGGCTGCCATTTTTTTAACCTTTTTTTACTGGGCTTTTCCTTCCCGCAGATCCTCCTCCCAAACCCCACTCAGGTTCTGTGCCGCTACAGCCCCTGTATAACCCCCCTACCTCCTCACCATTTTCCATAGCCTCCACACCCAGATGTGTAAGAACACGGGGGGGGGAGGCTCCGTACACCCTCCCATTCCACCCCAGTGGACAGCCCAAGCAAAAGGCTGCCATTTTCTTAACCTTTTTTTACTGGGCTTTTCCTTCCCGCTGATCCTCCTCCCAAACCCCACTCAGGTTCTCTCCCTCTTTTTATAATCAATTAATAAAGAATAAATGATTTTTAAACAATGGTGACTTTATTTCCTTTGAAAGCAAGCTGGGGGAAGGGGGAGGGTGGGTTCCTTACAGAGAATGAGTCAATAAAGGGGGCGGGTTTTCAGGAAGGATAAACAAACATAAATTTCACACTGTAGCCTGGCCAGTCATGAAACTGGTTTTCAAAGCTTCCCTAATGCGCAGCGCTTCATCGTGTGCTCTTCTAATTGCCCTGGTGTCTGGCTGCGAGTAATCAGCAGCCAGGCGATTTGCCTCAGCCTCCCACCCTGCCATAAAGGTCTCCCCCTTGCTCTCACAGAGATTGTGAAGCACACAGCAAGCAGTAATAACAATGGGGATATTGGTTTGGCTGAGGTCTGAGCGAGTCAATAAGGATCGCCAGCGACCTTTTAAACGGCCAAATGCACATTCTACCACCATTCTGCACTTGCTCAGCCTGTAGTTGAACAACTCCTGACTCCTGTCCAGGCTGCCTGTGTATGGCTTCATGAGCCATGGCATTAAGGGGTAGGCTGGGTCCCCAAGAATAACAATTGGCATTTCAACATCCCCCACGGTTATTTTCTGGTCCGGAAAGTAAGTCCCTTGCTGCAGCCGTTTAAACAGATTGGTGTTCCTGAAGACGCGAGCGTCATGAACCCTTCCCGGCCAGCCCACATGGATGTTGGTGAAACGTCCCTTGTGATCCACAAGTGCTTGCAGCACCATTGAGAAGTACCCCTTGCGGTTTATGTACTGGGTACCCTGGTGCTCCGGTGCCAAGATAGGAATATGGGTTCCATCTATTGCCCCACCACAGTTAGGGAATCCCATTGCAGCAAAGCCATCCACTATGACCTGCACATTTCCCAGAGTCACTACCTTTCGTAGCAGCACCTCCGTGATTGCTTTGGCTACTTGCATCACAGCAGCCCCCACAGTAGATTTGCCCACTCCAAATTGATTCCCGACTGACCGGTAGCTGTCTGGCGTTGCAAGCTTCCACAGGGCTATCGCCACTCGCTTCTCAACTGTGAGGGCTGCTCTCATCTTGGTATTCTGGCGCTTCAGGGCAGGGGAAAGCAAGTCACAAAGTTCCATGAAAGTGCCCTTACGCATGCGAAAGTTTCTCAGCCACTGGGAATCGTCCCACACCTGCAACACTATGCGGTCCCACCAGTCTGTGCTTGTTTCCCGGGCCCAGAATCGGCGTTCAAAGCCTATAACCTGGCCCATTAACATCATAATCTCCAAAGCACCGGGGCCCGCGGTCTCAGAGAATTCTGTGTCCGTGTCCATGTCCTCATCACGCTGGTCGCTGCGCTGCAATCGCCGCCTCCTCCTCCTCCTCGCCTCTTTTTTCTGGTCCTGTGTAAGCATAAACTCCACGAGAAAGCGCGAGGTGTTTACAATGTTCAAGACTGCGTTCTGGAGCACAACGGGATCCATGCTTGATGCAGAATGGAGTCTGCAGAGTTCACTCAGGAAAAAAGGCGCGAAATGGTTGTCTGCCGTTGCTTTCAGGGAGGGAGGGGGAGGCTGTACCCAGAACTACCTGCGACAATGTTTTTTGCCCCATCATGCACTGGGGTCTCAACCCAGAATTCCAAGGGGGGTGGAGACTGCGGGAACTATGGGATAGCTATGTAAAAGCTACCCACAATGCAACGCTCTGGAAATCGATGCTACTATGGTAGCTTGGACGCAAACCACCGAATTAATGGTGCCTAGTGTGGCCGAATACATTCAAATTTACAAAATCGGTTTCCTAAATTCGAATTATATAAATTCGAATTAATCCTGTAGTGTAGACATACCCGTGTATATAACACCTCAGGCACTGGTTAGGACCAGGCGGAAGAAGAGACAGGAAGTGGTAGTGGTGGGAGGAGGAAGGGGGAGCGGAAGAGATGAAGAAGGTTCTCTGGAGCAAGCTGCATGAACCCCTTACAGAGCACGAGTTGGGAGCTGCTGTGGGGAAGAGCTGGTGCAGAGAAAGAACTGGAGAGCGTTGGTGGGACAGGGCTGGCTGGAGCTAGGGAATCCTAGTGACTGAAAGGCTCATGTAGCAGCCCCTAGTTAAAAGGGAAGATCCGACTCAGCTAGGGCCAGGCTGAACATAGAAGAGAGTGATTCTGAAGAAGCTCAGCAGGGATAGGATTCCTGGGCAAAGGAGGCCTGGGGTATGGAACACTATGGGGAGCCCACTCACAGGAGCTATTTGGGGATCTGTGAACTGTTTCACATTGAGAGTCCTGTGAATGGATGCACTTATATTAATAAATGATGCTTGGAAACAGGGCTTTTATTAGACTCCGAGAGAGATCTCATTCCTTTCCTGGGCAGTGATAGCCTTTAGTCTGTGGCGGAAAGGATGGGCACCTTGAGTGACTACAGGGACTGAAGAAGGAGAAATTGAGGCAGGACTTGCCTGTATTGCAGAGGTTAGCTGCTTGATGGTGCCCTGGTGTGGTGGGCCCTGTGACAGAGACTCTTCAGTAAAAGTTGATCTGGTGCATAGCCTGTTTTCATGGCCATCTTATTGCTAGCTAAATAAGAGTTTGGTAAACTCAAGGGGCAGATAAAACTATGTATTATAGATGGGGCTGGTAATACTGCCTATTTATTTGCACATTTGCTGAGCCAAACAATAGTGTTCTTAGTGGCCAAGTGGAGCTTTCGGAACCCCTGTTGAATTTGGCTAACCGGCACTCCTCAACAATGTTTATCATTGTTTGATCTGCGCAGCAGCTGCAGCTTGGGTTGTCTTGAAGACCCCAACAGTGCTGGCTGACTGCACAGAAGCCTTGCCCAGTTCAGAATCAGTTAAGAACTGAACCACTGGGCGGCAATGGATCTGCATTCTTGTCGTGCCACCTGTCAGTATCCGGCACAGTTCAGGAAAGCTAATGATCCTCCTAGCAAGCCGAATTCTGCAAGCTCATCCTTGAAGAATCCTGGTATTGCCACCTCCGGTTATCCTAAGAATGAGCAATCTGAGTCTTACTACTAAACATTGAGGGTTTATCGACAGCCAAGAGATCAATCAGCACTCTTGCTCACTGCCTATTAAAGTTGCCTGACATGTCCCATTATGAGACTTTGTTTTCACTTGCTTATATTTTTGACAAATTTTAACTGTTCTGGTTGAAATTTTTCATGCCAGGTGTCTGCCTCAGGCTGAATATTTTTAGAAAGTTTTAGCCAGCAGTTAAGCTGCTTCTTAGGGTATGTCTACACTACCCGCTGGATCGGCGGGCAGCGATCAATCCAGCAGGGATTGATTTATCGCATCTAGTCTAGACGCGATAAATTGACCCCTGAGCGCTCTCCCGTCGACTCCTGTACTCCTGCGCCGCAAGAGGCGCAGGCAGAGTCGACGGGAGAGCGGCAGCAGTCAACTCACCATGGTGAAGACACCATGGTAAGTCGATCTAAGTACGTCGACTTCAGTTACGTTATTCACGTAGCTGAAGTTGCGTAACTTAGATCGATTCCCCCCCACCCCCCCCCCAGTGTAGACCAGGGCTTAGAATCAGACTAGTGTCAAATACATTGTTATACCATGTTTTTATACTATGTTAAAAAAAATCTGGCCTGCCTGCCTGCTTTGGAGCAGAGACTTGAAATCTGGCATTTGGGTGACCTGTGTATCAGGGATATGCTTTTTGAGGTTTCCATGAAAATCTGCCCAATTTAGGTCAAGTTATAAACCTTTTGAAAAAGTATCATTTCACACATGCTAAGTAGAGATTTCATAGAGCTTTGCTGCTGAATGGTCCAAAGACTGGTTGGGCAAGGAGATTGGAACTGAGGGCTGGGGGTAGACTGGGACTGGTTGGGCAAGGAGACTGGGACTGAGGGCTAGTGGATGTAGATAGACTGGGACTGATGGGGTGAGGACACTAGGAATGGGGGCCTGTGGGGGATGGGGGAGGCTAGGACTAGTTGCATAAGGAGATTGGGATTGAGAATTGGGAAGGAAAATAACAAGGGGAACAAAATATTGAATAGCTGCTCATTAAGTGAGCACTATCCATCCTCTACACTGAATGAGGCAGGGGTCCTGTGGAAAAATATTATGTAATCACTACAAAATTGGGAAAAACTGGCGAGGCGGTAGTACTGCTGAAAAGGATCTGGAGGTTATAGTGGATCACAAATTGAATATGAGCCAACAATGTGATGCAGTTGCAAAAAAGACTAATATAGTTCTGGGTGTATTAAAGGAGCATAATATGTAAGACATGGGAGGTAATTGTCCCACTCTACTTGGCACTGATGGAATACTGTGTCCAGTTCTGGGTGCCACATTTTGAGAAACATGTGAGTGAACTGGAGGGAGTCCAGAATGCAGAGCAACAAAAATGATAAAAGATTTAGAAAACCTGACCTACAGGGAAAGGGTAAGAGAACTGGGTATGTTTAATTTGGAGAAAAGAAAACGGAGGGGGCACCTGAGAGTCTTCCAATATGTTAAGGGCTCTTTACAGTGATCAATTGTCCTCCATGTCCACTGAAGGTAGGACAAGAAGTAGTGGGTTAATTTGCAGCAAGGCAGATTTAGGTTAGGTATTAGGAAAATCTTTCTAACTATAAGAATAGGTAAGCACTGGAAAAGGCTCCCAAGGGATATTGTGGCATTCCTGTCATAGGAGGTTTTAAATAACAGGTTGGACAAACACCTGTCAGGCATGGTCTAGGTCTACTTGGTCCTGCCTCAGGATAGGAGGCTGGCCTAGATAATCTTTTGAGGTCTTTTCCAGCCCTACATTTCTATGTAATTAAAAACTCTATCATAGTGCATATGCAGAACAGATGAATTCGGCATTTCCTAACTTTTGAGTGCTTGATTTTGCAACATCAATAATGTTTGTTAAAGTAGTTTTTTGATAACCATGACAACACTTCTGGATCTTTTTTATAGACTTTTGCTGAGACAAGGAACAGCAGCAGGCATATGAATGCAAGAAACTGGACATGTCAATTCCTGTACAAAAATGTAACATAAAAGTTAAACATAATTATAAAAATCACATAATCATCTCATTTTTAAATGCAAGCAAAACTGCCATAATGTAGGGCCCATAGCAAAACAGCTCTGATCTCAGGCTACTAGACCTGCATACTTAATTGTTTTATATTTGCTTTTATTTTGAGGACTACAAATTTAGTAATTTGAGATCATTGTAATCTATAAGAAATAATCATACTGACAGTTACTTCCCGTCAAAGCATACCACTTTGTGTACTTTACAAACATTAATATTTTATCCACACTGAGATAAGTACAATTAACCCCATATAGGACCTGATTCAACAAATTACTTAAGCACACGCTTAAGAATGTGAGTAGTCTATGGGCTTCAGGAGGGCTACTCATGTGCTTAAAGTTACATATATATATAACTTAGGTGCCTGGCTGAATCAAGGCCTTAACCACAAGATTACCCTTTCTCTCTACATGAAGAGTATGATCATTTTTGTGGGATGTGATCCTTATTCAGTCTTTGTTCTACATGACCTATATTTTGTGACCAGAACAGAGAGTTATAAAACAAATCAGTGTATTCCTTTATATAATTAATGAAGCATGTGAGCTCTCTCATTTATAGTATACTTTTAAGCAAACCCAACTCCTGTTAAGTGTATGTACAAGCAAAACAGACTATAGAATAGGAGCAGTAATTACCATATTTCTCACAACAGATACAATTTTATATGCATTTCAGAGACACTAGTCTGCACTCTAAAGGAGGCCATTTAATTAAACTGTTTGCCTGTGGGAGACTCTGTTATTCCATAAAATGACTGTCTTGTTGTGAATATCTAGCTACCTGTCAGACAAATTGAAAATATGCTGTGCTGTAACAGTATTTTTGAAACACGCTTGGTATTATAGACATAAACCTTCATTAGAGGTCAGATCCCACATTCCACCAGGATAACTCGCAGGAAGTGAAATGGAAGCTTACGTGTATTTGATGTTTGCTTGTTGCAGGTAGGGTAGCAGAATTTGTGAACTGTTCCCTGGAACATGTACATCTGTGACTGTACCCTCTGAGATGTGGAAGATGCTGCTGGGCTGCCACAGGTCCACCTGTAGTGCAGGAACCAACCTGTAATTCATATTTATTCAGTGTAGGTGGGGAAATCCAGGAGATAGCATGGTTGTAATTTTCTTCTATGTATCTAATATGGCATGTTGTTATTTATTTAGCATTGCTGGAGTACTACTGCTTAGTGCACTGGTCAAACACTACTTACAGTAGTTAGAGAATGACTCAAACTTTTATTTTTGAAACAAAAATGTTTCACTTTCAGTTTAACAATTTTTTTTGACCTCTTCTTGATCTGAGCTACCTGGCATCATAATCCAAGAGATGTTTAAATATCCACCACTTTTCTGTATCAGATTTTTATACATTATATAGTAAATTTCTTGTCAAAATCCCTCAAAATCTTGCACATTCCCTCTGTATCAGCTTCCCTATGGTCAGCAACTTTTGTTTTCATTTTTATTTTTCAATAGGGCAATGCAAGGAAAGAAAACTGAGGAGAAATGGAAAGTGTTCAAAAATATATTAATGTGGTGTTTGTAAAATGTATGCTAAAGTTCTGCAATGACATTTAGAAATAATATGCCAGAGGTACAACACAAGTTTCAATGCAGAATAGGTTAGCATGGGGCTGTAAAATAGGTAAGATTGTGTTCATACTCAAGGGTTATCTATGGTTTGAGTGTATGGTCAGGACACAGTTCTAACTCAGTGCTGAATGACAATATCTAGATGGTGCTGTGGTAGATAGGAAGAGTCCTACGTTGCCAAAAAAAATGTATATAGAAAGGTTACAAAATCAAAGAAAGATAACATATACCTAAGTACAAGTGTCTGCACCTCCAAATTAATCTGTAATTTTATTTTCTAAATATAAAAGAAACATGGTATATTTTATTTCTGCGCACTTTAGCACTGTTGCCCTTTTTGTCCCATGTGGTTAGCCAATATTTGGGGCCTTGTGGGATTGTTTCTTCTAGGAGGAGAAATCAATGATGAGTCAGGTATATTCTTTGGTGCAATTCTGTTTATTTACAAAGAATATACACAAAGTCCTTTTCTGCTGAACACAGTAGGTAGAAACAACAGCAAGCTGTTTCCTTGCTCACTATTTTCAAGTCTGACCCTCCAGTCAGTTCTATGTAGGGTGACCAGATCACCCAGGTCAAATATCGGGACGTGAGGGGGGGGGGAGCGGAGCAAAAAAAAAAAACGGTGGCAGAGCAAAAAAACAACCCCCTCCTCCCTCCGCAAGCACTGGAGGGAGGCCCCGGAGATGCAGGGGGAGCGCGGGGTTGGGGTGAGTGAGACTCCGGCCTGGCCCCGAGCGCAGGCAGGACTCAGTCGGGCGGTAGCTGGAGGGAAAGTAAGGGGGCAGCCCACGGGCTGTTCTCCCCACCTGGGCAGCGGGACTCGGGAGCAGCCGCTGCTGCAGCTCCCACTGCCGCGGGGGGAGGAAGTGGCCGCTGGCCAAGCTCGGCGGCTGCGGCTCTGGCGCCCGGGCCCGAACCCCCCGAGCCCGGGCCTGTTGCGGGGACCCAGCAGCGCACACGCTGCACCCAGCCCCTGGCCAGTCGCGTCTGGGCTGCTGCCCAGCTGATGCAATCCCGCGGGCGGCCAGGGAGTGGGGGCAGCAAGCCCCAGCCCCCCCGTCCCGCTCAGGTCCCGCAGGGGAACAAAAGGGGCTGGGCTGCCGATGCCTCCGCCCCGGGATTGCACCAGCTGGGCAGCAGCCCAGACGCGACTGGCCAGGGGCTGGGCGCAGCGTGCGCGCTGCTGGGTCCCCGCAGCAGGCCTGGGCTCGGGGGGTTCGGGCCCGGGCGCCAGAGCCGCAGCCGCAGAGCTTGGCCAGCGGCCGCTTCCTTCCTCTGCGGCAGTGGGAGCTGCAGCAGCGGCTGCTCCCGAGTCCCGCTGCCCAGGTGGGGAGAACAGCCGCCGCCTGGCCCCGTGGGCCGCCCCCCTCCTCTCCCTCCAGGTACCGCTGGACTGAGTCCTGCCTGCGCTCGGGGCCAGGCCGGACTCTCACTCACCCCGGCCCCGCGCTCCCCCTGCGTCTCCGGGGCCTCCCTCCAGCGCTTGTGGAGGGAGGAGGAATGGCGTGCCTGGGGAAGAGGCAGGGATTTGGTGAGGGAGCCAATGGGGGAAGGAGGGGCAGAGTCGGGGCGGGGGGGGGGCGCGGGGGGCGCGAGCACTTCCGGGCTCCGGAGCCTTTGCTTGTTTGTCCAGTGTCCCGACCTAACATTGGTCGGGACGCGGGACAAACAAGCAAATATCGGGACAGTCCCGATAAAATCGGGACGTCTGGTCACCCTAGTTCTATGCCCAAGGAGTTCTGTCTCTCCGCTCCCTCTCAGGGTCATGTTAATGACCACTTCCCTCCCTGCTGGCTTTTTGCCTCTAACACAAACACACACACCCCCCCTTGGCTTCTGCATTTGGCACAATCCCAGGGAAATCCCTCAGACCACCTGGTTTAGCCCTGCTCTGGCTTTGCCATGTGACCCATGGCCTGGACAGCAATCTCCTTTTGTTTCCAGTTAACACTACATGAAGGGGCATTGAATTGCTCCTTCCAATTAATCTGAAAGAAAGATGCTTAACACACCAATTGGCTTTAACCAGGTCTGTGATTTGTTTTTAGATCAAAGAGCCATTTGTTGGGCACAATTAACACCTTCCAGCACAATAATATTATAATTTACTCTTAATATCCAGACTAAGTTGTGTTTATTTATACATTCTGTAGTATATAAAGGTAATGGTTTGCTATACTGGTTTTTTAACTAATAGTTTAACTTTTTAAATTTATTGAATTAGGTGTGGCACTGCAAGTACCAAACCTTTCCTTGTCCATAAGATCATTATAGGATCTGGTTTCCCATGCCTCTGAGGCATGTCAGGTTCATAATACAACTATTGTTGTGATGACAGCTGTTAAAATGGCCTAGTGAAGAGCTTTTACTGGCACTTTTAAGCCTCTGATATTATGTAATTTATTGCCAGTAACAAAAACAATAGAGTTCCTTTCTTCTTGCTTTATTTATGTGCTCTATCAGTGTGCATGCTCATGCCCCCACACATACTCTAACCAACACTAAATTTGTTTAGTACACTTTCAAATAGACCATTTCCACAGTCACTAATATAGTCAAGTCACTTCCAGTGGAATTTTAATCACCAAATGTTTTGATTACTTAACTCCCAAGAGATACACTGACTAACAGGAGGATATTTTGGATTTGCATTAACACCTTAGCGAATGGTGGGGTATTATACATGTTTAATGCTGGGAGACTGGATGTCAGTAGGTAGCAATCTGACTTCTCCCTTCTTGCACAGATGAAAAACACTGAACAATGGACACCAACCTATGTGCTAATACTCTGATTGAAAATAATAATAATAATAATAAAACAATGGAAGGCCAAGCTGCAGTAGAGGACAGAAGAAATGATTTAGGCCTCGATCCTGCCAACACTTTCACAGCTGAGTTTCCTCTCAGCATATGAGTTGTCCCACTGAAGTCAGTAGAACTACTTGTGTGTGACATTATTCACCTGCAAATGTGTTTGTAGGATCAAGACAGTAGACTGATGAACATCAACTCCTCCTGTCAGGTAAGGCTTTCTAACTTCTATTATATCTGGGTGGCCAAAAATGAGGGAGTCAAAGCCATCTTCTTACTGCCACCACTCTCTACTATGTAGAAGTGGAGTTTGGAGTTAGTGGTGAATCAGGGCCAGCGTATTTAGAGAGTGAGCACATAGGAGGCCTATGAATTCAATAGGTTCTGAATGCAGTCCTGTCCTGCTGTCCTTATTTGCACTGATAATGGGCCAATTAAAGGATAAGAGGTATGTGAGAGAGTCTCTAGGGCTTCTGTAAGGACTTGCATGGCAACCAGGAAGAGGCAAAAAGTAATTAAAGCTTTCTTTAATATATTAGACAATAACTGCTCAATAGACTCTCTACTTTGTTTGCTTTTCAGTGAGGCTGGTAAAGAGAAGTGTTACATAGTTAGTGACTCAACCAGTTGCAGTGACCACAGTACCAATTGTAATAGAATACTAACAATACATAGCTTGCAGGTTCAAGTTGCACAAATCTCTGGGAAATTGTAACATGTTAATGATCTTGCTGCTTTATTGCAACTGGTATAATTTTACACAAGGTTTAACCCTGTAATAAAGATATTTCTTCTGAGAGTTACTGAATAAAAATTTAACTCAATTGTATCCTAAATAAATATCTATTTTTACAGGCATGTATAAGTATCACAAACCTAAATGTATATGAAAGATTTGAAACAGGTACCATATAGGGTCTTGAAAGAAAAAAAAAGTTTCTTACTAAGCTTTAGAATTCAGACTTGATTCTTATTTCAGAGTTACCTCTGCACAGCACCAAAACATGGAATATCAAACCACTGAAGCTAGTAAGAGTTTTGCCATTGACATAACAGAGTGGAACCAGGCCCCCTCAGCATTTGGGAGCCAGCTGAATACTTTCACCTGAAACAGGTATTTCTAGTTGCTGTGTTGTATGAATGCAATGTATGTACTTTGTGGACTAAGTCTTTCCTTCTTTATCTTACACCTTCCTGTTTGTTGCTTTTCCTGCAGCAATCCTTCCCTTCTACCCCCTCACTGTTTAAGTTACATTCACTTATGCTCCCTTGCACTCATTCATTCTGATTTATCACGATTTAATTTATTCCAACACCATCATGTCCCCTCTGAATTTGAAACATTGTGTGGATTTCTGATTTACCCGTGTGTAAGTTAGATCAGAATCAGGTTTGATGTCTACAGCATCTAGCTACACATGTACAAGATGCTTACTTTGTCTGGAACTCTGCTAGGGAGCTGCATCCACTCTATGCCTCTGGCGTGAATGTCTCCTTGGGCAAAGAAGGCAAAGCAGCATTTATACTGAGTGGCTTTTCAAGCAGGCATTTATCCTCTGAAAATTCATTCAGCATTTGCCTTAGGAACTGCAAGGTACCAACTGATCCTTTCCCCGTACAAGGTACTGTCTAAATTCCCTCAGCAGCAGAGCCAGGATCAGTTCAGGGATTACAATGTGAGCAGCTGCTATAGAGGCAAGACAAATAGAAGGGAATGGGGGTGTGGCTGCTAGGTCTGTTACTTCGGCCCCTTCTGTTACCCCAGGGAGGGCCTGTGTGCGCTTGTATATTTTTGTAAAAGCTGTTGGAGAATCAGGGTAACTCCATCTGTTACACCAGAATTACCATGGAACAGCAGCTGCAGTGCTCAGTTTACAGATGCAACCCAGAATATCTGGCAAAGAAATGGCTAGAAAGTCATTGGCTTGGAGGAGAGCAGCAACTGGCCTTAAAGGTTCAAATGAAGTAGTTCTTCATTAATGATATTGACCAAAAGGGTCCCATAGCAGATAAATAGCTGGTGAAAGTAGGTCTGAGAATCAAAGTAAACTTCAATTGTCTGGAAAACACTTTGGAATGTGGCATTTGTTCCAATCAGTCAACTGGATTAAAACCATTTATCCTGGGCAATGGAGAGCAGATGGCAGTGGACAATCAACTGAGATATGTGATGCAGAGGAATACTGGAAGGATGACAAAATGGCTGTCAATAAGCTAGATACATACTGCAAAAAAATTGTGAGTTTTCATTTGAATTGTTAAAGAATTTGCTTTCAACATGCTGGATTCCCTAGTCTACTAAGGTCACTTAGTGGTGCAGAGTGGATTTAAAAGTGCTGGAAATATCCAGTGGAAAGTTCCCCTGGTATAGGGGAACTCAGCTGGGATGGAAAGCTAAAGGAGGCAACTCCACCACCACCAGCCACCTCTCTCTGCACCTCTGGCATAGGGGAGGGAGAGAACAAACAGGTCAGGTGTGTTCTAGGCAGTAGGTGTGCACAAGGCAGGGATGTGATGGAGCAGAAACCCCCGCCCACTTAATCCTTCACTGACATATTGTCCAAGGAGCTTATACCATTGGCAGAAGTTAGAGTGGGTCCTCTTCTGCTCTAGTGGGGCTGGGTGGCCAAGGATCAGGGAACTGAAGCCATCTCCCTAGTGCAAACACTTTTAACTATGTCCTACTGCAGTTCTGAGGTAATGGTGAATTAGGGGCAGTTTATTTAGGCCTCCCTTGTGCTCACTCTCTGAATAAGTTTACTAGTGGGAATATTGGCAAAACCAGGGGATTTTAAGCAAGTATTGGAGAATCTGTAGCAAGCAAGCAAGTTTTGAATTGTAAGGCTGCGCATTCTCACTAGAAACCTGATTAACAGTTATGCTCATCCAGTCAACACTCTGTAGTCTGTGTGTCCAGTCAAAGCTATCCAACTCAGTTTCCAATACTGGATACTCACAATGAACTGCTGACAAAGAAGCCACGGGCCAAACTAAAATGAATAATAAATCTGAGGAAGTTGTGATTTGCCCAAGGGCAATTCATGGTCAGAAAGTTAAAATGTGTGGAATTAATTAATTGGCGTGTATTATTCACTCAGTAAAGACAGTGACATTTGAATCGTGATAGGGACTACAAGCCCTAGTCAGGTATTGGTCCGATTCTGCTAGGCCCTGTACAAACACTGATCAAAAAGGCAGTCCCTGCCCCAATCAGCTTCAGATGCTCTGGTTGAAACCAAGACATTTTAAAGATACACTAAAGAAAATAAAAAAGACAGCAAACTCCAAGAGTACCCTGCTTGGAATTCTTAGTCCAGGCTTCTGTAAGCAGATATTTAAGAAAGGATTTCCTTCTTGTTGGGCTACTCTTGCCACCAAACTATTCTATTAATCCTAGATCCAGAATACCCTTTCAAAACCTTCTCTGAATTGCAACTAGCTGGCTTTGATAGCTCTGCAAGTGACCAGCAGGCTTGTTCCTAGGAAAATATAGGCTGTGTCAGTGCCAACCTCTTTCTCTCCCCTCAGTTGCATTTTTTTTTTTAATATCAGGTGTAGTAGCCTACCAGCTTGTATGGCAGCCCTGCCATCTCCTTCAACTTTCCTGTACAGGTAAACTTTTATTTATGTGTTCCTGAAACTAAGCATATAACATAACAGAGTATGCCTAAGAGTGCTGGAAAACAGTGTTCTTCTAATTCAGCAACCCACAGAGAGTAGAAGAGATGCCCAGCTTTACATTATGATTCTTGTTTAGGAAATGTCAGTGTTAAGAACAGTCATTTAAACAAACAAGCAGAGACCACCCTCCGCTCCCCAAACCTCCCCCACAACAAACTTTTCCACTTCAAGAAAAATGTTTGTTTTTCCTTGTTCTTGCCTCTGTCCAGGTCAGTGGGTCATACAGGATTTGTCTACGATGCAGTTCGACACCTACGGCTCACTCATGTCAGCTGACTTGCACTGCAGGGCATAAAACTGTGATGTAGATGTTCAGGCTCCAGCCAGAGCTCTGGG